>NW_022145612.1:17746359-18346359 GCF_000002235.5 Strongylocentrotus purpuratus | reverse complement strand
AAATAAGTGGCACATAATTATGTTATTAATTAACTGTTATTGTCATGCTACTAAAATTTAAAATTTTTGAACATAAATGGCAAACTTTTTACTCTCGTCTATTATTATTGTTTGACATAAATAATCGTCATGCAAAAATCCGAAAAAAAAACTATATCATCAACTAAATAACGATGGCATGCTCTTCGCGTTTTGCATAGTTCATGAATGATTCGTTTAGATACTTCAAAATGTCATTAGTATATTAATATTCTCTTTATACGGAATACTCAAATAGTGATATTGTAGGGGAACATTGTATTTTGTGTAGGCTAAGAAATACAATTTCTTTACAACATGTACAACATGATGATACCTAATCATCTAAAATGAATTAATGATTAACCGCATTAATTGTAATTATAGTATTACTTTGCTACCATCTGTCGGTTATAAACAGTTAGATGTCGTTTAAGAGATATGAATAATGCCCAATGACTCGTGTAATGCTACAAGGACATTCTTATTACTATTTATAGCTCATCAAAGTTCGTATTATTCATGGTAATACACCAGCGTAAATATACGACGACGTAAAGATTTCCTTGTGACATTAAAAATCAAAATTTGAAATCAAATTTCATACACAGTTTGATATATCTGACAATAAATCATATTGATTATAATTGTGAATGCGTGAAAAATGCTTTGTTGTCACTTCGTGGTAATAAGAATTGCAGAAAGGGAGAAAGATAATTGTAACAATCAGACAAACTAATTCAATGCACTAACAACAAAAATATTCGACCCTGCCAGGACTCGAACCTGGAATCCCCTGATTCGTAGTCAGATGCCTTATCCATTGGGCCACAGGGCCGCTGTGAGAGCAGTTGATGAGTTGAGAATCCGATTCTCGTCATCTCGTTATCTTGTCTGCATGCTACTCGAGTCAAAACATCCACGTTGCACTTGACTCAGTGCAACCAGGAAGCTGTAATGAATGGAGATCCCGTCCAAGAGGCCCCTTTGAAGTCATCCGTGGCACCGCGCGTCTTTTGTTTCCCCTACCGTAATCCCCTTAATCCCCCTCCGAAACCGTACAGCTCCCTAGTAGCACTAAGTCCTCCCTTTCCACACACAGCCCAGCCCAGCGAGCACGGCGGCTTTTGCTTTGCCGGCCCGTACTTTGGGTGAATAGTGGTGCTAACTTGACAACTTCTAGCCCTAAATCAATAAATGCGCAAACATATAACACAATTTCATTTAGTTCTTTAGGAAGATAAACCTTTGGACTACCTTCCTAGCTATGTACAAATTTCGGAAATTTTCGGAAAATGTCAATAATTAGATGAGAAAAGCATGATGATGAAAATCTTTCATTCGTTCTAACTCATGATTTCCTTGGTCGATTTCGCTGGTTAAAATGGCCATGTCTTCAGTAGAGCTATCCGAGAACGGAAAACTCATTTGATGACTAATAGAAAGTTGCATTGGTCATATGTTGTGAATTCTGCATTTTATATGTTATAGCTAAATACATCTTCCCTGAACATGACTTAATTTGTCGGTGCCACGCATGGCTTCAAAGCCCGATGCTTGCATATTTTTGCAAAAGAGTGAATAGAGAACTTAGGGAAGCAGATGGCGTTGCGTAACATTTCGTACTATTTGGAATGCCAGAGAGGGACTGTGCATTGATATGGACAGCTGTTGATGGAAATGATGGCTGGAGAGGGTTACATTTCTTTTTGTTAAGCCAGGTTAATCTTGAATAATTTTCCCTCGGTAAATTCTTTCGAGACGGTATCTCCATTCATTACAGCTTCCTGGTGCAACATTTCAAAGCGACTTTTCGACCGGCGCGATTTTCAAATTTTCGGGAGCAAAATTAAAAAAAAAAAAATTGGGCCCCCTCCCCTGAGAAATCCTGGATCCGCGCCTGGGTGAAACACTCCCATGATATCGTATTTAAAAAGCCGGAAGTTCATTAATTTTTAAAACACTAGGAAGATACCCCCTTTAATTTTTCATTTAGTACTTATTTTACTTAGTTCTTTGTGGAATAGAAGAAACAAAATTACGGTTATTCTGAAAAAAAGGACACACCCACAAATAATAGAAGAAAAACTAACAAAAACAAAACGAGACAAAGTACAAAAGTAATCATTGATATTTCTATAAGTGTGACTCCAATAAAATGTCATTCTCTCTATTTTCAGTCTGATCTGTCGCGAAATAAATTAAAATTGATATTAATTGTGAATGTGAAGAAAAAAATCTTTGTTCCCATTTAGTGGTAATAAGAATTGCAGAAAAGGAGAAAGTCAATTGTAACAATCAGACGAACTGATGTAATACACTAACAACAAAAATATTCGACCCTGCCAGGACTCGAACCTGGAATCCCCTGATTCGTAGTCAGATGCCTTATCCATTGGGCCACAGGGCCGCTGTGAGAATAGATAAAGGAGTGAGCAACCGATTCTCGTCGTCGTTATCTTGTCTGCAGATGATACTCGAGTCAAAACATCCACGTTACACTTTCAAGGTTGCTTTTCTTTATGTTTGTTGGGGAGGTGGAGTCTTCGGATTTAAAATTGATTTTAGGATCGCAATCAAGTTTAGCATACTTGGAGGCTGTTTCATCATGATCAAATCGAGTTTATGATTAATTCAAAGTTTTGATGAAACACCCCATGATATTGAACTTAATCAGAGGGAAATTCATTATGACGACACAATGAAGCCACCTTTTAACTTTTCATTTAGTAGCTATGTTTCATTTTCTAAACAAGTTCTTTTTGGATTAAAACAAAAAAAAACTGCTATTCTGTCAAAGAGGAAACACCATAAAAAATAGAAAAAAACAAAACAAAACAAAGTACCAATCTAACTGTTGATATTTCTATAAGTGTGACTCTTATAAAACTCCATCTCTCCAATGTCAGTCTGATCAGTCTGAAAATAAATCACATTGATTATAATTGTGAATGCGATTAAAAAAAAACACTTTGTGAATACATGACAGTACGAATCACAGAAAAGAAGAAATTAAATTGTAACAATCAGACAAACTGATTTAATACACTCACAAAAACAAAAATATTCGACCCTGCCAGGACTCGAACCTGGAATCCCCTGATTCGTAGTCAGATGCCTTATCCATTGGGCCACAGGGCCGCTGTGATAGCAGATGAAGAATTGAGAATCCGATTCTCGTCATCGTTATCTTGTCTGCATGATACTCGAGTCAAAACATCCACGTTGCACTTGTGCAACATTTCAAAGTGGCTTTACTCTTTGTTTATTCGTTGGGGAGACTTCGGTCTGATTTTGTATTTAGAAATTGGGAAAAAGTTCATTAATTTGGACTTCATGACGAAGTCACTTTCATTTTTACTTTAGGTATTTGTTCCTCTAACAATTACAACAACAACAAATAAATAAATAAATATACAAAAGAAATCAAAACGATTAGGAGATGATATTGCAGGTGTGACTCCAAAAAACAATCTCCTTTGCTCTTTCTCTCCCTCGTCATAGTCTGATCTGTCTGAAAATAAATCTAATTAATTGTGCTTGTTGGCTCCCATGAAAAGTCCTGATTTGGCATCTAATCTACTCCGACGGATGTTGTTACCCCTCCCACTCCCCTCTTCCATGTATCTGTTAAAGACATTAACATTGACCTCAGAAACGTCTGTACCATGAACTTCAATTGACGAATAAAATTGAGATTTTGGAGAGGAAAACGTATCTGTCAGATATCACGCTTTCTGTGCCAATTATTGATGGAATCGGGAGATACAGAGGGCAATTCACATATGATTTAACAGAGTTTGCCCAACGCAGTTGCTAGAGCAATAAGATGCATCTTATTTTGTTGTCTGCTTGCCCGGTAAAGCAACATCCGCGATATGTTGCTCACTGAAAACTAACTGGCCAATCTTTGTGTGACATGACGCTGATTTTTCAAATGTTTTCCCGATATTATCATACCAAGTTTAGCTTTCATCATTTTGGAGCCTTCTTTTAACTCAGTGCACAAGATAGAATACTGATATTGTCACCAATTATTTTTATTTCCAGCTGTGTATCAAAAGTATAATTGTCATCACTTATTTTTTTCATTTAAAACCCCCTTATTGCAATAAAGAATGAAGAAAATATTTTGTATTGATCAAAGAGAAGGAGAAACTGCAGAGTAAGCTTTCACGAATCCTTACTCTGACCTCATTCCAACAGAATTCTGAACATTATCATCCTTATATACTGTCAAAATGTTGGCATATTATTCGAAACTAAATCCTCATAAGTACATCCGAGTAATCTTTAAGAGTAAGCGACTTAAAGGGCAAGTATTGAGGTCAACAGCCAATGACCAAGTTGGCCGGAAAACCTCGCAGATTTCAAGGAGATAGTAACGCTCTTTAAAAGATAGTACAGAAAAGGTTCGCTGAAAGCGCGGGACGAGAAGTTGGCACTAATTTGTTGTTTCACCGTCTGCTGTTTCATTCATGTTCATTTGTGATTCAGACCTTCAGACCGAGACTGTGCGGTAAGGACGTGTGGGACTTGCGGGAGGTACGTGGAAATGTGATTTTCTAGATGTTTTTTCTTCTTTAATTTTAATATCGTTTCATAGTCAACGTTTGTGTATGACTTTGGTCTAACTGGAATTGTGTCTATAGTATAGCACGCAGACTACATTTCATTTCAGATTTTGCTAATTTTTTAATTTTTTTTATAACAAGACAAGATTCATTAACTCAAAATGTTTTTATAAAGTTGTTATAACCCAAAACATGTCTGGACTAATTACAACTGGAATAGTAACGACGGGAACTTTTCAGGTAGAAATGTCATGATAATAACTGACGACATTATGTGAATTAACCAAAAACACTTCGGTGTAAGCTTATACTGTATAGTAGAAACAAAAAAAATCATCCGATTATGTTTGTTGTTGTTACTGTATCTATTGGCGTTTCCTCTTGAATACTGTCTTTTCTTCTTACACGATATATGGAAAGCCCTATACTGGCTTTTCCTGTGAGATCAAATTAATTTATATCAGTTTATGTTCCCGCCATGTTCGTGCCACGTGACAGTCTCTGACCTTTAAATGATCCCATGTTCATGTATCATGACGACTTTAACATCATAGCGAGATGGTATAGTCCTTACTGTAAAAACAATCTTTTAACGTTCTTATCATAGTTTATTCGAAGATATTCCTAATTGCATTTTGATGTAGACTCAATTAACGATGTGACATCTGCTGTGTTCATTCATAGTTTTAACTGCAATATTGTCTGCTGAACATATTTTCTGCGTTTCATCATTTGCCGAGTCGAATGGGTACAATTACATCGGGGCGGTGGGGAGGAGGCTGATCATTTTGACCGAATATTGAAGGTCCCAGTTTCAATTTTTTTTTAAATTATGTTCTACATGTATGACATGTCGATTCGTCATGTTCGTAACGGACATATAGTATGCGCTATACATTATTATTATTATTATACGGTGAGCGAGCGAATCACAATGACGACGTAAATGGTCCTTCAAAACATAATATATTTTTAATTTAGAAAATGCAAGTAGACCGACTCCCCTACTGCTCGAATGTATTAACGATCGTTCGAAAGGGCAAGTACATGAAAGACTCTCTTGTATTGTTAAAGCCTTCAATATATCTGGTTCTTTGCTGAGAAATATGCCGGCAAAATTAGATAGACAAACATAGTTACCATGACCCATCGCTATTTATAAACTTTAAAACAATGTTACTGTTTCTTTATGAGAAGTCTTTATGACATTCACATGAAACCTACATGAGATTAATGACCCATTCCGCTCACACCAGCGTGACATTGACATTGAGGTTATTTGGTCGATTGACGAAGAGGATCAGTAACTGCGCAGCATGACGTCATAACAGGTATACGCTGAGCTCCGATTGTCGTGTGGCGAGCCGATTGAGATGTGATCAGCGAAAACAGCTGCCCGAATTTCACAGCGAGCCTCTATATTGAGGGAGAATGAACCCCAAATACAACCAATAAGACCAGAAAGTTCAAAATATAAGCTAGGTCGTTACAAAAGTCCTTTAACTGCCGCTCATTGTTTACCAGAGGGAAGAAGAAGAAAACAATATATTTTAATCTGCCCTTTTGATTGCGTGAAGCCCTTACATCGATATTTCCATCAAAATGATGACCCAATGGAAGGACGTCTAGCCAAAGAGATATCTCTTTGGTCTAACAAAGGTAAACGTATTGTGTTGGCAGAAAGATTCACAAGCGGTTTATATAACACGACTTCCATCGGTGTCACATAATTTAAAAATCAGTCTGTCATATACCGATTTGAGCGGGGAGAGGTCAATATATTGGGGGTGGGGGGGGGGGGGGGGGGGGCTTGGGGATTCTTGCACTCATCTTCTTCATATACCGAGCGAATTTTTCGGGGGGGGGGGGGCCTAATTTTTTTTTTTTTTTTGGGGGGGGGGGCATTCCCTCTCTATGACCGCTACTGTCTATGAAGGTAACTTTAACTATCGGCAAAGTCCATGTGATATGAGTAAATGCAGTCTTAATAAATGTAAGATAAATCAATGAATTCATGAGTTCATTCCTCAGGAAAGACTCCATGGTATATTTTTCTCGTCCATGTCGCTACAATACGATGCATCCGATTAAATCACACACAAATAGAATTATCGAGGAGTAAAATGTCCCTTGTATCATCATGCTACAAAATAATGTTCAATTCAATATTATGTAGACTCTTAATGGAGGTTCAGCGGAACCCCAAACGGTCTCCATAGCTATCTCATTGGGGTATTGGGAAAATCGGTAGGGGTGGGGTGGTCACGATGAGTTTTGATGGGGATCACACCTTGATCAAGTCGAAGATACCCCGCTTCTACTTACCTGCGGAAAGTATGCCCAAGCAGACATGAAGTCAAGAGTCATCGTTTGATTAACCTTTACTTCACCGCTGACGTGTCTTATATATCCTGCCTACTTCAGGCATGATACCAAGTCACGTGATACTCAAGCAAAATCTAACGACAGTCTTCACATGTTCTCTTCCCTTTTCTATGTCATACAGAGCAAGGGGAAGGTTGTGAGGTAGCGATCGAGAAAAGAGAGGAAGGTATTCACCCGCAACCACAGCCGTGACGATGTGCGTATCGTCGTCGTCATTTTTGCCTATGCTTGAGAAAACTGGGTTAAGTCGGGGGATTTTCCAAATACGCAGCCCTTGCTACCAGCATCCAACGATCGTGCCTCATACTGCGCTCAAAGAGGTCCCTTGACGAAGTTTTGCGATTGACAACGCAGCTGACTGGAACATAACCAAGAGAGAGCCAGCGCCAGTGAGAGCCCCACATCCTCGTTACGATGGTGATTTTGGATATCTAAACCGACATCGTCTCCAATTAATCAGAAACCTCATCTCGTTGGTTTTTCCTTTTATTTTAATTATTTGTTGACGCCTTCTTGGTCTGGAAAGGATCTTTCGTGCCCTTCCACAAGTTCATTGGAGTTGGAAATAAACGCAGACACCAAATCCGCAGACAATAATGAGTGTCGAATGAGATCACGTGGTGTGGAGTTGGATAATACTTGTTGCTACATAATTATACTTGCTGATGTTGATGTTGCGTATTTTCTTATTTATTTGTCATAATCAAAATAGAATTTAAAGATGTCCGGAGTGACGCAGGATTGTAGGAGCAAAACAGGGATTTATTTCGCCTAACGATTGAATGTAACCATCTTGAGTTGGATTCCGCGCCGCTACTCGTGCGAAAACGCACCATAGCCACATCACAATACAGAATCGGCAGTTGTTTTTAACACCGGATGAAACATTTTAAATAACGTTTTCACAATAGTCAGATAGTGATTACAGCCAAGCAATTAATATTTTTGGAAGATGATAATTCATACGCACAGCTGAATGTATATACTGCGACAAGTGAGATTACAAGAAAAGCTCAAGGGGATGCATTTCTGACGGCAGTAGATCAACATGTCGCTCAATCATCATTACCGGTACATTCTTCCTGAATATTACCCATCACTTTTCTGACCAACCGTCTGCTCTGTTTCATTTGGAGGTCATTTCGTTCATTCTTAAGTATCCACCACGGCATCGTCTCACACCGTTCACCATACCCCCACCACCGCCGTCGTCGACATCGGCTCGGTGGTCGATAGCCGCATCAAGATGTTGATTCGGACTGGACGTCGTATCATCTTTCTGATCTCCCTCACCCTCTCGGTCTTCTTCCTGCTCTTCTTCCAGACGCCACACCGTTTACCGCTCAACCAGCTGCATCAGGCTTACCGGGACTTCACCGGTACTACCGGCATCATACCCAGGTAAGACATCAATCAATTTCACAATGTTCACGATCACAATGTTTACGATAAAGTTATAACAACGTTGTCAGCGGTGTTGGGGTGGAAGTATTTACCCTTGTTTGGAAAATGTAAACATTATAATAATCATGGACATTATTCCGTCGTGGTGGAAAACTTTCAGCTGACTTTTCGGTAAATTTGGTCCAAAATCCCTCCCTCCCCCACAAAAGATGGTCTCGCAACGTCACTGTGTGCTCTAAAGCTCCAGTCCTGGGTCGAGTTGTGTCAACAGAGGCTCGAATGAAATGACCTGATAAACTTTAGAAGAGTTGTAAAAGAACCGGTGATCATAATAGCTGAACATTCTTGGTAGATGTTGAAATACGGTATAATAATTATGATGCATTCTTGAGTATAAATCATTCAGCATAGGAATCATTCATTCAAATTTGACATACTTGGAAACGATCTATTACCTTTAAAAAACAAATTATACTAAGGTCAAACTAAATGTCAGACTAATGAAAGAGAGAAACAAAAATATGAGCAGCTCACTATGTCATGTCACGCCAATTTAAGATACTAGTAATGAATGGTATATTGAAAACAAAGTAATAATAAGAATAATATGAGCCAATGTTTTTGAACAACATTTAATTCTAAGTTAAATTCCAGATATAATATGAGTACCTTTTGAAATTAAACTTGTTATATGATCATCGGTGACACGTATACCCTTCAGAATTACCGCCGGCGAGTCGTCCTAAAGTCTAATCCGTTTAAATGTCACTGAAAGTTGTCGACAAAAAAACCCTGGAAACATATTCTGTCTTTTGCTTTTGTTTTGAAGGAGATGAATCTCGAGGATTTATTTCAGTTCACTTCCCTCAAGCGGAGTGGGAGGCGCAAAGAAAAATGAAGAAAAAATATTGTCCTGAGAGAAAGGGACAAAAATAGGAGTTGCCGGCAACTTTTGATAATTAACAAAGAAAATGACCAATGGTCAATGTTAGCATTGAAGTATTTTGTTGTACTGTATTTTTTTTAAACAGTTATTGCAGGGCATGCATTTTGAGTCTGTGATGCTGATGCATGATTTGTATCTCATTCTTTAGTGTGTCTTTCTTCGCGAGATGAATTATTTACAAATTTAAAGCTCAGACTATGTAGGCCTATCATTCAAGTGGATCATTTACCTCTGAAACTTGTATTTTGGCACGAAAATCTAACACTGATGAAATTTGTCTTACGCCTAAAAAGAATTAGGTAATTCCTATTTGACGAATATAAACACTCTCCTTATGTTAGCATGAACCATTTTTTCAACATATATCATGATATAATTATCATGTCCTCCAATGTCAATCTCAGGAATGAGTCTGTAGACATATGAATATCTCCCAGGTACTACGTGCCCCATCGCTCCGTCCTCCACCCCCCCCCCCCCCTCTTCAGGAACGTGCCCCCATCGCTCTGTCCTCCATCTAAGGAGGTACAATCAAGTGCAGGATGATACTGATATTCTTTACAACTTAAAATAATTACATCACAAATCAACGATGACTGTGCTCAATGTTTACACTACTTCACCATCATGAGAACCCCAGAAGGAACTGACGATAACATGTAACATTCTTATAATCTGACTCGTGTTTCCCTCCATCCGAGTATTGCAACTTCGCGAGGATATTAGAATCTGGTCGGTATGATTTGACCTACGAATTTGTGACAAATCGTAATTTGTTTGTAATGTGATCTGTTCTATATCAGTTTTAAAGTCATTGACAATCCGGGCGTAGGTGATGACAGTCGTAATTTCCCCATGACATGATATGCATTATTTTCATTTAAAATTGACTTATTTAATTATATCAAGAATGTTTTTCACATGAGTCTGATTATTTCAATGAAATGAGATTATTGGTTCTTGCTGATGATAATGATTGTATTCCTTGATGACTGTCAGCTAAAATTTCTTCATGTTTTGCGTGGCGAAGAGGAACACATTCGTACTTGGTATTATTTGATACAAAACAGGTTTCCCAAAAGGGCATATCCTTTTCCTGCCACCTGACTATGTTTATAATTATGTAACTATATGATAATAATTCTTATCATCTCCATATGACAGAAGTTCCCCCTCCCATGTTTAATAACAGGAGTTACAAAGTTCTATAACATTTTCCAACACATTCGTGGATCAAATTATCATCATCCTAAACCTTGATTTGATTATAATGCCAAACTCTAATTAACTTGATAGATTCTTAGACATTCAAGATAGAAGGAAAGAAGAGGCAGTGCGAAAAGACAAATGAAACATGAGCAACATTTTAGTCGTCTCCCATCTTTCTTCAGACACTCGGTCTTAGGTCCATAGTTCTATTAACAGACGACTTTGACAGGTCCTACCTACGAGACAAATAAAATCTTCGAGACGAAAAGTATGAAACGTGGGAACAACTGTCGCTAGATGTACAATATCGCAAGAGGTTGACGTCTCTCGGCTCAATGTCAACATTCAAGTTTTTAACTTATCTTATCAGTGACAAGACATTGTAATATGACAATGTAATTTTATCATCAAAACAAAATAGATAAGAATCACTCAATATTTACAAGTGATCAGATTTCTTTGATTTTTAGTTCACAAATAACTTGAAAATCCCAGGCTGTCCATTATTTCATTTTCCTAAAATGATATGAACTGGTATAAATATTCATGAATTTGTGTTCATTCGTATTTGCAACTAATGGATGTTTTCAAGTGAATGGCTCTTAGAAAATATAGCAACTTCCAAAGAGCTAACATGATCATACTTTATTTCCTCACTATTTTACTCTTTGGTACGTATTGGCATGGTCTAGATGACAACACCTATTGAATGAATCCATTGGGGTTCACCTCACGCTGTCTCTCCCAAATCCCAGGTTCAAGGGGTCCATTATACCACCATGATGACGCAGTATCCCTGTCCATGCACGGAAGAGAGAGTGGCAGAGGCAGCGTTGGTACCTCTATTGGGGGTTCTTAAATTTTATTTTATGAACTGATGTGCGATGCAGAAAGAGACAGAGAGACAGAGAGAGGGACAGACAGACAGACAGAAAGACAGACAGACAGACAGAGACAGAGAGACACACACACACACACAGATGTAAAAGTCACTACACATGACAGAGATTAGACGAGTAAATTATGTTAAATTACAACGACAAGGAACGACAAGAAAGGGTAAGGAAAAGAAGGAGAAGAAGAAGAAGAAACACATACACGTAAAAGAAATGACATTATTCGTTGGGTCCTTCTAGGTATTGGAGAGTTACCCCTATCACCCCTATCGTGTCAGCGAGAGAGAGAGAACTTTATATATTACTTCGGTCACCATCTTTGACCTCTAACAAACTTATCATTATGACCTTGGAATCCATGCATGTATATGGCCATGTAATTCTTCAAGGTCAAGTTGTAGTCCAGGAATAGCTTAAGAAATCGCCTGAACCAGACTATAACCTGTATTCTGTGTAACCCAGAAATTCATCTTCATGAAATAACGATCGATGCGTGATCCTGTGTCAGACTTTACATGATATATTTCCCTCACATACTGAGTACTGTTAAAATTTCAAGACGGCTTGCAAACTTTACTGAGGAAGGATGCTTATAAATGGCTGATGCAAAATTGGATTCCTCTTATGAACCTTACTTATGTATATTTCATGAAAGTTGAGAGCAATTGAGCAAAAGATGAAAACGTTTGCATTATTTAAGCTATCCGCTGCATGCCCTCGATCAATCAACCTTATTTTTTATATAGTGGAAATCGGATGTTTGAAATCTGCAATTTAAAAAAAGGGAGGGCAAGGAGAGAATGAGAGTTAAATTTAGATTTTTGCCATTTAATTCATTTCAAGCTGGGACCTTGCCAGCTAAAGTTTTATCCAAACCCACACTCGGTAAAACATTTGCTTATCCTGTTTCACCTATATATCTCGCATAACTGCCAAGTATTATGGTAAGGAGGGAGAGAGAGAGAGAGGGGGAGGGAGGGAATGGGGGAGAGAGAGGGGAAGGGAGAGAGCATCTTTCAGCAACAGTTTGAAATATAGAGACCTCACCAAAAAAAAAGGGGACGAAACATAAAGAAAATACTTTTGACGTTCGGTTCACCATGTCGAAGAGTATGTCATGTTAATGCTGTTCCTTATTTTTTTTCTCGTGTTCACGGTTCTAAAATAAGTTCCAAGTTGTTCATGATAGCTTGACAATATTAACCCAGTTCCTCCGCTGCCTGCGTAAACACGCCAAATTTTGTCGTTCAATAGCATCACATTACATCATTGTAAAAATCAATCTGACCTTTGACTCGGGTGGGAGGTGATGAAAAATCCAGAAACGGTGAATTTATCTTGATAATTTATCTATTTTATGGAAATGTTTTTTTACGATTATTCATATCATTAATGATGCTAAGAACGCAGTAGAAAATAAAAAAATGAAAAACAATAATGATTTGTGTTTACTGAATATCTCTCATCTAGTTTTTCACTATCAATCTTAATCAGTGTCATTTTAAAGTTAAAAAGTTCTTAAGAAGCCAGGTATAGCTTAAAGTTTTCTGCATGCGTTATAATGAGATAAAATTAATGTTATATCGACAATGATACTTTGACATTTCCATTTAACTACTTTATCATTGTATCCCTGGGATGTTTTCCGGTTTATATTGATACCATCATAACTGAAAAGTACTGGCGGTTGGGGACATCATGCATCACTTACACAGTTCATTATTGCAGCAAGCCACTCAAAAACATAGAAAGTGCAACCAAAGGTGACCACCTGCAGCTGCACTAACTAAATGCTCAAACAAACAAATGAATATTCAAGTTTTTATTTTCAAGTTTTATTAGTTCCAAAAAAAAAAAAAATATAGACATGCATATAAAATTAAAAAATAGTACAATACATGTCTCAATGATTCTCAAGTCATTTAAACAATTAAGTAGAAAAAAGAAACGCAGAAAAAGGGGCCCCTTTAAATATTGCAACAATCGCGTATAATTATCTACATAACCCAAATTGATATAAGTTTACATCCTAAACGAGTTTATTTCATGCGGGAAAGTGAATTTTTATGAATTTTGTGCTTCTAGATCCTTCTGAGCTTGTATGTGATTGCTATACAGTATCGGTATAAATACATCATCATAAGCAAACCAGTTTGAACCAAGCATAACTTTTTCAAGTCTCCGTGTACAAATGTAAACAAGTATGCAATCACTCGACTTCGCATCAGCACTCACGAACTATTCCCGAAGGAGGTGTATAGCAACTATGTTACAAGTTCAGAGTGAAAGGAGATGAAAGGAGACACAGAGAGAAAAGGTTCTACATCAGCAGAATGTATTTACCTTCAGGGGGACTGATATACCTGTTTTGTCGTATTCATGAAACAGATAAAAGATTTCATTCTGACAGGGAATTACCTACACGCACACTGGCTTTCTTCCAAAAATAACGTTGATGTCTTTATTTATCAAATTTCGCATATATTGGCTCCCCATATAGAGACCTAACGTATCCGGTCGGAACTAAACTATTTTCTTCTATATTTACGTTAAAAATACGGTACCTTTTTTTTTTTAGTCTTTCGTTAATTTTTCTTCCTTCCTTCATTTTCCCTTTCTTTCTTTCTTTTCTTTTCTCTGCCTTGTTATTTTTAAACAAAATTTGGCTTATATCATTTCTTTGACTGACAAAATATAATAATAAACTGATAAATGCCAAGACTTGATATTGTTATAGATTCTTTGAACAAAAAAGAGGAAAAATATCGTATATTCTGATTGGATAAATGTATACGGGCTATATGAAATGAATTGGTAAATTAATTTGCAGATTATGTCTCAGTCTGCCAATGTCGCTATTAGAATGGGTTCTTTCCTTTCATTTTCCTTGTCTATCAATGTCAACCACGTCTCACTGCTTTGCTTGATTTTCTGCACGGTGCCTTCCAGACTCTATTTGTCCTTTTTTATTTCACTGAGGTTGAGTTCTTAGTAAACCTTGAAGTTGATATAGATGAATTCATATACAGAGACAGATGGCGAAGATAATATGACGTCATACTCACGTCACTCCGATAACAGTGATGACAGATGATTAACATAGATGGTGTGAATAATGCATTTGGAAGAAAATAATGAAGAGATGATGGTTAGTGTAAAATAATTTCACTGCACGATGATGATTTGTTATGGTTATGCATGTATTTATATTTGGGAACTATGCCTATTCTGACTATGGTTTTGATTATCATCAATATACGTGTGATATTTAGCTGGAAATATTCATTTTTTTTTAAACTTTAATTTGTTAAAATTTATTTTATTCATTTAATATGTAGTTATTCATTTATTCGTTTACTTATTCTTATTCATTGGTATATTTGTTAGATGAAACATTTAGCTTATTTTTTTGTTGTTGCAAATTGGTCGGACTCTCCCATTCAAACTTTCCTTTTGTGACTCTCCAAGAAAGAGATGGATGCTTAAAATCATGACTGTCCAAAGTTCAAGTTCAAGTTCACTTTATTTAATACTTTCATTAAAAAATATACAAGGAAAGCAAACATATAAAAGTTCGAATATAATACATGTATCAATATATAACATGAGGATAACACAAGTGGAGAAGACATGATGGACAAGGGGAAAAACATTTTAAACATGTACATTAATGAAAGTATTTGGAGACTAGACAGGAAGGCCGGGCCTTATGTAAAAGTCTGTCTCCAGTAATTGTATAAAAAACTAAGTACATTATTTAAATTTTGTATTTGTTATAAAAAGGAAGAAAAAAAAGGGGAGAAATTGCATTCACACATACACTCTCTCCCATACACACCAACACACACTTTTCTGTCTGATGAACATTAAGAATATAGGTTATTGCACTATTGAGTATTGTCTTAACAGGTACAGTTTAAATTTTCTTTTAAAACTATTTAGTGATGGACTCAGTCGAATATGTATGGGTATGTCATTCCAAATTTTTTGGACCCCTGAAAAAAGTTGCCATCTCAATCTCTTAACTAGCATAGTAATTAACAGTGCTTGAAATTGTGCTTGCTCAGTCTGACTGGAAGTACACTTGGTTGGTTAGGGTTCCTGTTTAATGAAGGTGTCAATGCTTTATTTGATAAGTGAAGGTTAGTGCCAGGATGCATGTGTTTGAGTTTCCAGAATCGACAACCTGACAATTTAACGTGGGCGGTAACAGAACTATTACATAGCATTATTTTTGTTGTATTTCTTCACAAATATAATATAAATACGATGATTGACATGACAGGGTCCGTTGATAATTTCAAAACATGATTTCAAAAATTGAATATATCTCATTTCAGCTTGCAAAAGATTTTTTTTTTGAAAGAGCATTCTCCTGATATATTTGTTTTAATATTTCAGTCAATGCAAGTAATGGAATTAAATTCTGCTCTATAAAATAAAATTTTCAGCTTTAAAGTTATTCACTTTATTTTAATTGGCAAACATAAAACGCAGTTGGATATCAAAGACTCGCAAATGTGTTTTGCCCCCGGCCCCCGCCCCCCTCCCCTCCCCTTCCATTCATGTTGTCTGTGGCGTGGAAACGGGTTTGCCGTGGGAGGGTTTACCATGGTTTTACATGCCCCCATAATTATTTCCGAAATCAAGAAAACAATATGAAATTTCAACAACAAAAATATTGTGTTAGACAATGCCTTAAATTTTTAATGTAATGGGAGGTCAGAAATAAAAGTTATTTCCTTGCACAAAAGTTGAAAGAAAAAGACCTGGATTGAAGCCAGGAGAGATTTTTTAAATGGATAGAGAGATAGAGAGAGAGAGAGAGAGAGAGAGAGAGAGGTATAGGATGGGAAAGCGAGAGAGAGAGAGAGAGAGAGAACGAGTGGGGAGGGAGGAGAAGGAAGGGGGTACATGAAACAAAAAAGATGGGGCATGAGAGAAATTCTGTGCTCTCTTACCTAAAAACAAATTGCATACAATATAATGAAAATAGAATGCTAATTTTACACCCTTCATTTTCCTTTCTTATAAAAAAAGACCTACATCAGTGATTCACATTTTCCTAACGTATTTCTCCCACTTGTTGTTTTTCTCATACTTTCGAGAATATTGTTAAGTTATTTTTGATCCACGAAAACATGATAATATCAGTACAAATTGTTAATGTCAACCCCACACTCGTTTATCCTGTTTTGCAGACGTTATGTTGATGGGTGTGTGATATATCACCAGAAGAAATATAAAAGGCAACCGTGACCCATTTTTTCAATCTAGCGAATCAAATAGAAAAATTCGATTTGAAACCAGACGCTTATTCATGTCACTGAGTAAGTAGAACATGGTTTTAAATTACATTTTATCCTCAAACTAAATGAATCAAAACCAACATGCATTTCAGGTCATACATGTGAATATGATTGGCATGAATAGTAACGTTCAGGTTTCATGGTATGGTAAGAATTGCCGTGCTCAGGTCTTGATATATTCCATATTTACGTTCATGTACTATCTTGAGTTATAATATTTTTTCCTCAATATTATTATTTATTTTAAAATTAATATCTCTTACAGTCTTTGCTATTGCCACAACTCTACTGCACTGTTGGTAGTTCCTGACAATAGTTATACTATATATTTTGAAATATCTGGATTATATAGATTTTTATAGAAGGGCGTTTTTACACAGAATGTATTTTCTGTATAAATCCTCACACTTCGAGATTCGCACTATATTTCAGACATGAATATTCTTCCTTTCAAATAAAGTTTCAGAGTTGTTGTTTCGTTCTAAATATCATTTAACTCAGTTTATCTTGGCATGTCTTGCGATGCATAATCGTGTTGATTTGCCGCCAGCACAAGAATATTATTGAAGACGTAAAAATAAATGAAATTTAGTCTATGTGGAGCATATCAAACCTGATCGAAAGTAAAAGCAAACAGTTATTCATATTTCATATAGCAAATAATCAAGCAACATTAGTAAGAATGTGGACATGCTGTCTGTCGACATGAATTCTCATGGGGTGGCGTGTTCCAGATCTGTCAATTCTTTTCAATCATCGGCTCGTTTGTGACTTTCTTTTGTCGAACACCTGTGTGACTTACTGCTGAGTGAGATTGTATTTGCGGGGCCTGGGATGAAGAGGGGTTGGTCTCCTATACGTGGGACTACGATTATTGAACCTGACGGGTTTTGACAGCTTTAGGTGCGAAGTTTTATTTGAGAGAATCAAATTAATTAGTATTTCATTGCCATTGCAAATCTGGATTTAAGGCACAGTAAGCAATATTATTCTACGAAGTCACGAGCTCTATTTCATATTGAATCTATCTGTCTCTGTGGACAGGCGCGACTCTAGAAGAGTATTTTGTTATTTTAAGGGGGCTTGGGGTTCTTACCCATGCAGGTACGGCGTCTCGATTAAATTTATTTCTAATACAAATCGGGGGTGGGGTGCTTCGGGCCTCAGGCCCCCTCTAGAACCGCTACCGACTGAACAGCATGCATTCTAAGACCAAGTTTTAGTAACTACTGGAAGTGAAACATAATAATATAATGGCATCAGTATACTAGCTATAGATCACTCTTTAACGATTCTGTATGGATTAAGTTAATCATCAAAAGCAATTTTAGATAAATAGGACGAGACTCGAGAGGTAGGCCTATACTGGACTCGGTCTCGGAGCACGCGCTTATTTTAAGAATGAAATTTATATTTTAAAGACGTTTATAGGACCTTTACAATTCCTTTCCACACTGAGATGCTCTGATTTAGATCTCAGATCCATGTCATTATTTTGACGTGCGAAAACTAAAGCTGGAACAGCACGACACAATGTCTTACCCCCAATATACCCATTATCTCACCCAAGACCCAACAATGGAATTCATTTGGAAACTATTTACCTCGTTGTCTCGGGTGAGGAAGGGTTAAATGGTTGTTTTGATCCGATAAACGATCGGAGATTTAAACTTTGCCATTGATCTCCATTGTCAGGGTCGGTCCCGGGGACTTTTTGAGCCCACCTCCTCGCGCGAGAGGAAATCGATAAAATCTACGAACATTGGTGAAGGAAGCCAGGATTTTACCTGATATATCCAATCAAGGACAAGTATTTTCTTTGTTTGTTTTCGCCTATCATGGTGATATGAAAAAGCGATAACTCTCTTTGGTTTACTTTGACCTATATGATTTGATGGAATTTCTTCACATGAGGCTTTTGCAGGATAAAATGATTATTATCCCAATTAAAGAAAAAAAAAGTGTTCAATTTTTACAATGTGTTTATGTGTCTTTTATCCATGCTTTCGCATCAGGTTTAGGACCTTTAGTCATAAAAGAAATGACGATGTATTGCCTGAAAGCTATAGGATCCGTCGATGTCGTCCCGTAATTCCCATCGTTTCCTGATTGTTTTTTGTTTGCCTTATTGTAATCGAAATATGCTCGGACACCCCTATATATCGCAGCCCGAATAAAAATGTAGTTGCCCGAATATTGGCATTTCCCCAATTTTAAGAAGAGGAGGGAGTGGGGGGGGGGGGGGGGTTGTTGGGAGGGGTGTTATAGCAACATGATCCCTCAGCCCCCCCCCCCCCCCCTCGCTCGCCCGCTTACCAAAACAATATCCTGAACCTTCAAATTAGGGTCTTTGTTAGAAGACTAACATTATGACCGCCGTTATCCCTGTTGTCCCTGGTTATTCTTTGTGTGCGTTCACTTTGCAAACACAATAGTGTGACGTACAGTGTATTAGTGTAGTAGATCTGACGAAGTTGTCATTAGAAAAATAAATATTTATTATGATATGAATACATTTCTATCGCTAGTAAAGTCCTCATATCATATTTTTAATCAAAATATACAAAAGAAAAACTTGTGTAAAGGCTAGGCATGCAAAAATCACGTGACAGTGTGTGTATTACGCGCGGTTCTCAATACGTTAGAATCAAAGTACAAACTTCGCTATAGTGTATGGAGCGGCCTTGTGGCCCAATGGATAAGGCATCTGACTACGAATCAGGGGATTCCAGGTTCGAGTCCTGGCAAGGTCGAATTTTTTTTCTCATTTTCATGATATAATTCCTTCTGTTATTGTACAAAAGCTTCTTTGAAATTTCGCAATTATATCTATTAATTACATAAAATCGCTTGAAATCGATTGTGACATGGCAACGGTTTCGTGGTGAAAGTAATCTCTGTGAACATAATGCTTTATCATGATTCTACGCAGCAATCATTGTAGAGGATTTATACGACAATCTATCTTATTACTAGTGCCCTTTTATGACCTACAAATTAAGATTAAATACCATCATACCAATTCAACTCCAATTAAAAAAAAGTATGGTGACCGTTAATTAATTAATTAATTAATTAATATATAATAACAATACACGGGTCAGCTTGTTGTGCGTATCATAACCAACACGAAAAATCCAACATTGGCATTGGCTGGAATAAAACGAATAAGGCGTTATCTCGTTTTTTTTTAATGGAAATTATTTTGTGGGGCCCCACAAATATTAGAAATGGTCATATTTATGGATATTTCAGCCGTCTCTGAACCGATATTGATAAAGCAAAGATGATTTTGTCATTTGAATAGTATGTTCTTTCATATTTTGACACGTCAGTGTTTCATTATCTCACAAAAAAATATTTTGTGTTGCGCCCTCTGCAACACAATTCGACTATCCCTTTAAAGCGATATGTTGAGATTACCGTTATTATTTGATACAAGTGTACGGTTTAGCCGCATGAGTAGGGATGAGTAAAGATGAATGATCGGTACGAGGGGCTTTCAAGATAAGGGTTTTGGAAATAAGGAGGGGAAAGTCCTGTTTTAATTGTATTCATTTATTCTGAGATGATTGGCCCACGAGAGCTTTCATGTTGTTTCAGCACATTTTGTAACATGTTTGGTGATGGTTTATGATAACATTTACAACTTATATATTTCGCCTCAACTTGCTGTGATCGGCATTAACTATTAGTAAGGAAACTACTTTTTGGCCGGGCTTTGGTTTGTTTAACAGGGGATCATGTACCTCAACTTACTGTGATCGGCATTAACTATTAGTAAGGAAACTATTTTTTGACCGGGCTTTGGTTTGTTTAACAGGGGAGCATGTACCACCCACAAATTTGAAGATGGGAACTTGGGAAGAAAAAAGTCGTAAGTAACTTAGAATAAGTCAATATTTCGTGTGTTTGTTGTCTGACAACGATTTCCTAACCTGCTAACTGTGAGTAAACAACAAGGGGCAGAATCTATTTTTTCCTTGGTCAGAAAGCTGTCAGGAGGGGAAAATTTGCCCCTTGCTCCTCTTTCAATAGCCCCCCCCCCCCCCGAATGAAAAAAAAATATATTGAAAACTTTTAAATAAGAATTTTGTCCTTTTTTAAAATTATTTTTATATTCGAGTCGATTAGGACTTTAAATTTTGACTGAACGCCACAATAGGTTCATGTATCGTTTCTTCGTCGAACCGGACTGATGCCATGCATCGGGCCTTTTTACCGCATTATTCTTGGGATGGTTTTATCTCTCATAATCGTCTGTACGTGGCCAGATTATTTTAAGATAAAAAATTATACCAGACAGAATCCATGCTGGGTTTTTGTGTTAATCCTTCATAGTTCATACTCCATGGCGTCTTCCACATCACGCTGTGTTAAGAGCATAACAAAGGTTACGTTATGTCATTGTCGATATCATTTTTCATTGAGCTTGGTATTGGCAGTATCTATCATGAAACAATGCAGCGACAGTTCTTAGAAAAATTACGAAGAACCACAACAAAAAACAGATCGTAGGTATCCGAAGCTTCGCAAAATTTCAAGCAGCCTGAAAATATTGTATTTTGTATGAGTTGATATCAGTAGGATCCATGTTCACAATCTTGCAAGGGAGCAGTTTCAACCCTCACTTTATGCCCTTCTAACGCGAATGTTTCTTTATTTTTATATTCGATAAAAATATAAATCAAATATAAATTATGGGGATCTGGGAATATAAAATCATGCATAACAATCTCTCTATAATTATGCTATTCATCTCTCTCTCTCTCTCTCTCTCTCTCTCTCTCCCTCCCTGTTTTCTCTCTCTCAAATACACACTATTTCTCTCTCTCTTCTCTTTCTTTATCTTTCTTCTTCCTTTCTTAATTCTTCTTTGCCCTGTCTCTCTCTCAAAACCGTACGCTCCTCTTCAATCTCCCTCGATTTCTCTATCACTCCTCGTTCACTTGTCAGTATTCCTGGTTCTGTCCCTCTGTCTGCATCTCCCACCCTGACGCAGTTCCACATTATTTTAATATTATTTACGAATTGCCTAATTATTCTTGAATAAAACCCTTTATGGTACCGTAATCATAACCATAGTTATATTATCTTCATATTCCTAATAGAAAGATGCAGGGTTTCGCAGAAGACCAAGCGCAGGAAGACGATTACGGTGAAGAGTCTTATTATTCCATCGTCCGGTATGATGACAAGGCCAAAGCTAACGTTGAAGAGATCTTACAACATCACTGGGCTGCTAATAAAACAGGACTTCTTCAAACAAGGTGAGCAGACAAATGGCATAGTTCCACGGGGGGGGGGGGGGGGGGGGGGGGGGGGGGGGGGGGGGGTCATGGATTCATGTGCATAGGCATCCTAATCGAATGGAGGAATAAAGAGAAAAAGAGGACAAAGGATGTGTAGAGGGTAATAGCTTCTATAGAAACGAAGTACACAACATTATTCACTTATTAAAGGTATAGCAGTCTTATCAAGGTTGTAATACTATGTGTCTTACAAGGGGTCATGTCACTGCTTGCATGCACCTGCTTATTTTCAGGTTTCCCTCACAAGTTAGTACGGAATATGTAGGCTACAGGTGATATGAATATTAGTCCTGATTTCATCACATTTAAATACCAATTTACGCAATTTCATGGTAGGTAGAGTAGGGTAAAAAATGAGAATTTATAGAGGAAGAAGGAGAATAAAAAGAGATTATCAAACATGTAAAAAAAAAGGACGGGAAATTATTCATAAAAATCATTAAATATCGAGAATACGACGAATAAAGACAAACGGTTTGACGGTTAACTATTTGTTTGCTAATAATTTTGAAAACATCTCGATCGTTGCTGCCGTTACTGATGGTGGAAATTTTATTTTAAATATTTATGTCTGGAGAGGTTAGACAGACAAAATTGCTCTCTGAAGCGTCCAAAGTGGTATAACTCGTGAAAATATATAGAGTGGTAACTTAAGACAATGGCCATGACTCATTCAAAAAACGTAGGCGATAGAGAGGAAATAGGAAATAGAATGATATTATTTCATGTGTATGAGCACAGTAAACACATGATAGATGACAAAAAGATGGGAATTGTGATGTCCAGGTATAAAGAAGGACAGACAAAGAAAAAAAAAATGAAGCCTGTGTGTTCCTAAAGTAAACCATGAATCCTTGATAGAATTTCCATGAACCGTCAAGAGATGGCGCTATTTCATTCTGCATTATCTTGTTTATAGAGCCGATATTGATCATCTCGATTTCAACCGCTGTGCTTCTGACCCAAAATATTCATGCATTATGATCAGCTCTGAAAGAAGGGGAATCATAATTGATTTATCATTAAAGTGATTGGACAATATAAAACAGAAAATGAGTGATTTGTATTATAACTAGAAGGTAGATAGGTCTACACATGATTTTGTTGATAACCGACGTGTTATTTCTGTTTTTCGTCAGCCATTCCATGAATACTTTGTCGCAGTGTTGTAAAAGTTGTTTAGGAAATAAGAAAGCGTCAGGTTCGGACGGAATTATGGCATGGCTTAAAGAAGATGGATATCAAATGTTCACAGGATATATATTTTCGACAAGAAATAATAATTTGACTTTTTTTGAATGATGATTAAAGACACTTTCCAATTTTTCCGTCTCCCCATGCGAAACAGATCTGAGATGCGCAAATTTTTCAACCCGTACAAGATGATCACCATGACATCGGACGACGACACGAGAGGTCAACTCAAGCGATTCTACAGCGCCAAGGCAAAGGCCATGACCCTGATACCACCAGGTCTTAGGAAGCTTCTCCCAACAAAGCAACTCTTCAGTAATCAGTACTTCAAGACATGCTCCGTGGTCGGCAACAGCGGGATTCTTATCAACAGCTCCTGCGGTGCCGAGATCGACGCAGCCGACTTCGCCTTCCGATGCAACTTCGCTACGGTCAAAGGTTACGAGAAGGATGTTGGGACGAAGACAGACGTCATCACGTTTAACCCAAGCATCCTTGATCGGTTCTACGGCAGACTCAAAAAGGATACGGACAAGAAGAGCTTCGAGGAGCGCTTGGTTAGCTATGGGAAATATGTTTTGTGGATTCCAATATTTTCGACGCATTACGTAAGCAGGACGGTCCATGAGATATTAGAGTATTTCAATCTGAACTTTAAAAGATTCACCAACGTCCAGCTAGCGTTTCCAGGAAATATCCTTCCAGATATATCAGAGTAAGATATTTTACGCATTTATTTAAAGAAGACATAACATTCAGCAATTAATTTGGTATTTGCTGTAATGAAAAAGGAAAATACATTTTCTCTTGATTCTTAGAGATTAACTTAACTTGATGATATTATATCTTAAAATTGATTGAAAAAAGATGTACAATTAATTATGTTTCGATCATTATGTTTGTACATGTATGTATTTCATTTATTCGATTTTCTATATTTATTGTTTAAATTTAACTCATTCATATCTAAATAGATGTGAAGCTCTTTAGATTTCATTGGCCCTCACATATACCAACAACTTTCAGTATATATTAGTAGTTGAAACTTTTGAATATTCCCTTAGCGTGAGATGGTATTATTAAGATGAAAACTGTCAAAAATCGTGTATTTCTTTTACATGGATAAAACTGTAGATGGCGACTTAATTATCTTAATGTGCTGTCAAATTTCCTTTTCTTTTCTTTTATATCAGTTACTGGTTAACGCAGGGGATCGACGAGGAGAGAATCAGTACTGGTCTTCTCATGTTCAACATCGCTGCCACGATCTGTGAGGAGATCCACATGTACGGATTTTACCCCTTCCCCCAATTCCAAGAAACTTCTATCCCGTACCACTACGATGACAGCAGGAGGAACAAAACACGGAATAATTATGATTATGGTTATCGGCGGTTTCACCAGCTACCGGACGAGTTCGTGCTGCTGAAGAAGCTACATAAAGCAGGGATTGTCAAACTGCATTTGGGGAAATGTCCAACGTGATATACCAAAGATTGAATAGTATTTTGCCAACAATGAAAGACGCAAGGAAGGAAATAACGATTTGGGTTTCCGTCATTCATGCATACTTGAATCTTTTCATCTTGACGAGAAACCTATGATTCAGAGAGGTTAGAAGAAAGCGTCATAATTTATATTACAAACAGATTGCCATCGATGATTGGACAGACCAAGACGTAATGAGGTCCAAAGATTGGCGCAATATACTAGTTGTGTCTAACGCTATGGCACCAGTTTACTTTCGCTAGCACTGCATCTTATATTACCAAAGAGTGTGATTGATGAGCGTTCGATTTACGTTGCATGATGTTTGTGTTTTGCCTTATAGTTTCCCTATATTGGACAGCACAGAATAAGTTGACCGGTGTTGTTGACAAGTCTTCAAACAAAAGCCAAAAAAAAAAAAAACGCAGACCCGATCTTACACTATTATTCTTGCCCATTGCACTAAAAACGCACTGAATTGTATTTTTGATAAACTATTTTGGGACCATCAGGTCAGGAAATTTACCTATGTCTGCTTGCATTATGTAAACAACGAAACACATCGCTACATGACTTCAAAAATTAAATGCGATTAGTTACTGTGAGACGCATATAGAATATTATTGTCCACATGTCAAAGTGCTCATGATAATCCAAGTCATTCCCTTCTCGATTTTGATTGATAGTGCTTTTGACCAAATACAATGTAATAAGAATTTGAAGCAGAGAGTATAGATAAGAATATTATTGACAGTACTACTCAAAAGAGGATTGCATTATGATTTCTGTATTGAATGGAACTTTTATTTACAAACACAATATAACATTTGGTGAATTATGCAAAGTAATAATGCACTCAGTATTAACTGCATATAATATTACACATGCATTCGTTATCTTAAGTGCCAATTTAGAATTTCGATGGTATAGAATTTGAACACGTCTAACAAATGAGATTTACCATCTGCAACATTCTGTAGCATATATTATTGCCTAACATGAAATGAATTTAGTTTTCACTTATTTTCTGTCCAAGTAAATATTTCTGACAAGTTGATACAAATGTGTCCAGTCCTTTTAATCAAACCAGAATTCACATACAGTATTGTTACCAGTCACCTTCTCTCGGACAGCATGTCAATGACAGGATATGTAAGGATATACAGGATTTCTCCCTTTCTTTTGTTAAAATTCTATTTTTGGGGGTGGGGTGGGGGTGAGCACACTACCTCCACAGTTGCTGACATGATAATAGTGGATTGGAGTAAAAAAAAAAAAAAAAAAAAAAAAAAAAAAAAATGCATTCTATGCATGCAGCATATACTTATTTTGCAGGGTAGGTGAATAAACACCCACCCGAATCAAATTTGTGAAACGATACTGCCTACCCCCCACCCCTCCCCCCCAAAAGGGGGGGGGGGGCGTTTAAGAGTAAACCCTGGTAACATCTTTTCAACGAATATTATGAATTCAATGATGCTCTCTATCAGAAGAATAAATTATTAATACAGACACTTTCTCTTCTAATGTATACCGTGTTGTTTATATGTCATGAAGAATCATTAGTAATAACTTGGAATTTGTTTTAATCAAAACACACTAAGTAAACATGCATGTCGTTAACCTGCCATCCAACTGTCACCATCATGAGCAAGGTCATTGTCCAAGACTAGTTTATTATTAACTGATTTATAGAATCACTAGAAGCTGGTGTCACACTAACTCTCAGGGCAACTCCTGCTCTCAATGCACCTACTTGTCCATTCGATGTTCATCGAGACCCCATAGGCACCACTGATTAGGTTCATTCGTGAATCACCGTTTCCCCTGCAGATGCATTCTCCCTGTACGCTGGGGGAGGTTCTGGAAGATTAACCGTAGCTCCCGGCACCATGGAAGGATCCTGTCCTGGGTGACCTTCAACAGGCCCTGCGACAAACCCTGTATTGGTGGCCGGTATGGTCGTCATCACCAGGACATTTGTCTGCGGCTGTCCTTGAGTCAATGCGTTTTGGAGCCTGATATTCAGCTTCAGCTTCTTGTTGGCGTCCCTGACAATCATTGGCATCTGGATGAGATCGGTGATCCACCCAAACCCGAAGACACCAAAGGTGCAAAGGTAGAGGATCCCCCTTGATTTATTACCCATATAGAAGTGATGGAGCCCAAGGAAACCTAGAGGAAACGCCAGCAAGTATGCATCGGATGTCTTGTAAGGGTCCTCTCCAACCCGTACACCTTTCTTCATGAGCTTCACATCAGTATTAGCTTTCTCAACCATGTAGGAGAGTCTAAAGATGTCCATGAGCCATCCGAAGAGAAAGAAACCAGCAGAGCAGGCCTGAAACGTGCCGTATCGCTTCCGCCCAAGGTAGAAATGGTATAGACCTGTATATGCAACAAGAACGTTCATTTTGTTTATACTTGTTTGAAGGAAACAAGGTACATCCAACATCACGAAGATATAGTTCCGTGAACTTTAAATATTTTATTCAGATTTTAAGTGAGACATAATATATACTTAATGGCCAACCGTGCTTTCATCATTAAACTTCTAAAATAGCAATCAAACTGCACAAGAGGAAAGTTCTGTTATTATTTTCAGTTTGTTTACTTCTTTGTTTTACTAAATACAATTTTCATCAATTGAAATTACTTTTAAGTTATCATGTACAATTTCTGCCTAACTTGAGTGCATTTTCTGTCAATATGTACTTTACAGGAAAAATGAAACAAATTTAAATCACATAAAAGATTAATTGGGTAAATAAAATCGTTTATTCTATCTATTCTCGTAGTGTTATATTGTCCTAATATTGTACAGTAAGTAATGTTTTAAGAAATACTCGATTTGCAAAAAAAAATGTTTTTGTAATATCATTCAGAATGTTTGTTGTGACCAGGTCTGTGGAAAGGAAATGTGTACTTTATTTATACATACAAGGTACGCGTTTACACTTACATCTTCTTTTTTGTTGTTGTTAATAACTTAAAGTAATCTTATTCGAGATAAAGTGAGAATTGGTTCGCTTAAAGGCAATCCCAGTACATAGCCAATTTACCTACCGAAGACGCCAAAGGGAGGAAGCCAGAGGATTATTGCATCCAATAGGGTCTTATCAGTGAGGTAGCCAGGATATTTCTTGCTGTGGAGCCAGTGGCCCTTTGCCCTGGCTTCAGATGTGTCCTGGTTACATCTCCTCACAAGAGCTCCAATCCTGCACCAATCAATGAACCAACCAAAGCCGAACAGTCCCAGCGTGAAGGCGTAGACGGTCCCGAAGAACTTCCTGCGAAGATAAAAGTGGTGCGCGCCAAACAACCCCCAGAATGGCAGGCTCAAGAAGGTGGCTAACCCGAATTTTCTGTCCTGGGCGGTATGGCTAGGTGTGAGGTAGACTTCATCTGTGTACTGAGGCATGTTGCTTCGGTCTCTATCCTCCTGCTCGTGGAATTGACGGTGAGCCGTCTGCATGTCTGGGACCTCTACCTGCGTCATTTTGGATCGATCCTATCCGCTATAATGAATGGAAAAAGGCGGCAACAAACAGAGCAAAAATTATCTTCAAACGGTTGCCGACGTTGGTTGATTAATTATGAGCTCACATCATCCATTAGGTCTTTGCGAACAACCTCAAAATTCCAATTCTTTTCTTTACCAAGAAGGGTTTATGATCGAGGTAGATGTAGTGCTGTTGTAGTTCGAGGCCTGTAATTGTCTTCATATAGCAAATGACATCATCTTAAAGGCACATGACTATACCTCGTATGGGCGGCCGTCCGATCAACAAACAAAGGAGATAAATTAGTTGTATATGGGATGGGCGCAAAGATCGATTGGAGCTGTTAATTATTAGACATGGCTCGATAACAAAAAATGGTCGTGTACATTGTAAATAGTATTCCGTTTTGATACCGACAACTTTACAGTCTTGTGTTTACTATTAGTATCTAGGATACTCCTTGATGCAAAGTCCGATGAAAGAGCAATGGTGCTCGGTTAAAGCCAAATTAAACGAATAAGCAATCTCTATATTCCTTTTGATTCGATTGCAAATAAAATTGTTTGAATTTCTTCTGTATCTTTAATAACACATAAGATCAGATTGTTTCCCTGTTGACGTCACAGACACACCCTTCCATTTAGCCTGATTAAGATGACTATTTTAAATGGTCAGCAAATAATATTGTATGCTTATACACATAATACAGAAGTGTTGTCTGTCTCTACTCACACGGTCAGAGAAGCTGCATCTATTTGTCTAGTGGAGCCTCATCTAGAATATGCTAAGTAGCGTGTGGGGTCAACAAAATAGAAGAATTTAGGAACAGAAGCGCAAGATTTGTCACCGGCAAATATGGAACAGATGTCCGTGTATCATACTTGAATAGTGAATTAGAATGGCAACCACTATATATACAAAATCGTTTTTGGCTTGGCAGTTTTTTTGGCGCTCAATTTTCTTCAACCCTGAATACATTAAGCAACCCCAGAAGATTCTAAAGGGACACTATAGTATCTCCATCTCAAAAATAAGATGCAATGCGGATGTTTATCGGTTCACCTTCTTTCCAACCACCATTCGGGCCTGGAATCTACTTCCCCCAACATTGATGCCTGCAATTCAGTAGAAACCCTCAAAACCAGACTCTGGGAAGCAATCCAAAGGGGTAATAATCATAGTTCCTCCCTGCAAATAAAAATGTACTAAGTACACTATAAACAATCTCTCCTAAACGCTAAGGTTCTTATTGGTAAACAACTTCCCACTTCGAGGATCAGGACCAGAAACAGAACAGATTCAGATTCAGACATCAAGAAGCACGCATAGATCACAATACCTCCGTTTACTGCACAATCGAATATACATTTTCCACACTTGCTCGAAATCGTAAAATCATTGATAATAATGATAATATTACTGGTACCCTCCTCCTCACAATGATGATGATGACGGATGTCGATGGTAATAATAATAAACGATGATAATGATAATGACAATAATAATATTAATAACAACAATAATAATGATAATAATGATAATGATAATTTATTTTAAAAAAATTATTTGCCTTTTTCCTTTACCAGAGCCTCCCTCGGTCAGTCGTTTGCATCTCTTCCTCGTGCTTTGTTTCAAAATAATTTTTTTGAAACAAAGCACTCGTATATAGCCCGTCTCCCCTACCCCTCTATCACCCCCCTGTCTCTCTCTCTCTCTCTCTCTCTATCATCTCTCTATCACACACACACACACACTCTCTCTCTCTCTCTCTATCATCTCTCTATCACACACACACACTCTCTCTCTCTCTCTCTCTCTCCACCTCTATTTCTTCTGCCTTACGTCATCCGTTCCCAGTCGGACGCTCCACTTCCTCTCATTCGTCCAAGTGAAACCTTTCGCTTTCTATGTCTTTCTCTCTGACCCTTCCTCCCATCTTCCTGTCTTTCTCTCTGTCTCATTCTCCCATCTCACTCTTTGCCTATTTCAGAGAGACCCTAGCCCCCTGGTATATAGGTCACCCCTTTCCTTGCATTTCGTCGCACTTCAACAATCACTGATAATGCAACTATCAGCCCGTCTCTTTATTTCGCAGTATTTTTCTCTTGACTCGTCACCCTCTATATATATAACTCTCCTTTTCTCCCTCTCTTTTTTTCATTATCTCTCCATGCATTCTCTCTCTCTCTCTCTCTCTCTCTCTCTCTCTTTATCCTCAATATAATTGCTATTGAGACAATCATACAAGATTGGAAGCAAATATACAGATTATAAGGTACAGGGTAATTTTATGCAGTATACAAATCTTTAAATATTTACATTAACATCATTAAAATACAATACCAACGACAACAAAAAACGAAGGAGAAGAAGTAGAATAGAAAAAGAAAGATATAACAAGATACATGATCATAAAAAGCGAGATAAACATTACAAAGAAATACATACGTAAAATAGTGAAGGAGGTAAATATGAATAAAAACAAACAATCAAATTCTTTAATATGTAAAAACGGACCGTGGATAGTAGAATAAAACAATTAAGCATGCGGTCAATCCTCGGCCTTTTTAAAATACTGATTCAACAATGATTTGTTTTAGAGGCTGCACGAACAATATTCAAAATAAACACACCATCACATCGCAATTTGACAATAATGCATTTTTTTGTAAATTTTCCTTTCATGAGGTAAAGTTGGATTAGTGACCAGAAGATCAAACTATTGTCCCAAAGTCAAAGCTCAGATGCTTCTACGATGATAATTACACTGATAACAATTGAAATTATCTTAATATATTCGATATTTCTGTTTAAATGCTAGCTCTTTGAAGTAGTACCACCCGACATTCTTAGACAACAATTTTTTTCTTAGACAACGATATCTTTCATCTCCTTGGTCTCTGCGGGTGACGACGAAGCATTTTGCCCATATCCTTGTGCCCCCATACTCCCATCACTGGCTACGATCATGACGCTTTCACCCTCTCCAGCCTCAGGTCTGTAGACTGGTGGTGGCTCGTTGATCCCACCCACAGCTCCAACTGCCTCTCCTCCAAGGACCTGCCCACGGGCGTCACCCGGACCGTTGGTGTAGCCTGAGTTAGCAGACGTCACTACGACGGTGGTATGAATAGTGCTGGTCTCGTTATTAGCCGTGGCGTTCACCAAACGCTGATTCAGCTCCCGATTCTTGTTTGCCTCCGACACGATCAAAGGCATCTGGAAGAGGTCTGCTAGCCACCCTAAGCCGAAGACCCCCACCGTGCACAGGAAGAGGACTCCCCTCCGGGTGTTTCCCAGGTAGAAGTGGTGCAGACCAAAGATGCCGAGAGGGAAGGCCAGTGTGTAGGCGTCACAGACCGAGTAGGGAGGGTCTTCTACCCGGATACCTTTCTTCATCATGGCGATGTTGGCATTGGCCTTGCGGACCATTGCAGGAAGGCGACAGAAATCTAGAAGCCAGCCGAGGCCGCAGCGACCGAGTGTCAGGGTGTGGAAAATGCCATAGCGTTTACGACCAAGATAATACTGGTAGAAACCTAACGTGAAAACATTACGAAAGAAATTGAATTACTTTAACAGAAAACTAAAAAACATAAATATCCTTATTAAAGGTATAGAGGATTTTGCGTTTCAATCGAAATCAATTGTTTATTTTTGGTTTAAAAAATGGAAATACCACTACCCAAGCGACTCGGATTCTTTGCATAATGCTTGTTCAAGCCTGTCATCGACCAATGCCATAACACAATAGCTATATTACCACATCACAATGATGCCAACTTCTTGTAATATCTAATTCAAAAATTCGAATTTAATGGCTAAATCTTCAATCGCACGAGTGACAGAGGCCAGCAAATATGATAAAAGCATCATGAATAATTACCGTAATAAAAAAAAACATATATGAAATAGAGCACGGTAAGAAAAAACATTTGGTACAAACATACAATAAGACGCAGTAAATTATGTTTGCAACACAATCGTAACTACTTCGAAAAATTCAATATCATATTGTACATCCCATAAAAATCATGTTCTTATTACTTAATACGTTTTTTTAATGTTCGCACATTTCATAAGGTGATGGACAAGGCTATTGAAATTGCGGTATAGGTTCATTTTTCGAGAGTCTTTGCATTGTTTTTTTTTAGATACTTCTTAAATGTGGCGAGAGTTTGGCAGTTCTAACGCAAGGCAGGAATCGACTTACCTAGCAGCCCAATCGGTGGAAGCCAGAGCATATAGGCATCACAGAGTGAGATCTTGGTGAGAGGACCATGGTACATGGGACTGTATAGCTGGTAGCCATTGATCTGTGCTTCTCGTGTCTCTTGGTTGCATTTCCTGACGAGAGACTTGATACGAAACCAATCAATCAGCCACCCGAGACCACATAGTCCTGCATGGAGAAGAAAAGGGAGGTGGAACCAGTAAGCTCACAAAGACGTGTCGTATCAAGCGATTGTACATATCATTTATCATCTTCATTCTACATCAAAATATTGCCAATCCCCCTTAATATGACCACTTCCACTTTTGTTATTGTATTGTTAGCATCTTCAAATCGAACTATTCAGAGTAACATTATTTGGAACCCTAATATTTTGGTCCTTTGTTGGCAATAAATTGATGGGGAAACTAAGTCAGCAATCAAATTTGAATATTCTTGGATCCAGTGGCTCAATCGGTTTGTCCATGCCCTCATTATTTTCCCCTCCCCCGTCCTCCTCAAAACGGTTCGATCCCCACCACTGCTGCTTAAATCAAATCAAGTTATTCATAAGGTTTGTAATCCTGATATCTTGACACAAAATTAATCAGCAATCAAATTTGAATAGCGGTGGCGGCACTACTTTTCCCTGTCCATTATTTACCCGTTTTAAAATACCACTATTCGGATCAACAAATCTTAAGAAATCACATTACCTAGTGTAAAGGCATAGATGACGCCGAAGTAAGGCCGATTGAGATAGAAGTGATGCAGTCCCAGCAACCCAAGGATCGGAACACAGAGGATGACAGCCAGAGTGGTAGACTTGTTAAGGGCACTGACAGAAGCATGGAAAGGAACCACCCTCACCTGGTCTGGTTGGATGTTGGGAGCTTGTTGAGGAGGCTGCTGAGGCGCCATGGGTGGGTGTATAGAATACTGGGTGTTGTGCTGGTACGGCGGATTAGGGTATGGATAAGTGGTAGACGCATGAGGGTATACACCTGGATTCTGGTTCTGGTATCCACCTGTTTCTGGTGTCACTCCTCCTTGGGGTATAACTTTATCTGAAGTTGACGCCATTCTATCGTCTGATAGTAAATTAAATTTTCACCTCTTTATGATAATTATACAATATCACAATGCGCTCCAGGCTAAGATAAAGTATTAAGAGTATCACTGCATTTCCATATCCCTTGTCCTTCGCCGCAATATATACTACGTACAAATGTGTCAATGATAAAAGACAACGGAAACCATCTGGAACTCTTATCACAAAATGAGAACGCTGAAAGAGTGAAGTTCAATTTTATACTTCGCCGCGTACCTCGAATGTTTACCTTGTTTTTGTGCACGACGATCTCTATCTCGACGGTGAGTTTGCTCAAGTCATGGGGTCTCGCGATATTATAATACAATAACTTCCACATTACCTATATTACTAATATTACAGTATGATGTCATCATTGGAGTAATCACCTGATGCTTGTTCCCGCATATTGTCTTGTTTGCTTGTTCAAATTTACCAATCTAAGATTGGTGATTTGTGTTAAGAGGTCTTGAAAGTAATGCCCTTGAAACCACAATATCCAATATTCGATTGAGATAAACATCATAAAGTAAGTTGGGTAAGATATGATAATTGCTTTATTGCATGTTAACAATATTTATACTGTTATTCAGTAATCGTATTCTTGAGTTGGCCATGTGACGTAAATGAACCAAAATCCTCACTACTGTATAGCCCTTCAATTGAGATAAACATGTTGATGGCAACCAAAGATGCATCACATTTATCGGCAAGCCCTGCATATTATCACGTCTTCTTGATAATGCGAACGTCAATTTGATATTCTCATTCTTTTTCTTATTTATTGTCAAATGTGTCAATTTTCAAGCCATCTGGACCTCTCCATGCAATTCTGACTACGAGAATATGTGCTTTCAATACCCCCCCTCCCCCCCCAAAAAAAAAAAACATAAAACATAAAACAATTCATAATAATTATGCCAAGAGACGTTGTCTTTTGTCCACAAGATCAATAAGTCAGTCTCACTCTCAATAGAAGCTTTCATTATTTAGCACGTCATGTATATCAGTTAGTATATCCTACATTTATTCACGGACAAAACTAATTTCATTGCCAAGGGGGTCATATTTACAGTTTAAAGTCCAGTTTTTACTGAGAATATATAATGATAATGGCGCTGAATTAGACAGATGAAGCGGCCATAATTCAGTTACCGATGTCTATAGAAAATATTGACCATGTAAAGAGTAACAGAGAAATAGCGTGATCAAAAGAGGGAGGAGGGAAGGAAGGGAGAAAGAAAGAAAGAGAGGGGAGAGAATAAAGAGAAGAAAAGAGAAGAGAGGGAAGAGGGTGGGATGGAAGTAGGAAGAAAAAGAAGGGAGGAGAGAAGAGAGAGAGAGAGAGAGAGAACGCCAACTGATTAGAGTTTAATGACAGAATCGCAGATATAGAAGATGAAATACTGACAAAAGCGTTACGAAGCATCAATCTTTATGATATTTTCCATGAAGTCAGTATATTATCACCAACAGTAATCACTCTCATTCTCGTCTCCACTAAACCCTCAATTGCATCAACACCAAAGTAGGTAAAGATGTTTAAGCATTAATTTTATTCACATCATCATCATCATCATCATCATCATCATCATCATCAATTCTATTGCACACCATCATCATCACTCATCATCATCATCATCATCTCTATTGCACACCATCATCATCACTCATCATCATCATCATCTTCATCATCATCATCATCATCATCATCATCATCATCATCATCTCTATTGCACACCAGGCGCGACCAGCATCATCACTATCATTATAATCATCATCATCTCTATTGCCACCAGCATCATCATTATCATTGTAATCATCATGACCATCATTATCATCATCAACCTTATTGTCAATATCATTGTCATCATCACCAACACCATGAGCCTCTCTATACTTGAGCCTCTCTATAAACATGATCAAAACAATTTTCCATTATTATATAATCATCGGACTACGAATGAATGAATGAATTATTCTCCCCTCATCATCATCGCCATCGTTGTCATTATCATCATCATCAATATCACCATCATCATAATTGTTACCTTTACCAACCACCAACATCACCACTGATACCATTATCATCAGTGTCGTTAAAGAAACCACCATAACAACTTTTTTATTTTTAAATCTCGTATATAAACATGTATATATTTATTCTTTATTTACAATGGGAAAGAGGCAACAAAAATAAATATGACTCGTCGAAATAAAAATATTATCTGTTGTACCGTATATACACACCGTAAAGGCAAGAAAATAAAAAGACCTGAATATGATTAAACATATATGTCTGTAATTAGTATTGTATTGATAGTTGTGGTTCTTAATTTTGTTAGCTTTAAATTATCGTGATCAATTGTTGCTAGCGTGGCATTAAAAAAAACAACATATAAACAAAGAAAAAAAGGAAATTGTCGTGTTTCAAGAGGCAAACAACGTGATATTTAAAAAATCTTGTTCCAATGAATTTACGACATTAATATTGTCATGTCTATCATGTGGATTGGATTAAACCACATGGTTTCAACCAATTCCAACCATTTTAAAGCATTTTTGTCCCAAAAGTATATTGTACATGCCTAGTTTAATTCCTCTTCACTTGTCACATACAAAGATTTAACTCCACTCGGATCCCGAAACCAATGATGAATTGTCTTCTCTTTTTTTTTACAGTAAAAAAAAAACAATGAAATAGAAAGGAAACAGAATTTGTATCGTCTGAAGCTATTTCCCCATTTGATTTTGTAATTTCTGGCAGTCCAATTACATACAAGAACGTTCGTGAGAAGAAAAGCATATTGATACGCTCACTGATACAGCTCTTCGTATATCTATGTACAAGGAATTATTCGAAAGGTCTTTAAACCTTAACAGATTCATTTTATTGAACCTGATATGATATTTGGACTTTGAAGGCTCTAAAATGTACTATTTATAACCAGTCTATAACACAATCCAGTCGACATGAGGATCAATTGATAAGCTAATGGAGCAGCACCCTCCGCGGAAAATATATTTGAAAAATATTGGGAAATCATACATTTTAGATATTCAATGAAAAAAAGGAACAAGATAGAAGGTACATGATTTTATCTCATAATGAAATTATTTTTTTCATCAACATGATCCCAGATAGAAACCATTATAATTATAGTGCCTATATATAGTATCTCATACGTTAAGTACAAGAGGGTAATGTAGCACATTTTAAACAGTAATTAAGGTAAATACTCTTGGTTTATAAAATATGTATTAAATAAATAAAAAACTGATGTATGTAATTACAAAGGAAAAGCCGAGTACAAAATTTGATAATGTTATACATTTATCCTTTCGATACATCCATCGAGTTGTAGCCATTTTGTGGTGGAATTTGCGCACTTTGCACATTATATTCATGATTATCTGGTCGCCCTGATGTCATGCAACTCCTCTCGACAACCTCTCCGGTGGTGTTGTAGGCTGCATAAGCAGGTGGCTGCTCGATAAGGTAGCCAGTCGATGCTTGGTATCCACCACCCGCGGGTACGACGACTACAGTCGTCGTGGATGCCTGATTTTGCTGGTGGGTGAAAGCTCCGTTCAGTCGTTCCCTCAGCTCCCTTTCCTTGTTTGCCTCGGAGACGATCAGAGGCATCTGGAACATGTCCACAAGCCAACCCAGACCAAAGACACCAAGCGTGCAGAGGTAGAGGATGCCTCGCTTGGTGTTACCGAGGTAGAAATGATGGAGTCCGAAGAAACCTAGAGGAACAGCTAAGAAATAGGCATCGAGGAGAGAGTATGGTGGCCTTTCGACCTTGATACCAGCCTTCATCCTGGTGACCTCCTCGTTGGCCTTGCGGACCAGCCACGGCATGCGGAGGAGATCGAAAACCCACCCAACAACGTTTAAGCCGAAGGAGAAAGAATGGAAGCTGGCATACCGAGTCCGACCAAGATAATAGTGATGGGTGCCTGCACAATAAGAATAAGAGTAAATATGATAAGTGTGAATGAATTAATGTGACATGCAGGTTTTAAAATAAATACATTTATTACATTATGTCTTTAATTGGTATCTACCTACCGCTTTCAATGCAACACAATTTTCTGGATATATTGACGACGCAAAAAGACACTATCCACTGGAGTTTCTAAACTTGTGTAGGTTATTCAAAACGACGATTTACATTGCACGCCTTAAGATTTAAGAAAAACCATCTCGACCACAAAGAATATAACTATTTGAAAACAACACTCACCGAACAAGCCGAAAGGGGGCAGCCACATTAGGTAGGCATCAACCAGGGAGATCTTCCTCAGAGGACCAACGAACCTTTCAGTACAGAACAACCAGTGACCCTTCTCATGTGCCTCCTTCAAGTCCTCGTTACACCTCTTCACCAGGCACGGAATCCTGAACCAATCAACAACCCATCCGATGCCAAAGAGACCCAAGGTACTGCAGTAGAGGCCACCAAGCAACGGTCTGTTCAGGTAGAAGTGATGCACTCCGAACAGCCCCAGGATAGGGATGCAAAGGATGACTGCAAGGGTGAGCGATTTGGGAGTGTATCGCCTACTCTGCAAGGCGAACGGGACCACCATCACCTGATCGAGGTCGTAAGGCAACACACTCGGTGGTGGAGCCACAGGCTGGGTGGGGTAGCAGTAGGCCTGCTGGTATGGGTGTTGGGTACCATGTTGGTATTGTGGTGCTCGAGGGTAGGACGCGGGCTGCGATGGCAGTTCAGAGGTTCCAGTCCCCGTTTCGTTCTCAAAGAGATTGCGTTTATCGTCTGTCGTAGACATCTTGAATATGGTTAAAATGCTCTAGACAAAATAATATGTAGATTACTAAATGCTCGGATTAAATGGCTAAACACAAAATACAATGTCCTCTAAATATAGCTGTAGAGCTAGCTGCACCTACCGAATGTCTGTTTATAAATGCGAGGGTCAAAATAACAGCTATATTAACTGCGGATCTGTGTTCCGATTCAACAAAGGTTGTATTGTATTATCAGCAGACAGTAAATTAATGGGAGGCACTACTTGTTTGTTTGTATATACGGTCACAAGAAGCTTAATAAAATACGTCATCTATCGTAAATAGACAATGACACATTTTCCGTACGGAACGACGCCCTCGCTGATAAAATAATCTAAGAAGCGTCGATATACATCGTATATGGTGAACACGTGCAGTCTGCTGTCGCTGGGGTGTTATTTAAAACTTCAGTGCTGAAAAAAGTGGTATACAAATAAAAGGTATAATTCTGATTCTTTATTATTACTGCTACTTCATAAGTATAATCGGGATATCCCTACAAGTTATCTTTAAAAAAGATATCGGTGAGAGAATCACTGGCGGATTTAGCGAGAGGGGGGGGGGGTGGGGGAGGGGCATGCACAACCAGCCCGTGTCCCCATCCCTACCCCTTTGAAACTTAAGTGGCATAACTTTAGTATCAAAGTCCAAGAACGTGCCCATTTTTGTGGGTAATGGCCCTTTTTTCTGTCTTGTCAGCTAAGTCAGGAGGTACCGAAGAAAACCCGATGAGTTTGTTTGGGGTGAATGGTGACGTTGTCATCAAGTTTTCGGAATATTTTAATATGGTGCACTCTCTACCACTTTTACAAAATCCTGGATCTGCTCCTGATGAATTGACTCTTAAAATTTCCATTGCCCTCCAGGGGCGGCGATTTTTTTTTCATGACCGGGGAGGGTGGACGAAATGCGAGTGACCAGTGGCGTAATGAGCAAAAACTTTTTTTTTTTTTTTTTTTTTGGGGGGGGGGATGTAGAAGAAAACAAATCCGCAGTACAATCACTCTTATATGTTACATGCAGCATGCGGAACGTTTTTTTCAAAGTGGGAGGGGGGAGAGCTAAAGTATTAATGATCAGGCGGAGTGTAGCGAGCGAAGCGAGTGGAGCGTAACCTTGCATATCGGGTCCAGTGGCAAAGGCCCGGCGGGGGTCCAGGGGTGGAGTCTCCGGAAGCTCAGGGAATTTAGGCATTTATTTACGGTCAGATGATCATATTTTGATACCTTTGTGACACTGGCAGGTCACTAATTGGCGTGGGGTCCAGGGGCGGAGCCCCCTAAGCTCAGGGTTTTTAAGCATTAGATTACGTTCAGATGAGCATCCAGGGACTCGCCTTAGGGCCCCTTGTGGTGTTCAGGGATCAGAGCCCCCGCAAGCTCAGGGGTTTAGGTATTTAATAACGGTCAGATGATCATTATTTTGTGACACGTGTCACTATTCTTACTTTCCTTCTTTCTATTTCTCTTCAACATAATTTTTTTATAATTTTAATTGGGGTCAACTGCCCCAAGCCCACCCCCCCCCCCATTAGTACGCCAGTGCGAGGGACGAGGGAGCATAGTGAACGCAAAGGGGGAAGATGGCGGCAGTGACTACCCCCTCACAGGTTTTTGTAGGTTTTGTCGTATTAAATAATTACTTTCCTTAGCAAAACTATAGTATAAAACCAACCCCTTTTTCACACTTCACTTTTACTTTGCTGGTATTTAAGTGTGCAGTCCGAAGGGTTGTAACTATCAGTTTAGTAGGTAAATGTTGGTATCAGCAGGGAGCTTGGACATGAATGGGATTTCTATTTCCCACTCTAGACCTCTGTCACATACGTGTATATTGATATCATTATGGGCGTTGAACATTTGCAAATATCGGCCTGGCAAATATATACGGTATAGACTATGTTGTAGTGACTCCTAACTGAAAAGAGCACGCGGAATATTCATTTTTGTAGCACCGATCTATTTCTATAACTCTTAATCTTTTAAACATACAGTGTAAACTGTGTTTACTTGATACCAACGGAATACAGATATTCTACAATATTTACTTATTTGCACTTGTATTAGTCTAAACGTTGCACTATTGGGCCCTCCTGAGCCTAAAAGTGTGTTGCAGTCTTTAGTCAGTATTTGCTATTTGTTTTGTTCATTTTTTCTAATTTCCCGGGGGGTGGGGGTCCCCCTTCACAAAATTTAGGGGGAAGTGTCCCGCCCCTGCTGGAAAGAACACACTCATCAACAGTGTGAATCACACTGTGAAATCACACTGTGATTCACAGTGTGAAACACAGAGTGATTCATATTGTGAATGAGTGTGAATGAGTGTGTTCTTTCCTTTTTCGATTATCCACACTGTGAAACGCAGTGTGAAACGAATCGACCACAATGTGAAAACGCCCCAATTTAACATTGTGGAGCACAATGTGAAACACTGTGTGATTCACACTGTGAATGAGTGTGAATGAGTGTGTTCTTTCCAGCAGGGGCCGCCCCCCGGATCGCCGCCCCTGTTGCCCTCATTCTTACAGTTCTATATCGCTAAATTTTTCTATAAACATTCTCATAATTATTGTGGCTTCTATCTCTATTTTCCCCTACCACCCCACCAGTGTGTAGCCTTTTACAATTTATGTCACTATAAACTCTTCGTGCAGGACTACCACCTTTTATCCACAGAAAGACTCTATCAATCATCTAACATACCAATTAATCAATCAAGCAATAAATAAATCAATAAACCTATCAATCAATCATTCAATCAATCATTTAATCAAGCAACCAACCAATCAATCAGTCATTCAATCATCAATCAATCAATCAATCAATCAACCATCAATCAACCACTCATCAACCAACCAATCAATCAGTCAATCAATCATCAATCAATCAACCACTCATCAATCAATCAATCAACCAATCAATCATCAATCAATCAATCAACCACTCATCAATCAATCAATCAATCAATCATCAATCAATCAATCAACTACTCATCAATCAATCAATCAATCAATCAACCACTCATCAATCAATCAACTACTCATCAATCAATCAATCAATCAACCACTCATCAATCAATCAAACAATCAATCAGTCAATCAATCATCAATCAATCAATCAATCAACCACTAATCAATCAATCAATCAATCATCAATCAATCAATCAATCAATCAATCATCAATCAATCAATCAATCCATCAACCACTCATCAATCAATCAATCAATCAATCAATCAATCAACCAATCATCAATCAATCAACCAATCAATCAATCAACTACTCATCAATCAATCAACCAATCATCAATCAATCAATCAATCAATCAACCAATCATCAATCAATCAATCAATCAATCAATCAATCAATCAACCAATCATCAATCAATCAACCAATTACCAATCAATCAATCAAACTCAGAATAATTATTTATGAATGCACTAATGTTCAGATATGCTCAGGACCTCAAGTAAAATTACATAATTCTCAGTGGAAACATACATTCCACGATATTACATCAAGTGAAATAAATGAAATCAAATTCAAACCAAATTGAATTTGGCAAAAATACATCACATTTAGACAACTTTAACACAATGGCGGATCTGGGATTCTAGGGTATACCGTGTGAGTCAAAAAAAGTTTACACCTAGAAAATTGCTAATTATTTTTAAAATCACCTATGAACAGTAAATTATTTTATATCTTATGAAAGAGTGTTTTATCCCAAATCATTTGGTATCATTTTTGTGTGGGATGTGTTCACGCTTGGATGAACAAGAGGCATTGTTTGCGAGAGTGCAAAAATCGACTTGCGTCAAAGTGATGCCTACAGTATACATTATGTCGAAATTAGCGGATCGAGAGAATGAATTGAATGTATCAAATGAAATGCATTGCAGAAGCTTTTTGCAGAAGCAAAGTCAAGCACACACACATACGCGCGCACAAATGTTCGTTGATATTTGATATTCGATATTTGATATGTGTGGCATGATTAAATTTGTTAGGGATGTTATTTGGATCTGCAAATACCGAATTAGTACCCAAATCCCAATTGTTTTATTCAAACATCACATAAGCAACTTTGGCGCAAGTCGATTTTTGCACTCTCGCAAACAATGCCTCCTGTTCATCCAAGCGTGAACACATACCACACAAAAATTATATCAAATGATTTGGGAAAAAACACTCTTTCATAAGATGTATAATAATTTACTTTTCACAGATGATTTTTAAAATAATTAGCAATTTTCAAGGTGTAAACTTGTTTTTGACTCACACTGTATAGAGACACAATCATGTCTGACATTCTCTGATAAAAAAAATGCTAATTACAACAAACAAAAAAAACACACTTCAAGTGCCTTTTGGGGTTTTTCGTTTCTGCTGGAGTCGAAATATCAAGGAACACATATTTTGTTTACCTTTTTTTTTTATAGATATGTCAGAATGATTATGCAAAGGGCTCGTGCCCTCGTGCCCCACCACCAAGATCCGCCATCGTAGTTAATTTGGTCTTGATTAATAATTGTTACATAGTTAGTTTTATGAGCCCTTATAAATTATATACAAAAACAATGTATTGCTACCATCGCTTCATCGCCACTGATGTCTTTTATTTCAATAACTATCTATACAAAGCTAAAAACACAGTTATCTACTACAGCGTTTGCCTATATTGCTCTTATCAACTAACACTCAAAATTGATTATCAAACAAATACGGTATAAGTTATATATATTTAACCCGTAGACATAATTTTCGATTAAAAGGTGGATAGGGCACTTTGTAATGCAAGGTATATATAATATCATTCTGCTTCTGAAAAAATCTGTTCCTGATGTGGATTGTAGTTCTTGCCTTTTTTTTAAACTATAAAGGAATGTACCCAATACAGTTAAGTATATTGCTGAACAAGTTCGTCGGAATTGTTTAAATTATTCGGGAATAAATTCTATGACATATCCACAAAGTATTTCGAAGTATGGTTCAGACACTTTCCTGGCAGCCTGAATATGCTGAAATTAGCTGTCACTCTTGAAAGAATGCATGATTATCACATCGTATGTATGTAACGAATATTTAAAACAAATCATAATGTTGTAATTCCTCAACAATCTTTAGCAACTCACAAGTCGTCATCCGGGGCAAGAGGCAAACCCCGATCCTTTACAATTATTGTGCCCGTATACAGTGCGTCCCAGAAAAAACGAAACCGAGAACTGTCGATGTTTTATCATAACTTAATTAATAACTTAATCATTCGACTCATGCAACTCATATGATGCATATTTCATGCATGTGTGATTAAAAGCAATTTGAAGAGAGAAAAACAAAAATTCATTTGGCGGGCGGTATCTAAATATCAAAGAGAAAGTCATATTATAGAAAGTTAAATTTATGCCCTTTCATATGAAAGAGGAGGGTCTAAGCTTTCCAAATATGTGTCATTTATTTATTATATTTTTGATTAAGTTATGATAAAACATCGATAATTCTCGGTTTCGTTTTTTTCTAGGACGCACTGTATATCAGAAACGTACATTTTTCTTTATGATAATCGTCTTGTGTGATGTTGTTCAAATTGTATTTTCATTTTTATATCCTTCTAGTGGAAATTAAATGCACTTCTTATCTCTCCTACCATGCCTACCAGTATCAAAGGTGTTATACTGATCTCATGACAATGGTCTTTCGAATTAATATGCATGAACAATTCAATTTTATCAAATTTTCTATTTCTATTGCAACTTATACTGAAATCACATGTTTGGTTAGTAGCGGATATAGAAATGTACGATACGAAGCTATTTCAGACCGCTCCAGAAACTACTGGAACGCAGCTCTCTTTCCAAAAAAAGAGAGTTCGTTCAAACTCACATTTTCTGAAAATTAAAAACAATTGCATGATAAAATTCCAATTAACAGATCGCGTATAATAATAACAACGGGATGGCAGCAGCACAAAGTCCTTGCTTGCATCAATCATCGTTTCGATACTTTCAAAAAAAAGTAACCTCGCATTATTTGCTTTTTTTTTTAGAGCCACCAGACTCCAATATTCAAACCATCTTGCATCACTGTCTACATCATATACCGCTGTTATCTCGGACTATGTATCAAAAGTCTGATATTGCACGTTTGGAATGATATTTCGTCATGTCCCGCAGCAACCTCTTCCATTTCTCTCCATTTCCTCCTCCTCATCATAGTCGTCTTCTCTAAGAGTTCCGTCTTCTCTTATCTTGTCGCGGAGTAGCTGTAGATGAGGTGGAAAGGCGGTGATGTCGGCGGATTGACGTCGGCTTGTGTCGTATGGTTTGACGGTCATACCAGATATACTTGTGCTTGATGCTAAGGAGATGAGAGCCAGAGCGACGCGGAGAAAGGCCTCGGAGATACCTACGTCGGACATCAAACAAAGATCGAGTGTAAAATCTAATGAAGTTTTTATCATTGTTGAAAATGTATATAGAAGAGAGGTACTACGTTTCTTTTTAATTGTTTCTTTTTTGTTTCTTTTTTTAATATGTGTTCTGAAACAAGTATGTTTTTGCGGTGATTTAGTCATCCATTTCTCTCAATGGAATCTGTCAACAAGGCAACAAGAAGAAGGAGAGCGGGAAGAAAAAGAAGAAAGGAAAAGGAGGAGGATGAGGGGGATGAGGAGGAGGAGGGGGAGGAGGAGGAGGAGGAGGAGGAGGAGGAGGAGGAGGAGGAGGAGGAGGAGGAGGGGATGAAGAGGAGGATGGGGAGGAGGAGGAGGAGGAGGAGGGGGAGGAGGAGGAGGGGGAGGAGGAGGAGGAGGGGGAGGAGGAGAAGGAGGAGGATGAGGAGGAGGAGGAGGAGGAGGAGGAGGAGGAGGAGGAGGAGGGAAACAGGAGTAGAAGAATAATAAAAAGGAGGAGAAGGAAAATAAAATGATGAAAAAAGGGGGTGACGACGATGACGGAGAAAAAATTAAGAAGAAAAGAACAAGAGAAAGATGAAGAAGAAGAAGAAGAAGAAGTAAAAGAAGAAGAAAAAGAAGAAGCTTGAGGTGTAAAATCTAATGAAGTTTTTATCATTGTTGAAAATGTATATAGAAGCGAGGTACAACGTTTTTTTTTAATTGTTTGTTTGTTTCTTTAATATGTGTTCCCAAACAATTATGTTTTTGCGGTGATTTAGTCATTCATTTCTCTCAATAGAATCTATCAACAAGGCAACAAGAAGAAGGAGAGTTGGAAGAAGAAGAAGAAGAAGAAGAAGAAGAAGAAGAAAGGAAGAGAGGAGGAGGAGGAGGAGGGGGAGGAGGAGGAGGAGGAGGAGGAGACAGAGGAGGATGAGGAGGAGGAGGAGGAGGAGGAGGGAAGCAGGAGGAGAAGAATAATAAAAAGGAGGAGAAGGAAAAGAAAATGATGAAAACAGGGGGTGACGACGATGATGGAGAAAAAAATTAAGAAGAAAAGAACAAGAGAAAGATAAAGAAGAAGAAGAAGAAGAAGTAAAAGAAGAAGAAAGAGAAGAAGAAGAAGGAAAAGAAGAACAATGATGAAATGCAAATATTAAAGGAGAGGTAAAAAATAAACGGAAGATGAAAATAGGTTGGTAAAGAAGAAGGAGGGAGCTATATACACCTTCATCTTTGAGTGCAGATGTCTCGAAGAAGAGCGCCCCGATGCTGGCTGCGTAATGCAAGCCTTCTTCAGAGGATACTTGCCGGTGATCAGCTAAGTCCGATTTGTTGCCCAGTATGCACATTACTGTAGAAAAATATATAGAATGTTCTAATTGACACCTGTTTTATTTCTAATCAGATGATTTCAAGTTTAACTGCTGAGTAATACAAGATTACTGTACTGTTTATACAGATCTCCAATCTCCCTCCTACCTGCAATATCCACGGATATTTGTTGTTATCAATGCTTGGTGTGCTTCTAGGATCCATGATACGGTTTGAGGGAGCAATGACCCTCTCCTCCTCCCGGGCCTCCCCCCCCCCCCTCTCTCTCTCTCTCTCCTTCTCTTTCTCGGGCGCTCTCTTCCAAAATCATGAGCTTGCTACCACAAGGCAAATGTTACAATATTATTATTAGCATTTATTCATATTTCGTAAAATGAAGCATATTACCTATTGGACCGTCTATATTCTGTTCGAGTTCTGCAGGTAAAAAGAACAAACATAAAATACAGAGTATATTATTCAAAGCAGATTTTATTTATGAGTTGATCTTATCTGGACATTTAGGCAGTATTTACTATTTCCAATGAAAGAGGCAAATATTTATAACGATCATAAAAATAGAAACAACATTTCCTCCCTTAAAATAGAGAAGGGAAATTGTTGAACGCATATAATATTGAGAATAATGCCTATAACATAATCAACCATGGTGGCGGTTTAATTAACAATCGAAATGGTTTCAATAATTATTTTCGATAGGACAACAATGGCAATGGGGCAAAATAAGATATCAAGACGATGTCTCGATATCTGACAACGTATACATTAATAGTCCCGACTCTTAATTAAAGCAAAACAAAGTAATTACATACACGGGTGCAAATCTTGATTTAAATCTGTTAAGCATGTCTATGGTTCAAGCATGCAATCGGGATAATGACCTCTTTAACAAAACGAACGTAGGAATGGCAGCAAAACGAAGATGAAAATCCAAATTGCAAATTCAATTTTCATTTCAAATATAGGGAAAAGACATACATGTATGGCTGGAAATTCCCTTAAATTCTCCATTCTCTTAAAACAATACTCTGATTCAAGTTCTCTTTATCCATGCAGCACTACTTACCTTCGGCCCAGAACTTCATATTCTCAAATGTTTTAGAGTCTGTAATGTCATAGACGATGAAAGCTGCGTTTGCCTTGCGGTAGTACATGGGAGCCATGGCTTTGAATCTCTCTTGACCTGCCGTGTCCCATAGATGTAGCTTAACTCGATGGTTATCAACGTTCCTAAGAGTTAAAGAAGGATGCATATTGTTTTATAATACTACTACTACTACGAATAATAATAATTATGGTTATTTATATAGCGCCGGTATCCGCCAGGTTCTGACGCTCATGGCGCTTTACTGGTCGTAGCCGAGCTGCCAAAGTAACTAGCGCTCAAGCATATTAGGCATCCATTTACACCTGGGTGGAGAGTGGCAAATGTAGATTAAGTGACGAAGTTATGACGTGATCATAAGTTGTAACTGAATATTTATGGCAACTCTCCGTTTTCCTGATATTCCAATTGTTTAAATATCAAACAGTATTGTTTGCAAATCGTTATCTCAAAGATTCGATTAACCCGATACTGGATAATCTGCACACAATCATGACGTCATGATTAATCGTGTAAGGAAAAATAGCTGGCGCTAGACAACAAAGGTCCTGATACCTGGTATTGAAAATGCATACAATTCGTGAATTAATTATCATAATCCTGTTCCAATTCAAATCTAACGTCCTTTATATTGCAGATGATTTCAACCAATAAAATGAAGCATAACGAAGTAATAATAATCGGATATGAACTACGAACTTATGGCATTTAATCATGCCTATCTTTTCCAGAAAATGGGACGAAATAGTGTTATAATACTACACCTGCAGCACGAATGGTCGGAAATGATGGGGTCATGTTCCCTTTAATTGCGGTAGGATTCATCAGGGGGGAGGGGGGAGGGGGAGGGGGGGGGGGCAGGGAGAACATTTTTATTTTCATCTTTATTCAATGTTATGACTTTTGTTATATTGGTTGTTGTTGCTATTTTAACGTATTGTTTATCATTGAATTTTTATCAAAATCAATGATTTTATATGTAACAGAATGTTTTCTTTTTTTCTCGATTATGTGTAACTTAGTTCATCGAATGAAAAAATAAAATACTTTCTAAAAGCAAACAAAAAACAAATAATTCAGTATAAAAACAATACGATCGCAAAGATTGTCATGAAATGGCCATTTAAATAGGCAACTGTATTGCATTATATGCTCTGCATAATTCATGTTTGGATCATTATGTCATTGTCATTGTGTGCACATTTCAATTTCATATAACTTTATGTTTTATTTTCGTCGCGTCTTTACGATCGACTCCAATCAAACAAAAAATGTCGCAAAAATCAAAACCATCAAAAATAAGAATGTTTCAACAACTGTACTTACATTTTGAATGTGAAGAAAGACGCCCCCACAGTTGGACTAACTTGATTACTGAAGATTTTTCCGACATACCTCACAACAATGCTTGTCTTGCCCACGCCTGAAAAGGAAACAAATAGTTCAGATATCCGTATAGTAAGATCATTAGTCAATTTTTGTTTGAATAATCATTTCCTTATTCGTTGCCCTATTTATCTAAAAACTTGCATTGCTTTTAAAGTGATTATACTCTATCAAAATCATGCGACAAAACTCTACAGCTTTACCAGTTAAAATATATATGTTTGCCAATTTGATTATAATTCTAGCAATTTCAAAATTAAAGCAGAACGTATATTGCAAATGAGGCTGAATTATGACTGTTATGAATTTAAATTATATTACTTTTCACCAGTGTATCAACCTGATTTGCTCACTAAACCTTGCTATCAATCCTGAGTATATACAGTCGCTCATAATTATAGTTGGAATATTTTTGTTTTTCCCCAATTTATGGAATTATTTTTAAAATAATTTAAAAATAATAGATCTAGATAATAGTATACATTCTCAGATTATTGAATAATAATTTTCCAATGTGTGTTTTGCGTGACTGCTAAAGCATGTGTATGCTACTATGCTTGTCAACTAGGGGACCTACGCCCTTAAGTCATAAATGACAGAAATGAGGATTAATGCCCCACAAAAGGGCACTAGTATAGCACATCGACACGGTTTTGATCCTGGGGCCTCACAGTTACGAGGCCATTGCTTTCTCACTGAGCCATGACTGTACGCAGCGGGGGCTAGGGTAGGGGGCAGTTTCCATAAATATTTTAAAAAAACAAAGAAAATGCACTAAATTTTCGACTATTTATTGCATTTTACCCCGGTCCCCAACATAAAAAAAAATCCTCTGGACGGCCATGCATTATGACTCAAGGCATGGGCACACAGAGGATTTATTATGTTGGGAACCGGGGAAAAATGCAATAAATCATTTATTGTATTTTCTTTGTTTTTCTAATATTTATGGAAACTGCCCCCTACCCTAGCCCCCGCTGCGTACAGTCATGGTTCTGTGACAAAGCAATGGCCTCGTAACTACGATGCCAAGGATCAAAACCGTGTCGATGTGCTATATTAGTGCCCTTTTGTGGGGCATTAATCCCCTTTATGTCATTTATGACTTAAGGGCGTAGGACCCGGCTATTTGATAAGCATAGTAGCATACACATACTTTAGCAGTCACGCAAAACACACATTGGCAAATTATTATTAAAAAAATCTGAGAATGTATACTATTATCTAGATCTATTATTTTTAAATTATTTTAAAAATAATTCCATAAATTGGGGAAAAACACAAATATTCCAACTTTATGAGCGACAGTGTACATTGTATTTTGTTTGAACTTACCTTCATTGCCCAAAATTACGACTTTAGCTTCCAGAGCCTTCATGATGTGTCCACTTCTAAGAAGTACAAATAGCAGTGATATCGAGTTGGGAATTGTAAAATATCCAGTGAGAAGTGAGGCCAATCTTTCAAGATAGGGACAGAAGCCAGCCGTCAAAATTCAAAAGCAGACATGATTCCACGTCGAGAAAGGGTCTTGCTTGATCGTGCTTGATGTCGCAATCGTTGTCGTATAAAGTTCTGCAGGTGAAACTGTTTTTGTATCCTTATTCCATTGCAGCCTTTGGTGACGTGTGGAAATGTCAGAGTATGAAATTAGATTGACGAATTTATTTCCTTGTTTTTTTAATGAGAATTGTTTTGTTTTCAGATGTAGAAGCTCTCGTGACTGAGACAAAGTATCCACTTAACGCGTTAAGTCTCTTTATATTCTTGGATCTATTCTTGGAAAATTATAGAAGCAGAAAATAGAATTATAAAACTGCATGAGTTGAGATGAAGTGGAATAAATTGAACGCGTCGTATACGGGTAAATCTTTAAAAAGAAAAATGACAAAACAATATCCTTGAACAATGCACAGGTCTTATCATAACAATATTTCGATAATAATCATTAAATCATGACATAGCTGAAAGGGAATGGAGGAAGCACCCCACTATTGGCCAAAATAGAGGTAGCAGCAAATAAGAAATAATAGGAAAAAGGACGAAAGAGAAACAAATATTGAAGGAAAATAAAACAGAGGGAAAAGAGAAATACAAATCTTGGTCTATACATTCTTGTTTGTATTTTATCCACCTGTAAAAGCCATGCCCCCATGACCCCAATTTGTCCCTCGACGACTGGACTATAACACTATACGCCTGTACATTTAACAAGTCACATTCAGTCTTCAAGTGCAGTCTCCGAATCTTTTTACATAGATCTTAAAATGCATAGAAAATATTTTGAAATTTCAGCAGGTAAAATTTATTTTCGGATGATAGCATAAAATAATTTGCGCCTTAATTAGCCTGAAGAAAAGTTATTTTTATGCATGGATGAGAAGTTGGTGCAAGTTTTTCACCTTTGCCTTAGTTAAACTTTACGGGATTATGGGGGGGGGGGGGGTTAATCGTAATGGTAATATAACATTTAGATTGAGGGAAATTGGGACAAAATATTTGATGAATCATATAGTCTTTTCAGCCCCCTAAAGTGTTTGATTAACATTGATCGGTTGATTTCGTTGGCACAAATAAAAACTAATTTTTATTTTGTTGCTATGATAATTTTGTGTAAGACGTAAGCAAACAGAGTAATGTTTGCCGGTGTATACCTAAGGTTACCTCGATCGTCCAGTCGATTATAATTAAGATTTAGTTACAACACGTAAAGCACTTAATAATTTTGTACACCACAAACTCGTTAAAGGTAATACAAAGTTTTGGTATGGAGTTATGAATGTGGTTCAATTGAACATATTGGAAGCATATGCGATCCTACAATATTCAATGATCGTTGTCGCGGTTGAAATCGAGTCTAAAGTCATGAAATTGTAAATAATAAGCTCTTTATGTTATATAGCTCCCTCTCAAGGTCAAAATATTAATTAAGCCATAAAACAATGTTTCTTGACTAAAACCGACCGAATGGGTATTCCCGTTTGGAAATTATATATCACAACTACATATTCTGAGATTTTCATGGTCGCAGCTACCATTGTACGGCAGTAAGCGCTATTTTAAATTCATCAGAATTTACCGGGAGCACCGGTAAATTTTTATATTCAATTTTTCTCGAAATCAGAAGTGTTTTAGGGGCTAAATTTCCTTGTGCTTATAATACATCCACATGAACATCCAAATATATCAAAATTTAAAAAAATCACTATCCACCCAATTTTCATAATTTCCCAAAACTTTGTATTACCTTTAACGACCAAGACATATATATAAAAAGTTAAGGTGCACAACATTATGGGCATGCTATGCCAGGATACGTACATGACTTGTACATTCCAAGTATAAGAATAAATTAGTTTTACTAAATACAAATTGCTCGCATAATCAATCGCATGCAATTTAGGTCAACGAATTGGGTTTAATTTTGCAATTTCTGTCTAAAAGAGGATCTAAGCATAATATTATCATTAATCAAAACTTTAAAGTTCGAAACAAGAACACTAACAAACCACAATCGTCAGATAAAACATACTTACTTCTTCGTCCGCCTATTGAAGCCACTATCCAGAATCTCTTGACAATATCATTTTCAGTTTTGATTCATTTCAAATAAAAGGAATAAATGAAGACGGTTGTTCCTAATTAACTCCGTTTGGAGCCGAAGTTGGTGCAGAACGAATGCAGTCCTATCACGGTGCATATACAAACCAATATCCCAAAGTTCATCAGTGTAATGGTGGACTTTGTTCCTTCAAGATTATCTTCTAATGATGACCTCGTGTATATTCTTCTAAGGAGATCAACAAAAACGTGTTACGTCGGTCTATGTTTTATCGATGACCTAATAAACAATGATTACTCTTGTAATTACCCGAGTCTGCGATAAAAAAACTGCAGCAATATTGCCGGTATAGGCCCCACTATACCAGCACTGAGGGCTTATATTTACACAGGGTTAGATATACCAATTTTATGAAGAAGGAGCCATCTTTATTATCATCGTCATCTGATCATTTTTGTATATTGTTCTGGATTGACTTTGTTCAGCAATTATGATTAAGTTTTTTTTTTAAAAGGCCCTAATTGGAATTTGGAATACAACAGTAACGTTTTATAGACTTTGATCATTTTGGTTATAGCTATCATATTAATGTATTATTTTCAAATATCAGGGGCGGATCCAGGAATTTCGTCCCGGTGGGGGGGGGGGGGTGAGCACACGTGGGTTGAGAGGACATATATATATTTTTTTGGGTCCAAAAACGACTCAGCCAGCCGCTGAATAAGCGGGGGGGGGGGGGGGGGGGCGGGGGGATAAGAGTACATTTTTTTTTTGCTCCCGAAAATTTGAACATCGCGCTGGACGCAAATTCGCTCGGGGGGGGGGGGGGGTAGTGCCCCCTGTGCCACCCTGGATCCGTCCCTGAATATGTTATCATAATTGATGATGATAACGATATCCTAACAGTGATGTATATGAATAGTGAGTATACAAAGTCATAATGATCAAGATAGTTTTATCAACATTTTGGTTGGCACATTATAATGAATGCACATGAGGAACAAGTTTTCAATTAATCTGTTTTTCTTTTGATATGACTCTGTTTGTGTTTTGTTTTATTTGATGATAATGATTTCAGTTTGAAGAAGAAAAAAAAGACTGAAACAGAGTAAATTTTTAGTTCATATATTATTTTGAATTTCTTACCACGGAAACAGCATTGTGATTTGGTTTTTAAGCTAGATTTTGACCAATAGCGATTAAAATACGGCAAATAATATTGATGAAACTCCCGTGTCCATAGTAAAGCACGCCACTCTTTGCATTATCGAGCCTCTCCAGTGACTTTATATCACTTATCGTACTGGATTTTTGTTTGTCTGTTTCTATGTTTGTTGTTGTGTTTTTTTATTGGGGGGGCCGGGGGGGGGGGGGGTCGTAAAGGTGATATCAAACATTTTGAGCTGAGCCTAAATTTATTGTGATGGCCACTAAGTCATCCAGTGGCGGATCCAGGGGGGGGGGGGGGGGCATAGAGGGCACGTGCCCCCCCCCCCCGGCCAAAAAAATATGTTAAAATCAGCCCTAAATTCGCCCAAAATGTACTGAAAAACAGGGGCGTGCCCCCCCCCGGCCAAAACAAAATTATAAAAAAAATTATTAAAAAAAATAAAATAAAAAATATGCCAATGGCTGACCTGAAAAGATTAACTCCCCCCCCCCCCCCCCCCCAACGGAGCAAAATGTCAAATTAAAAAATTTCATGACCAAAAAAAATATATAAAATGTCCTCTTACCATCTCTTATCTCTTATCATCATCATCATCATTTCATTGATGTTATCATAATGTATCTGATCCCCTCTGATCGTCACTGATCATATCATCATTGGCCAGGATATTGACCTATGATTGAGCATTTAGTGATAGATTTGTCGAAATATCAAATACGCTTTTACACCGGAAAATCTTCGTCGAATTGATTTGAATTCACCGCACGGTAATTTAACAAATCAAATTGAGATGGACCTCGATCGAGAACAATGAATGATATATCGCCCGCCGCGGGCCTAAACATATACTATTATTTCTCATTCCATTGTATGACACGTAAAAACAAAATGATTCATATCATCCTTGACAAAGTGAAAATGTGTCATAATGTGCCTTTGTAATTTTTGCCACCTGGTCAACTCAAGTTTCGTAATCTTTAAAGTGTTATGATTTGGGAGTTGCCCAAAAATGTATTACCAATAACTACGATATGTGCACTCACACGAGTGACGTCACATCACTGTAGGCGTTAGAAGCCGCCATTGTACCGATTTCGAAGATCAATGTTTATCTCAAAGACCTGAGTGAAATCGTCCAAATCTAGCAACATCGGTGAATTTTACCTTCCCAAATTATTCTGATATTCTAATTGAAGCCCAAATTCGAACGATTTAATTTTTATTTCTCAGATTAGTGCCAATCATTATATGTTTATTTGGGAATCCCTACCGGTGACATATCCGGAAGTCACTTCTCAGGGGCGTAACCGAACAGGTTGAAGAAAACACACACAGCGAAACAAGATGGGTACGAAAGATGATGAGTACGATTATTTATTCAAAGGTGAGTTTTTAAAACATTGTTATACCCTTATTTAAAGTAAAATTTTACAGCTTTCTAGCAGTCTAGAGTACTCTCGTGATACATTCTTATGTCGCATACAGGATGGTTTTATACGTACACATCTTTTCTAGCCCTTGGTGAGCCGTGTACACAGCGTAGCTTTACAATGCGAGCCATGGACAATTGATTGCCGGTACGGTTTCCATTGTACACAGTGCACCGCACTACCGGTGCAGTGAATTGGCATTCAGTCATGTACGTTGCCGTTCCTTTTTGTATGTCAAATGAGAATGTCAACTTTGTACATTTGTAAGTTAGACCAGTGTATGCAATTAGAAACCAATAGGCCTAGACAGATTAAGTGTAATATGCCCTGGATTCATACTGCCCTATGATTTCTACGAAAATTAAATTTTCAATAAAATTAAAATGAAAATTATTTTGGCAGGCTTGCAAGGAAGAATTCCTTGCATGCAAAAACCAATTTAAATATTGTTACGGTGACTCTTTTTACACGTCCATATTCATATAGACGTAACGTGCAAGTGTGCGTAATTGCATCTACACTAAATAAGCAGTCGATTATTTGATTTCTATCACAAGATGACCCTTTCTGTAGACTAGAAAGAAGTCACTTTCTCTTGGGGCGTTGGTCCGAGAATATTATTAAAGGATCGTCCGCATAAACAAGGATCCTCTTCTTAATGGATGACAGACGTGTCCGCAAAAATAAGGATCGTTCGCCTTGATTGATTCTGGTTTCCAGATCCGCGCGTTGGCAATGAGAAAAACTGATTACGCGATGATTTGCTTGATGCATTTAAAGGTAAAGACCAGTATTGGAAACGCCCCAATTTCAAAAAATGAAATGGAAGCTCTCATTACCAATCATGTGAAAGAATATGTTTTGACTAATACATGATGATAAAAAATTTGCCGGGAAACCGCCTACTAATTCATATATTTGGTAAATTTGTTTCTCTCATGGTCTGTGAGAGATATAGGGTAGTCCCATATACATCTTTCTGTGTATAGTGCTTGTAACTTTACGAAGAATGGGCCAAATTTCTTATCATTTTGAAGATTCCAGAACCTTGCAGATGCTAGATGCTAGATGATCAACCTTTTCTGATCGATTCCACAACGTTTCTTTCACAATGCAATCGCATGACCATAACTGGTCTTTACCTTTAACATCGACTTTTTATAGACACTTTGACGTTAATGAGCGATAAATCCTCGGGAAGACGGGCAACCCATAAAAGTAGACGGTGAACTGGGGTTATTTTATATCGCATTGCCAGCACGCGGATCGGGAACCCGGACGATCTTTGTTTTTTAGGACGCAATTTGTCCACGTTTACATGTATGAGGACTTCATTTATGCGGCCGATCCTCATTCTGGGACCAGCGCCCTACTGATTAAATACACAATCATGCAGTGTAAGTAAGAGGATAGATTATTGCATGATCGTGCTTGCCACTTTCGCATTGCATGTTTGACAATATAATGAGAGCAAATGTTGATGTGCTTTAAACTCAAGCTTTTGTCTGTTTCACCATATCATGATATGCAAGGCAAATTCAGTAAGCATGATTGCTACTAATAATATCATGTTATGACTTATGACCATTGACTTATATCTATAAATTCTATATAACTAGCTTTTACATGTTAATCAGGAGAAAGAGCATATTAACCAAAGATATAAACGAGTCTCATTTGTAAAATTTTGTTAGTGTCCATGTCATGAACTTGAGAATATTCCTTTTTTCCCCCCTATGATGCAGTTGTTCTCATTGGAGACTCTGGTGTGGGCAAAAGTAACCTGCTATCAAGATTCACAAGGAATGAGTTCAACTTAGAAAGCAAAAGCACAATTGGTGTGGAATTTGCCACGAGAAGCATACAAGTGGACAACAAGACGATAAAAGCACAGATATGGGACACAGCAGGTCAAGAAAGATATAGGGCAATCACTAGTGCGTAAGTATCTAGGATTACAAAACTAATGATCAGAGAGAGAAATATATGTATGTGACATTGGATGATGTCTTCATCTTCAACTCGTAGGGAAATCATCCCATATATAAAGTTGGTTTTATTAAAAGCAGAAAAATAAGAGAAACTGATTAGCAAAAGTTTGAGCAAATTCCAATACCCGGTAAAAAGAATTAAAGAATGCAACATAAATTGGCAACTAACTCTATGACATTTCTGTTGAGGTCTCCTCCCATTTGCTCTGTTCTGAAATTGTAACTTTTACTTTTTTGAAAACCAAGTTAATATCAGTAGGGACTTTCTAACCCTGTAAGTTGGGGCTCTGATCGGATCGGAAGATCGGAGCGACACCCTCGCACCTTTGATTGGTATCGGATCGGAAGATCAACAAAAAAAATCAGCCAATTTTTTTTTTTTAACACGAAAATTTCCTAGTTTTGGCTATCAAGTGCTCAAAAAAAATTCATGGCTGGGATTATTTTGTCATTTGGAGTTGTTGTAGACCACGTTTGTTGATATTTAGTGCCTTTTCATGACTTTGATAATGTAGGTATGCATAATAATCCAAGCTGGCGGCCCGCATGTTTTGCCTCAGCTCTTAGACCAATATTATGAATTTCAAAGTCATGAAAAGGCACTAAATATCAACAAACATGGTCTACAACAACTCCAAATGACAAAATAATCCCAGCCAAGAATTTTTTTTGATCATTTGATAGCCAAAAACTTGAAAGTTTTCGTCATTAAAAAAAAATATACCTACATTATAATCCAAGATGGTGGCCCGCATGTTTTGCCTCTGCTCTTAGACCAATATTATTATTTTAAAAGTCATGAAACGGCACTAAATATCAACAAACATGGTCTACAACAACTCCAAATGACAAAATAATCCCAGCCAAGAATTTTTTTTGATCATTTGATAGCCAAAAACTTGAAAGTTTTCGTCATTAAAAAAAAATATACCTACATTATAATCCAAGATGGTGGCCCGCATGTTTTGCCTTTGCTCTTAGACCAATATTATTATTTTAAAAGTCATGAAAAGGCACTAAATATCAACAAACATGGTCTACAACAACTCCAAACGACAAAATAATCCCAGCCATGAATTTTGTTTGAGCATTTGATAGCCAAAAACTTGAAAATTTTTGTCAATTAAAAAAAAAAAAAAAAAATTCTGGCGATTTTTTTCCGATCATTTTAATTGATCGGCGATCAAAAATTATTCTCCGATGATCGTTTACAGGGTTAGGACTTTCCTATTATGGTGAACTTCCCTTTTAAAAAGAGAAAATTCAAACGTTGCTCTAAGGGAATGCAGAAATATCAGGGGAAAACTCTAACATATTGGACTAGTTAGCAACAAGAAAGCCATGAGCTTTGTAGAAGTTGTCATTACTCTATATGGGAGTTTCTGAATCTACAATATATATCACTGAAGCAGTAGCAGATAACTGTCCCATTTGTTCCAATACACAAAATATCTTGAATATCATTTTTCATAATTTACATGTACATGTATGAATAGATCTCTTTATTATATTTGTATTTTTTCAGGATAGTTTTTGTTGATACCCAAAAGTTACACATGTCCCTCAGAAGCCAGTTTCATGACACAAAACAAGGATTTTATACCGAGATTTAAGTTATCTTATAAATAAAGAATCCCATATAAACTCTCTTGGATAAAATGCCCGTAGAACCTCTCTTAAATTAGTAATCTGAGAATCATTTTATCTCACTTAGTCATGCCCATTTGTGATGTGATAGATAAAAAGTGGTCTCAGAATACCATTTTTTTTAAAGATGATAAAAGAAAATATTTTAGAGATAAATCATGCTCAGAATACCACCACTGGACTTCTCTGAGCACTAAAATGGACTTCATAAACGTGAGGGGAGTTGGACCCCTTTGACATGATGTGTACATGTATTTGGCTAAACTGAGGTACAGCAATGATGTACATGTAGTATGTGATGTACCGTATTTCGGGTCTTAGTCTTGCACTGCCAAATTCTTTAACACATAAACAAAATCGATATGGGAGAGAGCTCAGTATTGTAAACCTGTATGAAGTAGTAAAGTAATAAGAGCCATTGTGCAGACAGTCAATTAGTCTGTTCCATGTTGTTGGGCTAAGCACCTTCATAGTGTTCAATGAATTTGAGACTAGGTTTGACCGGATTTGACCCTAATCGATGTATCTTTAATGGGAAATGTTGAGTTTAGGTATGATCTAATCATAGAATTCCACCCATTCACCCAGCACAGAAGTGGTTAATTTTGACTCATTGTATTGGCGTCTTCTTTCCATAGACTTTGCTCACAGTGAGTACATGCATATATATACTGAACAAGTGGTTCCATTTGTTGCAGTACAATGTACATGGAATTTGTCACATGTGAAACTATAATTTTATTGATATATCTGAATTGTGCATAAAGATCTTATCCTAATCCCATGTGGACTTGATTTATCAAGAGTTCTTTAAATTTTAGAATGTGGTAATATGGAATTGAGAATGGCTTGATTAATTCAGTTCCTGCTGTAATATTTGTAATTGACAGCCAAATATAATTGATGTTCAAGAAATCAAGAGAATGTGAATATTATCAATTCAAATGAGATTCACAGGCTGCTTGTTCAGCCTTAGTAAACTAGCACCTGATGGCAATGGTATGACTGTAGAGGTCTTACCAAGATGACCCTGGCGGCCTGGGCTACTTTAAATGTTTGGCTGCTACAGTGTAATTTGACATTCTTGGAGGTGATTGCCCTCACTAATGATCACCTTTGTTGCACCTACAATTTTTGTTTTGGCCTTTAAAATTAAAACCATGGCTCAACACTAACAGACAGGAGCCTGGTACACATGGGTGTTCAAAATCTGGAGTCTGTGGACACCTAAAATGTCAAAATTTGTGCATTGGACTCTGACGTACAGACTTTAAAAATGTTAAGTTGGGACCCCCTACCCTCCCCCCCCCCCCCCCCCCCACTTCGTGAACAGAGGGATACCATGCGTGTTACCAAAATGTTCAGTAAAGGGGTACTTTTCACACACCAAAGTCTGGCTCGTAGACAAAATTCTGGCCCGTATTGACTTTACACACCGGACTTAGGGGGGTGTTTTCAAAAGGAGGGAATATGCATATATATATATATGCGTACCCTAAATAACACTGAGTGGGGGGGGGGGGGAGGGCGGGCCTACCCCTTCCCTCTGGCTTCAGTTCATGCTCCCATGAAGTAGTTGGCATGTGGCCTTAAAATGATAAAATGATAAAATGAGTTAATTGGAAATAATATCAGGAGGTTATCTGGGGGTCGATCCAGATTTTGTAAAGAGGGGGCATGAGCTAATTGTGCCCCCCACCCTCCCTCTAACCTTCTACTGGGTAAATGCAGCACCAATACTTTGTAATAGCTTGATCAAGCAGTGTGCATGGCGGAAGAGTGGAACATATACTAGAGAGTACTGAATGTATGATGGCCTCCATTTGCCTGGATCAATTCTCGAGCTAGACTGCAAATATTTTATGCAGATATCTGAAATATAGATCCAAAATGAAGACAATACTGGTCATGTGAGAGTGATTGATTACTGGCCATTCCTCATCTTGTCACTGATATTGATACTCTGTATGCATGGAAGAGGTTTGAAGTGTATATTTTTGCATCATATTACGCAATCTGTGAAATGGCTATGAAATTTTAGACGTGTGCCTGGCAGAGATGTAACCAATCCTCATCTTAAAAAATACATGTATGCATGGTGGTTGGTGGACAATGTGTAAACTGAAGAATTGAAAATTTGTAACACCATACTACTGTACATAAACCATGAGATGGATTTAACTTTGGTGTTGATTCGACCATTTACATGTACTGTCAGTAAAAGGTCGAGTAATAATGGTTTAAGAGAACTGTGTTCTGCATACACATGTATGTCAGGTACAATCCTTTCATAGCATTTGCATGTTTAGCATAGATTCTTAGGATTTGTGTAATTTCTAAGATCGATCATAAATTATAGTTTCTTAATTTCTTGTGTTTCAGCTGATTCATTCCATTACAAAATTTGTGTCAGAGATGAATTTTCTCTGAAATTAAAGATAAAGTTGAGTTCTGGTCATGCGATTGCATTGTGAAAGAAATGTTGTGGAATCGATCAGAAAAGTTTGATCATCTACATGTAGCATACAAGTATTGGTGTGTAATGCAAGGTTCTAGAATCATCAAAATGATAAGAAATTTGGCCCAATCTCGGTAAGTTACAAGCACTGTACACCCAAAATATATGGGACTACATGAACATGTGGCATAAAAATCTGTCCCGATCTTGATGTTACATTTGTACATGCCATATTTAGAATATTGAGGCATTTGAAGAGCCATGCTTTTCAGGGAACATTTTGTATGCGATGTTCTTCCACACTTGCATAATACTATGATAACGCTCACAAATTATCGTTCACCTCTTCCCAGAACTCAACCTTCTCTTTAAAGTTCATCAGATTGATTCTATTCATTATGACAAATCTCAGAATTTCAAAATTTCAAAATGCTTTTCTTACAGGAAAATGGTGTATTTAATGTAGAAAACAATTTTGTCCAGCTGTATAGAAATCAGATAACCCTGATTTAAAGTGTCCTCTTGCAAACATGTACATCTTACAACACTAACAACTCTTATCGAAGGAAAGGATATACCAGTATGTTCAATGTATGACAAGGTGCACCAAGAAATATATGTACATGTAAACCTTGTATTACATAAAACATGTAAGTGATGTAACTGCAAACAGCAAATCAAAAGAAACTGGTATTTTTATTTTTTTGTTTTGTAGTATTCTTTATTGCATTCATAAACGGCATTCAATCAGTACAAAATAAAGAAATTGTACATCTTCATTGATTTACATAACATGTCAAAATGTAAAGAAAATTGTACATCCCTTAGAAATACATACCGGTAATATAGTATATTACACAGTACATAATGTCTTCAAATTAATGATACTGAATGAGATCAAAGCCTTACGCACAGACAGACACACCACACACGCTCTACTACATGTATCTTACCCCTCCCCCCTCCATTCCCAAACCTTCCCAAACTCTACAAGTCCCCCCTCCCTTCCCGAACACGGTCAAATCTATACCGTTTATGTTTATGTTTTAGGGAGTACATTCATACATTGCTTACATTGTACATGTACATGTATATCTAATAAGCAAAAAGTTGAAAGAAATTAGTAAGAATACAGATCTTTCTGTAAATTATCAACTCAAATTATTGACTTGTACATGTACACTGTACTCACATACATGTAGATAATTGTAATCATGTACAGTATTACATGTACATATTTGTATGTTTCATACATACATGTATAGTTCATCATCACTGGAGACACTCAGAATCAAAGACTGACTATGAATTAAAATATAATTTGGAAGGCAAACAATGAGATTTACATGTAAACATGACTTACCACAATATTTGAATATCCATAATACTGTTGGCTCTTTTGTTAGTACCAGTAATGTAAATTGAAACAAATTCAATTTAGTGACTCATATAAATTCCTTCTACCGGTCATATGTAAACAATGCAGTGTACAGTGTAGTTGGACTTAATAATTGTAACTTGTTATTGATCCATACAAGTTACATGTACAACAGGTAAAACTAGTACATGTTTGAATTTCGACATGAACATACTGTTTATTACCTGCAATTTCACTCACTGTTTAGTTGCATGTTATGTACAGTACAGTAGTTGAACAAAATGAATATTTCATTCTACAATTATTATGTGCAAAAGGGTACATCAATTAGTCCATTTACTTTTGCTGTGTAAAATGCATTGTGCATGTCTATGGTAGCTAGTCTATGGCATAGCTTTCAAATTCTGAACTGAATTCTAAATTACAGCTAATCTTGAGCTCTGGTATGGGAATCGTATCTTGAGAGAACATTGCTATGATTTATTCTGGATTGTTTATCCTGTAGTACATGTAGATTGGTTGCATGTGAACCAGTGAAATGAAAAAAAAACGCAAACAAATTTACTGGGCATCATCTTCCATAAAAACCACAACTCCCATTTGCACAACATGTACACTGTAGTGACCTGTGTTGAGGACATGGTGTTGGGTGTACTTTACGCGAATTCACTTATCTTTCTATGCTCATTACTCACCCACTATACATTTTCTACCAAAAGTGTTTGGCACATGTCATTTATTTGTAATCTTGAACATTCAGTTTAAGTTTCTTTGGATTATGTGAGAATTGATCTTCTATATTTACCAGAACTCAAGTTTATCTTTAAATAAAGCATAAAATTATAATTACATGTTAGTACTTGAGCTTTATGATATTCTTGATAGTTCATAGATTATCATTATGCAATACATGTACCGGTACCACTTGTACATGTACCAGCTATAAGGAAGTACCGTATCCATGTCCATTGTCTGAGTGGCGTTGAACATTGTGTGTCATGTCATGTTTATTTCCCGCAGAGCTACATGTACAAGTGTGTAATGCACAGCACAAATGGACATGTACACAACAAGACTGTGCTCATGTTTGCAAGGGGGACATGCATAATGCCCAACCTACCTTGTGTACATAATACATCACAAAATTATATGCAATGCATGCAGGAATTTGATCATGATGTCATTACTCTTCAAAACACTTAAGTGAAATAAAACATTCAAATTTTCTTCTCTAGGGTTAATTGCAATGACGTTCTTTGCCATTGCATTGTTGATTATACTGTTGTGTTCAGAGATATCGGCAATGCAACCCAATGACAGAATCCACCCCCCCCCCCTTTTTTCCCCCTGTTCTCTTTTAGAAGTGAAATATTTCTCATGAATACATGTATATAGTTGCCAATCAAGATTGATACCCAGGGCCAGGGGCAAATTTCTCTCACTCCCCAATCCCATGTACAGTATATACTGGTTGCATTGTTGACACAATGAGTCAAGGATATGAAATGTGTAGTTGTTTATTTAACATATACATGGTCTACATGTTTCTCTTTATGTTATGCATGTGTCCATGTACCTGAATGAGCTCTCATTTTATGTGGTACATGTACATGTACATGTATGTAGTTGCCAGTTGGTACAATCATAACATGTACAGTACATGGCTACGAATGTATGTATTAAATTTGAAAATGAATTATTTCCGCCCATGAAGATATTCAATATCTACTGTGTACATGGACTTCTACTTCAAGATAGGACATGTTTATTAGAGATACGTGTACATGTATACATGCAGACTGACTTACATGCCACTAAGCCTTATCTTCATGTACATTGTACTTGACAACATTTTAAGACTGTTTATAATTATAGTATTGTATCGAAGAACACTCTTAAATGATACATCATGTACATTTAGGATGTGTTTCTTCACTGTACTGTACATATATGTTGTCATATTGAATAGCTTTTAATGGTACATGTAACTGAATAAATGTAAAATTAAAAAGTCCAAAGCCAAAACAAGCAAATTAACAATGTAATATTCCATATATTGTGGGCTTAAATTATGCATTCAAATGTTATGGTTTAAATTTGCTGAAGAGACTTTAGGGAAAACCTCTTCTTCCATACTATAGAATCATCTGCACATTTGAATATTAGTATTTTATTTATTTTGGTCATTGTAAAACTAATATTTCTTCTCTTGTTTTCACCATTTCCCTCCAGATATTACAGAGGGGCAGTAGGAGCATTGCTTGTATACGACATTGCAAAGCATCTAACATACGAGAATGTAGAACGATGGCTCAAAGAGCTAAGAGACCATGCAGATAATAATATTGTTATAATGTTAGTCGGCAACAAGAGTGATCTGAGGCATTTGAGGGCAGTACCAACAGATGAATCCAAAGTCTTTGCAGGTAAGATGGAAACAAAATGTGTTCTGCACTGTATTTATGCCTTTTAATAGGGATGAAAAGAGATTCTACACCAGTTCATGTTGGTTTATTTAAATAGAGGAGGGGTCCCTTACTGTTGATATCCAATCTTGCTTTTAAAGATGGCTGCCACATACCAAATGATCATGGCACCCATTTATTAAAGCAGTTGTATTTGTAAAGTTACAACAGTAGTTCAGTATGGAGATATTTTCACACAACGTAATAACAACAAAGAAAGGTTAATGGTACACATTAAGTACATATAGTTCATGAATAGTTGAATAGAATTGGAAAGGAAGCAGACAGAGACTACAGTTTATACCACAAATATAATACACCTTCCTTTGTATGCCTCATTGTTTCCCACTTACACCTTTTGCATTTTGAGGTGGATATGAATTCATTGCCCATAATGTATAGTAAATTTGCTCATATGTTTTTTTGTTCTGACTCATTGGCACGATTTGGACTATTACTGCAGTTGGTATTTATTGTGTCTGGCCACATCCCAAAGAAAACCACATGCACATCAATACTCTACCTAACCTTGATAGTCACCCTGATCCTGATGTTTGTGTGTGTCACTGCTTAGAAAACGGGAAACACTCATACAAATACTTGGGTTATTAGTAATTATTATATACCTCACTTAAGAAATCCAGCCATCTGATTGGTCGAATTGCATTCATAAACTTCAACTGTTCCTGTAAAATTCCCGGTAACCATGCTTAAAACATTTCAATATTTTTAATAACCATGGTTATTAAAAAAAATAGGTCAGTCTCCATGGTTACCCCATAGGTTTACATGTTAAAAAATGGTTTGAGCGATGGAGGATACCATACGTGTGCGAAAAATTGGTCGGCAATTTCAATACAATTGAATCTCGATCGATCTTACCGACAATTTTATCTTGCATTGTTGACATGAAGACGAAAATTAACTCTCAAAAACAAAAAAACAACATCTGCCGATAGATCTTGATCTAAGTTCGTGCCAATATGCATTGCAAAAGTAAAAGAAGGGTCCGTTTCATGGAGCTTTTGCGAAGCATCCCTCACGCGGAGCCGTTTTCAATCCATTTTAATGTATATATTGGAGAAAACTGCCAAGCATGTTAACGGCGCGCGATAGCCGAGTGGTCTAAGCGTTGGTTTTCGATACACCTCTTGTTGTACGCAAGAGTTCGAATCCCGTCTTCGACAAAAATGTAAATTATTTTTTATTTTTTATTTTTTAGTCTATTTTTTTTCGGCATATAAAAGTATTAATGACTGCTTTAATATTCGAGAAATAGTTGTTTTCATACGCTCTCGGGAAGGTTACAATTGGGCTATTCCCCTCGGCAAGCCTCGGGGAATAGCACAATTCTAACCTTCCCTTGAGCGTAATAAAACAACTATTTCTCTCAAAGCAGTCATTAATACTATACTGTTTGGAATAACCCAGTAATGGCATTACTCATAACAAGGGAATCCCTTAGCTGCATGCCTAACTGCCTATTGTCTATTGATACTCTGAAATTTAGTGTAGGCTACACAATTCACAAGCCAATTTGTCACTTGTTTGGTGTGTTTCTATGTCCTGCATGGGCTAAACTGTTCTGTGTGATGCGGCAATAAATCAATAATATACCTTGAAGAGATGATAAAAGTAAAATAGTTTATTGTTATTGATTTTAATCGTATTCAGTAAATAGCATAAATAGTTAATTTGTACTGATATTAGTAATATTCAGTATTAAAATACCAAAAGTAATTGAGTGCTAAGGTCACCAATGGGTAGAGGCTTCAGCAAGTCATAATGTTTCAGGGTTTTTGTTGGGGGGGCTGGTGTTGTTTCAAATGTAACTTTATTATAAAATTTAAAAAAAAAAAAAAAAAATGCTGTGAAAGTAATCTGAATTTCTTTTAACAATTAAGTCTAGAATATAAGAGAAAAATATCTACAAAAAATCAAGAAAAATCATCAGTGTTTAATCCTGAATGTGGAGGGAAAAAAAATACTTTCATTTTTAAATTGAATGAGATCTTCATTCATGTACTGTATTGCAAATAAGATTTAGTTCACATTTTTTGTAACTACAGGAATAATTTCTTTGAAATTGCAGTTTTCAATCTTGCTACCATTTTTTAGGATTTTCATTTTGAATGTACTTTATTGTATTGCACTGTAGTATTAGGGTAAATACAATGTTATGGCATGACAAGTTTAGTATGCACACTGTATGTACATGTCATACAGTGAATGGAGCCAGCAAGTGTGCCCCTGTTTAGTACATGTACATGTGTATTGTGTATCAGCATTTTAGGAATGAATGAATTAAAAAAAAAAAATTGTACACACACACAAAAGTAATTTGTTCTCCTAATTTACATAACTATTTTCATTGCAGAAAGAAATACTCTATCCTTCATAGAAACCTCAGCCTTGGATTCAACAAATGTAGAACAGGCCTTTGTTCAAATTCTGACAGGTTAGTCTTAATACATTTTATTTTCCTTCTTCGAATTTCCTCTTTATTTCTTTCTCATTCTTTTCCTTTGGCTTTGTCATTCTTGTCAACTCCTGCTTTAAAAAAATGTTATTTACTTTAGAATATTAATAACATAGCTTCGTTCTTTGTTCCTCTAGCTTCCGGTTAATTTCTTATGTCTGTATTCATTGCTTTTGTCCAATTTTATATACCGTCACATCAGGGATATTATCACTTGTGTAACACTCTACATATTGAGAAAGTCACTCATACAGTTATTATCCAACCTTGCATGTTGCTAGCTTTCATGAAACATGTGGTCACTATCGACATTCTAAAATATGTTGGTTATTTGAAACTGATTGATTTCTCCTCGGAAATTGGTACCAAATCCATAATAGTAGCCATCATGTGTTCTTTAAAATAATCCCTCCCAATATTCTTTGCTTGTACTTGCAGAAATTTACAAGATTGTGTCACAGAAGAATATCCGAGACGGTGGTAACGGGGAGGACTCGCCCAGCTCGGATGTCAAGCCCATCACCATTCCACCCACACATGGCTACACTGAACCTAACAAGAGGAAATGCTGTCAATCATAAGGTCCAATCTTCCTCGTCTTACAGGCTCAACACTAACAAACAGGGAGACTATAAAGGAAAAAAGAAAAAAAATATTAATGAAAGGAAAATAAATATCGAGAATATTATGTAATTTTATCTCCATCTCTCTTAGTTATTCTATTTTGGCCGACTGTGTTGAGATAGATATGAGTCGTAGGAATATTGTGGCAGATTCGACCCTCTATCTTTTGTACAAATTTTTTTTTGGTGTGTGTGTATAATACAAAGATTCTGTGAAGCTGTGCGGTAAGGATGGCAGGAAACTAAACTTGTCTGTCAGTACTGCTGGTTGAGAAAAAATAAAATAAAATCTATTGTACAGAAGATGAGAAATGGCGGGAAGTCTTGCCTCTGCAGATTAACTTGTAGCTACATTGCTCTGATTCTTATACAAAGATGTGTCATGATGGGATGAGGAGAGACAGTCCCGAGTTTGATTACAGATGTTATCAAGAACATACTATGCACATAGCATTTTAAGAATATCCTGCTATTTTGATGGAATTGAATAAATACTCACCAGAGGGTCTTTATCATTTGCAGAGCATTGTAGCTGTAATACCTGTTAAATATTAAAGAAAAATAGATATTTTACATGAAGAAAAGATGAATGATTTGTGTGGTAATTAGAGGTGAATGCATTCCATAGGAATCTGTAGGCTGTAAAGTCTTATCAAATCCAAATTGGCTGTATATGGATACTAAAATACTTTCTCTCACTCTCTCTACAAGGAAATACTAACTCATGGTTCTTTTTGTAAGTGCTGTAGTAGTTAGGTGGTTTCCTAGAAATAGTGAATTCAGAAAGTCTCCCGAAAGGGGGATGGGTATAACTTTCACATATTTACAGGTTGTAACAGCTTCTGAAAATAATACGTCTTTGTCAAAATTTAATTTTCTCAGAACGTAGATAAGGGCGTACTTGCCAGCCAGCACTTCTCTTTGTAATACCTATAAGCACTATACATGTACATGTAGCATGCTGTATGCTTTGGAGGGGGGGGGGGGGGTTGATATATTTGTGGTTGTTGGACTAGATTTGAAGACTGGCATGTGGCCACTATACCTTGGATAGCTATTCAGCTCTTAAACTGTGATCAATTTATGCATTCTTTAAAATACTTCCAGAGTCAAACTGGTGTAGATTCTGTAAGGTTCCTATCGCAACCAATGTGAACATAATGATATAGATCGTGTGAATTTATAAACGGCCTTTGTGTTACATAGACTCAAGTGTCAGACTACGTGGTGAAAATGGGCTATTTTTCTGCTCTATGTTTATTTCCCTTCATTTTCTTTGTTCGATCTATTTTATTTTTTTTGTCAGAGTATAATATTTTCAAATACTAGAGTGATTATAGGCATTTATTTATTTTATTTTCCCTCTCATTAATACTAGATGATTTGATCTGTTTGTGAGTCTTTGTATATACTGCCATGATTGTTTTTCTCTTAATGCAGTACCTTGGCCGGGCCATGTACAAATCTTACAAATTCATTATGTTGATTGGATGGAAGACTAAACAATATTTGTACATGACATGTACATAATAATCTGATTATCATTTCTTTTGAACTGGAATGATTGGATTAGTGTGCATAATGCTTTTATTACTATTAGGCCTTATTTACAGTATGTATAAACCGTTACTAAAATTATTCGATAAACGACTAGCGTGCACAGAGTAAAATAAGTATATGTCATCTTGTAGGAGATGCATGATGATTATGTTGTAAGCCTGTAAGGTACATGTATGTTCTAGATTTGCAGTTTCCCTCCGCAGAAAAGTATGCTTTTTAGGTCACCATCCCAGGGCTTTCTTGTTGGTGCTGAAACCTTCATTGAATAGGCCTTTTATACAAGCTTTTAAACCCATTAATGGAATAAAGTTCTGTTGACAGGTGAGTGAATTTTACAGAGGGGGTTTATTGATGTTCTACAGGCACCAGAAATCCTGTTATTTGATCGTAGATTCATGTAAACAAAATTACATTCAGTAGGAAAAAGAGTACTGGTAAGGGCAATCGACTTTCAATTCTGAGGGCTACTGGGCAGCTTATTAATGTGATGCCATGTTTTGAAGGAGGGGTTATAATTTGTATTTTGCAATGCTTGAATCTGTGCGTCATTTGTGTGACTGATGAGTACATCATAGGTGTAAATGTGAGCAACATTTGGGTGTGGATTTTTTTTCCAAACTTGTCATACCTCAGAAGTGCATTATAACAAGTCATTATTGTATAAAAAAAAGAAATAATTGGAATAGGATGGTCCTGACAAAGATATACCAAAATCAAGATAAGGTATCTGTAATTTATCATCTCTTAGTTGCATCAGGTATATATGTCATTTAATGGACAACACATAGAAACTGGTCTTATCATCTACACTGTATTGTACATATTCTGTACATATCTGCATCGATTCTGTGTCGGATAATGCTGCTCAAGAACAAGTATGTGCTGCTCACTGTTCTGACTTCACAAGTCTTAAATTTTAGGGTTTGAAACATAGACAAAAAGGAAAACTGTTGGTTATATTTATCTAGTGAAGAGGTCTCAGCACAGATTGAGACTTGTCTCACTATATCACTGAGTGACATTCAGGATAGCTTGCAAACCAACCCAAATCTCACTCAACTTGTAAAAACAAAATGATGAGCATTTTAATATTTAAACAATACTTAATGCAGTTATTTGCAATTGTATGGTACATTAACCATTTTGATAGGAGCAACAACCACCAAAGAATATTACTAGAGTTTTTCTTCTCATAAACTTCATATTTCTGGGCGTTGCAAGAACTACATGTTGTAATACCAGTGTACTGTATGCAGGTCCTCATTTAACACATTGTACATTTTGAAATACGAAAGAACCTTTTATACTATGTACATGTACAAACCAAGTTTGCCAGAAAAGGGAGGAAAAAAAGTACAATTGCTTGTGTTCTAACAATATGCATCAGTTGTTTTAGTAACACCTTCCTCCCACTTGGTATGTATGGGGAAAAACAATTATATTCCAAATATGGAAAGTATCCCTTCTGGAATTAGTGATAATTCTTCTGCAAACAAAATTAAAAAACAAATGTAAATGTAGACCCTTGTTTCTTTTTTTTCATGATGTCAAATTCCTTCCTAAGGTCTTCAATAGGACACAAAATGATATGGTTTTCCTCTGTACTTTAATAATTTCCACACTCCACATTTTTCTTTTTGTATGAGAAATTACAATATTATATTTATACTGTAAATTTTGATTGAAGCAATTCTGATTCAAATGTTTAAAGATGCAATTGTTTTGGCATAAGTGCTGTGAAGGAGATGTTGAGTTGTCTGTGAGATCTATGAGCCAAGATTCTGTTTTGATATCTTTCTTCTTTCATTGCTTCACATACCAATACATAAAATTATCAATTTTCGTTTAATTACATGTTTTGTGTGTCCAATCATAGAGTGTGTATCTGCTTTTCTCGTTAACATGTGTTTAAAAAAGGAAAATATATTGCATTGGTACAAGTATGATTATTGGAATAAATTGTTGCTATATATATATTGAACTTTTTTGTTACCATCTAAACACATGTTAGTCTATGGAGAGGGGAATGATGAATAGTCGAGGAGAAAATTTGTATTCCTGTTTATGTAAACCAGTCTTGTCAATGTATCCTTGCTCTTTAAGTATTTGAAAATAAATTGCTTCATGGCTGTTACAAATTAAACAATGATAAATTCATTCTTGTCTCATGTGGTTATGTTTTGCATGAAGATATTATTGACATTATTATTCTTAACATACCAATGGCAACTGCACATTTTTATTGCAAAATACATGGGGTCAAGGGGGGGGGGCTGATAATAATTGTGTGTGTGTGTGTGTGTGTAATGTGATTTCATTCCATTATTCTCCTTTGCTCACTGTTTCGTGAATAATTAATTTACTTGTGTTATGAAAACGAAATGAAGATTTGTATGGAATTATTTACATTGATTTTTTATGTAATGATTTATTTTGAATGAAATCTCTAATAAAAATAAAAGATAGGGAAAAAATTTGTGTGTGTGTGTGTGTGGAGGAAGAGTTGCCAAGAGAGGGGCTGTTTGGAAGGGATGATATTCATTTTCATTTAGAGACATCAGAATGGTTCAGTTTTGCTTGATTGTTGCATGTAAAGTGATTATTTCAAACTAGAGCTGACTTTGTGATACTAGGAAAACGCATTGTTATAAACCAAATCTGTGATCGTGGTCCACACTGTATTATCGTTGAAGAACAGGGGTGACACGACATTTGCTCCTGTGACAATTGCTCCGGGCTTTATTTCGTCTAAGATGTAGGGTTAGGGTTTCAATAGGGTTTTATGTTAGGTTTAGGGTTAGGTTTAGGGTAGGGTATAGTGTTGAATCCAGGTTGAAATTAGCCATTCGATTAGTGTATGAAATTTACAGCGGAGCAATTGTCGCCGGAGCAAATGTCATGGAATCAGAACAGGTCTACACAGCACAAAGATAGTGTAACTCTTTAGTGACACAGTTGGGGGAAATTAGTAATGTTGTTGGTTTCATAAAAACCTAAACTGGCAACTGTATAGTTTTCCTTTTGAGCAGCCCTTTCTTAGTTTTGTAATACAAATTTAATGATTAAAAAAAAAAAACTAATTCATTTCACATGTCCCTAAAGAAATAAGCCATGTAAACAAAAAGTTAGGAAATTTGTCAAAGATATGAAACCATTAGCTATATTGCAATTAGATTCTGAAGTTTGTGAGCAGTTTAATTGGTACAAACTTGAGCGAATGAAGTGAGACATTTTCTTGTGAGTTGTTTGATCTTTGTTGGAAATGGTGTGATATGTCTCTATGAAAGATTGTTTGGGGGTGCATGCAGATCTGCCTTTGGGATCAAGGATATCATGTGGAAGGAAGAATAGGATAAATATTGGTGGGGGGGGGGGGGGGGGGGGGGGGGGGGGGGGGGGTACTGAATTATATAACAAAATGTTTAAAAGTGCATGCAAAATGTAAATAGCATAATAGAGAAAAAATGTTTGCCCGGTGGGTAAAATAGGAGTGGGGTACTAAATTATGTAGTGAACATTAAAAACGCATATATTTTACAAAAATTATATCTTTAAGATGGAGAAAAAAAATTAAAAAGAAGGTCGCCCAATGTGGGGCTCGAACCCACGACCCTGGGATTAAGAGTCCCATGCTCTACCGACTGAGCTAACCGGGCTTGTTGTACATCTGAGAAGGTTTAACTATAAGAACAATATTAAACTAAGTATCTTCCTTTCACGTTAAATTTCAGTAGTCGGTTATCATTCTATGTGGAAATGAGTCTTTGAAAGATCCATGATATCATAAATATTTCGTATTAAATCTAATTTCAACAAATGCCTTTTCAAGATGCTGTTGCAAATTCAGCACTCAGTCCCATATGTAAATAAATATGTCACTTAAAATGCGAGCTAACTACTCCTATAATAATATTGACGAAGAGGGCGACCACTACAAAATCAATACTTAAAAGATGATACAGATCCATAGAGCTATATACTACTCTATAATATAATCTCTATGTACAGATCGCATTGATGATATACACGCCTTGTTCTTTATCTTAATTTTTGTTGATGTAGAGGTCACTGCGGGCCTGGTTTTGAGGGCCGCAGCCCCTAATTTCCACGCCCCACCAGGGGGAAGAGTGTGGGGGTGCGACACCCCCACCTGTCAGGATATTGTCTGTAAAATTGCGCTGCCGTCGGGAAAAAAGAGAGGGAAAGGGAAAGAAAAGAAGAAAAATCAAAAAATCAAAAAAGAAAAGGAAAAGAAAAGAAAGAGAGGAAAAGAAAGGAAAGAAAGGAAAAGAAAGGAAAGAGAAGAAAGAAAAAGTGGGAGGAGAGGAAAGAAAGGAAAAGAAAGAAAAGAAAGAAAAGAAAGACAAGAAAGAAAAGAAAGAAAAGAAGAAAAAAGAGAAAAGGGAAACGAAAGAAACGGGGGTGAAAGAGAGGAGAGAGAGGGGAGGTAAGAGCCTGAGAAAGGAGGAGTGGGAGTAAAAGAGAGAGGGTTGTTGTTGGGTGGAGTCGTCTCGTCGAGGGAGCAAGAAAGACACGGGTAAATGTTGCTGTGTCGGATCAGCTGTGTCGGTATTCTGGCTCGATCCTCGTGTATATCAATGCAGAAGTTTGAAGTCGGTGAGATGTATATTGTCGGTCGGCCGACAATTTTTTTTCCCCTACGAACTGTGACTTTTTATCCGCTGTGACGACTTCGAGAGTGACTACAACTACAATACTTGTATTTTCTCGAAGTTTCACTTTCCTATAATATCAGCTAAATAAAATCAGAGTTTTAAAATTTTGGGGGAAACTAAATTCAAACAGGAATTAAGAATCAACAACGGTACGACGAATCGTCTTCCTTTCTCTGTATTTTGATGAAACGCCAAAAATTCTGCGCTTTGCGCGGGAGGGGAAAACTTCATTTAGACGATTCGAGAAAGTTACAACGAATCGTCTTCTTTCTCTAATAATTTAAGGAAACGTCAAAGCTTCCGCGCTTCGCGCGAGAGGGGGAAACTGAATTCAGATAAATAGGGCTTAATAAGAGTCGAAAAAGGTACAGCAAATTGTCTTCTTTCTCTAATAATTTAATGAAACGTAAAAACCTTCGCGCGGGAGGGGGAAACTTCATTCAAACAAGGAGAGTCGCGCACGGTTCAACGAATCGTCTACTTTCTCTAATAATTAAACGAAAAGTAAAAACTTCCGCGCTTCGCGCGGTAGGGGGAAAACTGAATTCAGATAAGGATTAAGAGTCACGAACAGTACACCGAATCGTCTGCTTTTTCTCATAATTTAATGAAACGTCAAAAGCTTCCGCGCTTTGCGCGGGAGGGGGAGAAACTGAGTTCAGACATGGATTAACAGTTAAAAACGATATAGCAAATCGTCTTCTTGTTATAATAATTCAATGAAACGTCAAAGCTTTCGCGCTTCGCGGGGGAGGGGGAAAAACTGAATTCAGACAAGGATTAAGAGTCGAGCACGGTTCAACGAATCGTCTACTTTCTCTAATAATTTCATGAAATGGCAAAAGCTTCCGCGCGGGAAAAACTGAGTTCAGACAAGGATTAACAGTCGAGAACGGTATACAGCAAATCATCTTCTTGTTATAATAATTTAATGAAACGTCAAAGCTTTCGCGCTTCGCGCGGAAGGGGAGAGGGATACTTCATTCGCACAAGGATTAACAGTCGAGAACAGTACAATAAATCGTCTTCTTTCCTAATAATTTAAGGAAACGTCTAAGCTGTCGCGCTTCGCGCGGACGGCCTATCAACCCCCCCCCCCCCCTAATGAGCGCGCTTTGCGCTCTATTTAAGTGATTCGCTTGCTCACTACCGCTCCTCCCTAAAATAAGATCCTATAGCTCCGCGCCTTCATTGAAATATATAGCTATGATGCTGACTAAGTTGACGAAATAATTCGTATATTTATGTCATCGAGGAAAATGACCATTTGCGCATGATATATATAGTCCATAGGAAAAACAATTTTATAGGGTTTATAGGGTTAAATTTGTAGATATTGGGACAGTTAATTTTGTCGGTAATTGGTGGGTAGTTTTGTTGGCAATCGTTGGCCTCTACACCCCCCCCCCCCCTCCCCCCACTGAAAAGGTTTAGCGACGCCCCTGCGCCCAACCCCTCCCCCAAAACAAGAAAAACAAAAGAAGGTAGATAGATAGATAGAAGGAAAAAAGAAAGCAATTTTTTTCTTGCCTTCTTTTTGTAATGATTCTTTCAAGTGTATACAAAATCGCCTGCCAGCCATTGAATGTTACTTTTGAGTTTTGTATTGTATAGCTTTGTTATAGCTTTCTAATAATTTTATACCACTTCTATTTTCCTACATAGAATAGACATTTTCCTCTTCATACCCCCTTTATCATAATGACGAAAAATTCTTTCAAAAATAAAGGTAAACAGGTATGTATCCAGTGGCGGATCCAGGGGGGGGCACAGGGGGAAAAAGGGCTCTTATTCCCCCCCCCCCCCCCCGCTTATTCAGCGGCTGGCTGAGTCGCTGCGATTTTTGGGGCCAAAAAAAATGTACTCTTACCCCCCCCCCCCCCCCCCCCCCCCCAAATTCTACATACAGCAAAGAAAATGACTAATCAGCTTGAATATGGAACTGCAACATTCAGGGTCCTGTTTTCGAAGTAGGCGTTAATCTATAGTACCTATGAACACAACCCAAACAAGAGCATGTAACATCATAATCACAATCAATAAACTCAAAGGACTCTCCAATTCTTTTTCATGAGAGACGCCAAGCCTGTATGAATATACTGAAAGATCAGCCTCATGATATACTGTATAACCCAATGACATAAACCTACTACCATGACTACAACTATATTTTCGAAAGTGATTCATCCCAACACTATCATGACTATAGTCACCTAGTTTACCAACATCAGTACATCAAATCTCCACCACCTACATTACGGCATCAACATGATATATCACCAGACATACATAAAATACATGATTAAAAATTCAATTCAACAAAATGATAATAGTACACACTTTGATTTCCAGCAATTCCTTGTAACATTCAGCTAAAGCAGCTCTACAGGAACAGTCTTCTGAGTTTAATAACAAGTATCAGATAGGTGAATAGGGGTAACCACACGGTCACTGTTTATATTACAGCTGAACAAGGACATACTGTTTGGGGGACTATGAAGTTGCTGATCGGTCGTAAACACAAGGCTGATAAGGAGAATTATCACCATTATCTTGAAACTCTCTCCTCGAATGCAAGGAATCCAGGCAAAAAATAGAATAATCCGAATAATGTTACATAATGTTTACAAAAAGGAATTATAAACATGAAGGAAATATATAATTTTATAATGGTACATAAATCAAAACACATAAATCAGTGTTATCCAGGTTAAGTTGGTTCTCCCTGCATAGTTGTACAGAGTTAGACTATAGATTGGGGGGGGGGGGGAGGGGGCTGGCAAGTAGGGTGTCGAGCAAATTACCATCTCACCTGTGCATAACAACATATGGTAAAGCTAGAGTATAGTATAGGAGGATCAATGGAGTTACAAAAAAAAAGGGGGGGTGTATTATCTCGTATCCGGAAACCTATACCCCCCGGACATGCATCCATCACCGGAAACCACCCCCAGTCAACTACCCCCATGGCAATTACGACTACCCTCCAGGACAACTACCCCCTAAGACAGCTACCCCCGGACAACTACCCCCAGACAACTACCCTCTGGGATAGTTGTCTGGGGGGGGGTAGTTGTCCGGGGGTAGCTGTCCTAGGGGGTAGTTGTGCAGGGGTTCGGTCCGGGGGTAGTTACAGGGGGTAGTTGTCCTGAGGTTAGTCGTCCTAGAGGGTGGTGACCCTAAGGGGTAGTTGTCCTAGGGGGTAGTTGACTGGGGTGGTTATCCGGGGGTGAATGTCCAGGGGGTAGGTGTCCGGCCTAGAACCGTATTATATATCTCTCTCCTGCGGTAAAAAGAAACGAATATGGCATGGCTGTGTAGTAGATAATATTTTTAGCAGCTATAAACGTTGAAGGGCGGGAAATTACATGTGAGGGAGTGTCTGACCAAGGATCCGGGTCTGACGTATACATTGCATGGGTATCATCTCTTCCCAGGGTAAGAACTTGAAGCGTATATAATTTTGTGCTGGCCAAAGAACATTTTGTATTCTAATTAAGCAGTGGCGGATTAAGGGGGCACGTGCCCCCCCCCCCCGGAAAAAAGGGGGAGGGGGAAGGGGGAAAGAAAAAGGGATAATAGGAGAAAAAGGAGGGGAAAAGAAAGAAAAGGAAAGAGAGAAAGAAGAAGAAAAGAGGAATGAGGGGAAAGAGGAGAGGAGAAAAAGGAGGGGGAAAGAAGAAAGGGTAAGAAAGAGGAGAGAAAAGGCGGAAAAGGGAGAAAGGGAGAAAGGGAGAAAGACGGAGGAAGAAAAGGGGAAAAAGGAGAATAATGAGAAGGGGAAAAGAAAGAAAGGGGGATGACATATTCACTCGACCACGACACATCTATTATAAGAATAGAACCCTCTTGTTGTATAATTGTTGCCCGACTTAAGTTTGCCCAGTAACATCTGCCCAACTAATTTTGAACATTTAATAGGGTAAGTATACATGTATTAAATGTTCGGGAAGAAAATAACCCAAATGTTGGACAAAAATGGCCAAACTTTAATTTGCCCAATAACATTACCCAACAATGGTTGGTAGGAAATAATCCAATCATTGGACGATATTTGCCCAACATTTATTTGCCCAGTAACACCTACCCAACCTATTTTTACTTTTCATGAGGTAACTTCATCTAGAAAATGGTTGGGAGAAAATAACCCAATTATTGGACAAGATTTGCCCAACTTTGAGTTGCCCAATAACATCTGCCCAACTTTTTTTTACAGTGTATTATGTCGGTCGTTTTTTGTCGGCAATTTTTTTTTCTTCCTACGAACTGTGACTTTTTATCTAACATGAAACATTTTTGAAAAATTAAGACAATGATTAAGAGTCGGTACAACGAATCGTCTTCTTTTTATTGAATAAAACGTCAAAACTTCAGCGCTTCGCGCGGAAGGGGGAAACTGAATTCAGACAAGAATTAAGAGTAGAGAACGGTACAACGAATCATCTTCTTCACCAATAATGTAATGAATTAGTGTCAAAGCTTCCGCGCTTTGCGCGGGAGGGGGGGGGGGACTGAAAATAACTTAGTTCCTGGCCCCGGGTTTATAGGGTTAAATTTTTAGACATTGGGACATTGACATATATTTGTCGGTAATTGGTGGCTAGTTTTGACGGTAATCAGTGGCCTCTACACCCCCGCCCCCCCCCACTGAAAAAGGTCTAGCGATGCCCCTGATAACAACTCAGTTCACACACAGATAATTTAGCAATCTACTGGTGAAGTACCAGACCACCGTCTTTATGCATTGTGCAGCAACGAAGCATACAACGTGTCGCGACGTGACAGATCACTTTTCTCTAACTTCTAACCAATCAGAAGGCCTCGTTTTTTAAGTGCCGGTGAACATTCTATGTCCCTTTTGCAGCCAACATCAAATTCTGTAGAACTTTGCAGGAATTATGAATATGTCATGTATGTCCTATCTGTGAAATTTAAACATTAGCAGTGTCCTAATATTCAAATTATGCAAGGAAACCTGTTTACTTGCTAGACTTCACTGTCAGACACTATTGAGTGACTGACTGGCTTTTTATTCATATTTGGTAATAACATACATAAAATGAGCTGTAAAGGGTACATGAGCATTTTGTCTACATCAATAACCCACTTCTTGTAATGGCAAAAATTAAATTGACTGAATCTTTGCGCAGCATAAAACGTACAACCATTCTGTGCAATGGTCTGAAAATCAAGACTATTACTTATTAACTCTATAGATCCTAAGTCGATTTGACAACTAATAGTCGTTATTTTCCCACTTAAAGACATTTTCAAGCCCCACCTTTTTTAGGGAAGTTGTAAATTAGTACTATCTTTCAAATGCCGTTGAAATTTAACCTCCCAAGACGAAAATCCAATTGAAACCAATTGAACACCAATTGAAATTTCAGTTGGTTTCATTTGGTTTCAATTGGTTCCAATTGGTCTCAATAGGTTTTAACAGGTTTCAATGGGACTTTAATAGGACTTCAGATGGTTTCAATTGGTCCAGATTGGCCCCATTGGACAAATTGGCCCCATTGGCCCCATTGGCCTAGGCCCCATTATACTTTAATGGGTCCCCAATTGGTTTCAATTGGTCCAGATTGGCCCCATTGGACAAATTGGACCCATTGGCCCCATTGGCCTAGGCCCCATTAGACTTTAATGGGTCCCCATTTGGTTTCAATTGGACCAATTGGCCTCCATTTGGACTTCAATTGGTCCAATTGAAACCAATTGAAATTCCATTAAAGTCTAATAGGGCCAATTGAAATAAATAGAAACCAATAGGACCAATTCTAAATAGAAACCAATTGGACCAATAGAAACCATTAGGACCAATAAGACCAATAAAAAAACTATAGGACCAATAGGACCAATAGAAACCAACAGAAACCAATAGAAACCAACAAATCTAGGCATCTCATGAATATTCATTATCACTTTTAATACACGTGTCACAGAAAAATAAATTTATCATGATTTGTTAAGCAAATTATGACAATGCACATCAATTTTGTGATTTCTATTTTCCTTCGACATTATTATGAACCAATAGATTATTTTGTCTGATCATGTTACAAATACATTCGCAATTTCGTACATTTCACACCCCCACCCCCTTTTGGAAAATCCTGGATCCGCCCCTCTGATGTCATGAATATAAAACGTGTTAGCTTTCCACACCTGTACATGAAATTAATGATCATCTGAATGTTGATACCGAGCAACATAATTTGCATTTTTAATAGAAAAGAATAGAGGTATATATAAGCCTCCATACAGTCTTTAAAGCCCCACTGTCCTACTTGTAGCTACTTGCTCCCTCTATAGAAAACTTCCCCAATCGGTGCATGTTGGTCCCCCATGATCCTCTTTTTCTTATGTTACGGAGAGCTGAGTTAATGAGTGAGCCACCTGTCAGTGACCTCGCTGTGTGGTCTAACTTCCTTCAGTAGTATTGACGGTCTTTGAATTCGGTAGCTTCTGATGAGTCGTTCGAGTGAGAGGGAGAATTCCGGCCCGGCGCTAAAATTCTCTCTCGATAAGGGGCAGGGGGCGTCGGGCCGAGTGCCTCTTGTGCTTGTCAAAGAAAGCTATAGAAAGAATTATGTAATTGTATTCTTCTTTATCATTGCATTTTGATGTGCGCTTTCTATCATACTGAGTCAAATGTATTAATATAACTATCAAGGGTCGATCCCGGACTCGTTGTCTTACCATATTCTCAAATGTTATTGTCTGCGATTTTTCTCTTGTTTCTGCTTGTCAGTGTTTGGCAGCGACTAATGATCGGTTAGGAATACTAAGCCATGTAACAAGAACACCTTGCAGCCGTAAGCTGCCTACAGGCGGTGGACACAACATTCACATTTGATGAAATATATCAAACGTTATAACCTATTATTTTGTTAGACATGAAATAATTACAGAAGCGAACGACACACCGCCACATCAATTGATGATCACAATGCAAGGTAGGCATAGGAATACCAAATTTGTGGAAAGACAACAACAAATGGGCTAACTAATGGAAAAACCCAATACAGCAAAATATTAATTTTCCATTAATTAGGAAAAGCAATTAAGCCACAGCCATCATTGAGTCACATGGGCCTACATCATGCTTCCCGATTAATTCTATACCGCCCATGTTTTGAAAATGGGGGTGGGGCTCTGTGTGTGTACAGAGTAGACGGCGTGCGTGGTCGCTTTTCTGTTACGTCCAGGCCACTATACCTCAACAGTGCAGCGTAGACTGCAATATATTGCACTTGAAAAACCCATGTTATTGCACCAAAAAGCCAATCCTGAGAATAAAGAGATCGATTAGGTTTTCCTCAATACCAATCAAAATATGATGTATTATTCCACAGGTAACACAATTGACGAGAAATAACAAATAGACGAAAAATTCGAGAATCTATACCGAGTGTATACATTTAAGAGAATTTTTCGTACCGTGTAGTATTATTAACATAATAAAAAGGGTCGCTCCATTCACAACATTAGATTCATCCGCGAAAATGCATAAACATCAAGAAGTTTTTAAAAATGTACTAAATGGGATATGCGTAATTTATTTTGCTTGCTATAATAGATCAATTTATTAAAACCACAGAAATGCCTTATTTTTAATCACCAGAGGTCTATTTGTGAAGATAGCGGATCTACATTTTATCATTTAAATCTCCCTGTTTTGGAGGTCACAATGAGTGAAGAGGCATTCAATATGGCGGCATCATCAGTAGACAAGTAATCGTGATGAAAATATTCAAACCCTTTGTTTCTATGAACGGGCATCAAAACCCGCCGGTTATCGTCCTGCAAAAGTGCCACCACTGTAAGTTCTTTGATTCTATTTGAGATTTGGCTTGAAATGTATTAATTTTAATGTTGAGTTTGCATGTTCGTGCAGGTAAATTCCATCGTTTTAATTAACAAATTACACGTCCGCTTGGGCTTGAGCGTGCAGCTTTGCATTCATTGTTTTAACCGGGATTGGGTGGATATTTAGAATTTCGGAAAGCTGGCATATTAATACATTAGTTGCATGCTTTTTACATTTGTGGGAAAATAATATCTCATCCTATGAGCTTCAGAATTTATTATGAAATGAAAAACATTTTGCATGCCTGTTCGTACTGGTTGATGATGCACTGAGACCTCAGTGACTGAGAGTGTGTGTCTGCGAGTGTGAAGTGAATGTGATTGCAATACTGAGCTGAGCTGAACATGAATTGGGCAACTAACTTTATTTTATTTCCATGTTAATATTGCTTGTTCTACATATAGTACAGCTCTGTTGCAGAATGCTTTTTTTTGTTGCAGATTCACAATGAAGTGTAGATCAACATTAAAGGGCATTATTTGCAGGGATTTGAACTGTGAAAATCCCAAAACTTGTATTTTTTGTAACCACTAACGCCGGGTCAAAATGTTGTATTGTAAATGGTAAAACACAAGTCTTAGACCCTGAATTGAAATCATTTATGAAGGTCTGGTCGAAAAATATTCATTATCAGCAACATTACAGTCATTTTTCTTTTCAAATTTGAATTATGCAACTTGCAGTGTTTTATTCACCCCTTTTGTTGTGTACAAGATGTGGGCCGCAATTTCGTACAATTTCAGTTTTGGTCTACTATAGTGGTAGTGGTACGGTCATTTGCATCTGTCTTCGCCTACAAATTGCCTCAGGTGAACCTCGGTTAAAAAATTCATGTCTTTTGGATCGTAATGTTAAAGTTCGGTCCCCATACGTAAATAATGGTATCTGATTGATTCACGTCTGTAAAAATTCAATCACAAACACTAACTCAGAAAAAAATCACAGTTTTTTTTCTTCTCAATTTGGACTTTGCACAAAGATCTAGATCTACTTTCATAAACTCATTTTAGTATTCCCTGATGGCTTGCAGTGTCCCGTACATCACGCAGCACATTAAGTACATTAAAAATTAATTAAAGAAATGGTCAGAACTAAAACTTTCCACAAATGAACTAGTCCATAATAGCCACAGACTCATACCAAAAAATAGTCCTATAAATAATTTTATATGTTGTTATTTCTTGTTTAAAGTCTCTGAATGTCCCGTACGTCACAATCCAAATAGCTTGGACCTGCCCACTTTCACTAGAACTGAACTTTTTCTCTTTACAGTATTTGAACATTTTGAAGATATTTAGTATCTTGGTGCTCAATTTTAATATAAGAGAAGGGTCTCTTAATCTATTTCCCCCTTGTGGGGAATGTTGTTATGTTACTTACTTGGTGTTTGTACAGGGAGAGAGAAAAAAAAATCAAATTCAAAGAGTCTGCATGTACCGTAAGTCTCGGTATATGTATAAAATTCAGAATTTCAATGTGTTATGAAGTTTTATGAACATTCTTAAACTTTGTAAAATCACTACACATGTACATCTACAAGTAACTCTAGGAGTAGCTGACTTATCGTCATGTCTGTCAGTAATATAAACACTTAATTTTGTACTGGAAGGGGTGAATTTATCTTTATCAGAATTTACCTGGTTTTTATTTGAAGATTAACTTTAGGAAGACTTGCATTTTCTTTGTTCAAATATAGTGAGTTAATGACAGTATGCTACAACTGTACAGGATCTATCCTGGTCTGCTGGCCATCACATTTGTCAAGTTTACAAGCATTCAGCATTGCTTGTAATTGTACCTTCATAACCTCAAACAAGGAGGTGCTGGAGATTTTTTTAAATAATTTTGTCTTTGAATGTCAGATAAATGTAATTTTAAGAGAATGGAAAGCTGGCTTGAATAAATATGTCAGCAGAAAATTAGAGAAACATGTTGGATAGTAATGAAAGTTGGAAAAATAAGATTTGTTTTAGGCTGGGGTCATCTTAAGGTGAGGGATTTCCCCATTTGTGATATGGTCATGATAGGTGTCCGTACATGCAATTGTTCATAGAGAAGTTATGGAGAACTCTCTTATGTTATGTGTTAAAATAGATAGTTAACAAAACTAATCACAATTTGTTTTAGTTTGACTTCATGTCATCATCCTGCAATGATGTATAAGGGGGGGGGGTGGAATAAAATGTTATTTTGATCATAAGACTTGAGAAAAGAGATACCGTGCTCACTTTGAGGATTTTGGGTACAAAACATACAAGTGTTCTTTATACATGATATAATACACATGACCAGTAGGAGAGTTCCTTTATACATTGTACACATGTATTGTATCTAACTTATTATATCTTAGTGGTCTCAACTGTCAGGAATTGGACTTAACATAGTAAGACGTCCAAAGGTACATCTAATATGTAAAGCAAATACACTCTACCTCTTGTTTTTTTTTTATATCACAAAACAAGTATTTATGTGCCTGAATGCTTAAAACACATTTAGTTTTTATAATTTAATGGCATGTTTATCAAAGTTGTTGTTGCAGTTTGATCATAGAAAGAATGAAATTGAAAAGTTACATTTCACAACATTCTTTACAAAAAAATGTCACACTTTCAAACTTCAGTATGTGCATTTGTTAGCTACATTATACATGTGCATTATGTTCAAGGCTCAAATTAATTTTTTGTCCACGGGGGCTCTTCCAAAAAAAAAAGAGCCCCCGTGAGCCCTCTCACGGGGGCTCTTTTAGTACCGACGGGGGCTCTTTTTTAATACAAATTTGTATTGAATTGGTACCCATGAAACTCCTAAATTCCTTGGTATTTTATCATTATCATTTATTTAAGTCGGCATTTTCCCTCTTAGAAATTTACTTGTTACATACGTGTTATTGACTTTTATCTCCGTGATGACATTCTCTCCATTTCTTCCCGCTCTGCACACAATGTCCTCCTCATTATTCGGAGCAACCTTATTTACATTCTTTCTTTACTTTTAGTTTTTACCATATCCTTCCAAAACACAGGGGCGGATCTAGCTTTTTGCTAAGGGTGGGGGGGGGGTAACCCAAATACGATGTGGAGCATCGTCCACGAGCCGCGTAGCGGCGAGGCGATTTTTGTTGTTGCTATTTTGAACCCCCGTTTTCCTGGCATCTACAAACATGCGGAGCATCGTCGAGGAGCCGCGAAGCGGCGAGGTGATTTTTTGGCGCTATTTTGAACCCCCGTTAATTAGTGATATTTTCCTGGCATCTACTGACATCTACTAATACTGTGTAGGTCTGGACACAATGACACATGATAGCATTTTTCTATGCACATCACATTTTCACTTGGCAGCCCACGGGGGGAGGGGGGGTGGTTATATAAACCCCCTAAACCGCCTAGATCCGCCCCTGCAACATCTTTGGTGATCTTCTTCTCAATATTGATTTACTGGTCGAGTTACATTATTTGCTAATCTTTTAGAATAACCAGATTTCAGAGGATTCACACTTTTCACAACGAAAAACTTCTCCATGTTTCAGTCCTTGCGCGATCGTCTCCAGCTCCAGCAGATATTGGGCGTCAGCAGCGTGCACACCGGTACTACCGGCGCAGTATAGCCACTGCTGACGGCCGCACTACAGCTGCACTGCGAGCTCTGTTGTTTGTATCGGTAATACTCATAGAGATGGGAGAGAAAGCGCCATCTAATTAGTTCCATTTTATTGGTTTAAGGTTTGAAAATTGATACTCAATATTGTGTTAAAGTTATATCAGAAAAGATAATCTTTATTTTATAATTCCACGGGGGCGATTTTTAATTTTGCAATCGCCCCCGTGAACCATCTGACGGGGGCGATTGTGGAGCTCACGGGGGCGAATCGCCCACCGCCCCCGTGTATTTTGAGCGTTGATTATGTTTATGAAATGAATCAATATTCTTATTCTTATGAGGTGTTACATTTGTTATACATGTAATCAATTAATATAGAGAGAGAGAACAAAAAATGTTCATTAGCTCATGCTCTGTGAATTTATCCCTGTAAAGATAGATTTCAGATCTACATGTACATGTATCTGTCATCACACCTGTGTACACATTTTTGTTAAATAGAAATTTCTCCTGACTAAGGGTATGTTTAGTATGTTTATGCTCAACTTTTTCTGGCCAGAATGAGGCATTTGTTACGCGTTTAGTTCAAAACATGTTTGCGTCCTTTCTCATTTTTGTAGAATCACCGAAAAAAGGCGATCATAATCGCCGATCGTAAACTCACAAAAAGGTGCGTTTTGGATCGGCGATTCTGGGGAAGCATAAACGCACAATCATTTGTAAACGCGTTTCAATGGGGTCAACGTAGCATGCGCAGTGCAGGTTTGCGAATCCAGCTGCAGAGCCAGAATCATGCCTGGAGGAGCCAGAGAAGTGAGCATTACATGTAACAGTACACCGTGGAACTGCGATTATGATGAGCGATTCAAATCGCTCATTCTGCCTTTAAAAATTGAGCATAAACACACCCTAAGTAACTTAAAAATGAATTTGGAATGCATTGGTAGTGTGACTTGAATGACTTGTTTTCTTGTGTGAAAAGTTGCATGCACTGTGGAAGATGAGTGATTGAAATTAATCAAATTTGCAAACAATATGCTTTTTCTTAAATCAATAAAATGGTACACAGGACTATTCTAACACTTTGTTTATTGCTTAACACCTTCTATCATCTATTTATATATTCACCCATATTAGTTAAAGGTATAGACCAGTTTTGGAAGCGCCCCCCTCTCAAAAAAGTAAATGGATGCTCTTATTACCAATCATGTGAAAGAACATGTTTTGACTAATACATGATGATATCAATTTTGCCAGGAAACTGCCTACTAATTGATATATTTGGTAAATTATCATATCGATTCCAGCCTGGATAGATATCGCGAATGCACTTCAACATTGAATATTTGGGCATATATTTTTGCTTTTTTGCAAATTTTAGGTTGAAGAATTGCCATCTAAACCTCTGAAGGCAATATTTAAACGATATTGAATGGATATTTCGCACCCAAAAGCCTTGAACCCCAATTTTACCATCACCGGTCTATATCTTTACGAAATACGAATCAAACAAAATAGAAACCAATAAAATGCTGAAAGAACATACCGGTACATGATATGATGTAACTGTAAACCGAGAATCTTTTTTTATCATGCTGATTTATCCTCGATCCCCTCTGCCTGTACATTATCAACCATAGATATTGTCTCATCGGCCTCTGTCCAAGCCCTTTTCACCGCTCTCTCTCATCACACCTACTCTGCCATTACCATGCTGTACTAAATATCTAAGCTCTCTCTCTGCTGGTCCACTAACCATATACTGGAGCTGGTTATATTATGTCAGGTGAGATTGTGTTTGTGTCTATGTGTGTCCAAATCTTGTTTCCTATCCCTTTCTTCATAGAATTTGGACTTAATTTCATGCCAGTCTATATTTTATGCTGTTACACTTAACAAGTATTTTTTAATTTTTGTTAACTTTTACAACATGTATACATGTATGTACTTAAATTTAGTCCACTTCACTGGAACGAGCAATGACATCATTTGCACATACGGTAATAACAAATGGGAGAGATGCTACATGTACATAGATTATGTGATAGCTCTTTTAATTTGGTGCAATTTTAACAAAAAATCTTTTGAATTAAAAAAAACGTTAACTTCATGTACTGTACATGTAGCTACATGTACGTGTATATTACATCAATACTTGCAGAATCATGAGACATAAACATGCCAATGTTTTGTGAAATGAATTTGTGTCGTACAGTAGTTTACTAGTTTTCATACAAAGTTTAATAAATCTGAAAATATCTACTTTATTTTAGCTTCCAAGCTTAAAGGAATAGTCCACCATGATAAGTTTTTCAATTAATGAAGGAGTTTATGATTTTTTTATACAGGATACCCTACAATGTACATGTACCTGTTCATGCCTATATAATAATACTTTTCTCATAGATATTTTGGGCACAGATTTTGATTATCAGGTAGGATTATCTTTGGGGAAAAAACAAGAAAGCATGAAATTGTTTCATTAGTGTCTAGAAAAGCAAATAAAACAGAGTACTATGCAAAATAGATCACCCAAGATTTGTTCAGAACCTCCGCTCATTTAAAAATTGTATTCTTTATCTGATTTTAATTACTTTCCAGTAACAAGTCTCTTTGTTTTTGTATCTGTGTGTGTGTGTGCCTCTCTCTCTCTCTCTCTCTCTCTCTCTCTCTCTCTCTCTCTCTTTGTCTTTTCATTTTTGTTACTCCGGCTTTATGAAAATCAACTCAAGGGTGGACTTTCCATTATTTACTAACAGCGAATAAAAAGTTACATGTATGTTTTTTTTTCTTCTTTGACTTAGGTAAGATCTTTAAAAAAGTGCAATAGTTCTTTCCTAGATGGAAACCACCATGTATAAAATACAAAACACCCAAATACACAGACAGGAGAATTCTCCATGTTATTATGAAAGAATATCGTCACTGCTTTCTATTTGCTAATTTTACATGCACATTGATGTTAATGCTGTCTATCAATATTCTGCCTATAAATTGAGCAAAATTATTACAGCTTGCAAATGTATAGACCAGTATATATAGCTTTACAACATGCTTTCCCCTTGGTAAAATTACATTTACAAAGAAGTTGGATTTGTTGGCTACTGAAGTACTTGAATGCTCATTAAGTTACGCCTATTTCTATTATACACTTGCAATGTGTACACATTTTTCACGTACAGGATATCATTGTTTTTGTTGATGATAAATTTCAATCGTTTGTGAAGGAAATTTACTTGTAGTTTGATAGTTCGGGTAAAACATATCCATATACACTGAATTTACATGTACATGTAGATGTCCAAGTGATTTATGCAAGTTCTTGCCCAAGTTTTGAGTGGTAAAAAATTGATGCAGTTTTTAATAATTAAATATTTGCATTTCCTGACAGAAAATGAAGTACATGTACTACATGTTGATCAATACAGCATACCTTTGATTATTTGAAATATGTCTGTTTTCATGTTTGAGCATTCAGAGTTGTTAACTTTATTAATATTGGGCCAAGTCATCAGATAAATAATTTTATCCTGAAATAATTGTAGAATATAAGACTATACTAAATTTGGTAGCACTTTCTTTTTACATTGGCTAAAAGGACATGTACAGTTGTACACTGTATTTAATAGTAATGCATGTAATTGATTGAACTTACATTGGGGTGGATTACCAGTTAAAGCGTTTCTTTATATTTTGTGTTTTATTCAAAATATTTTTGAAAAGTTATTACCCTCTCTCTCTCTCTCTCGTACAGGACGCAGGAAAAGACTTGGCCATAAGCCAGAATCAGAGGTGAGTTGAATGCTGTGACTGTTGCATGACCAAATTCCCTGAAACATATTATTGAGCTTTGTGTGGGAATCTGCTATTTCACAAGACCCTGGTTATTATCAAAAGAGAAGTGCAGTGATGCATGAATATATGTGAAATACATTTGTACATAAAATGTATGGTAGCCATTTGTAATGCAGTACTTGTCTTGCTCTTATAAAAGAAATTTCATATATATCGTATTCTAGAATAAACTGAATTGTGTTTGTTACACATTTCGACAATCAAGTCAATTCCAAACATTACTACAGTCAAACCTGCTCTAGTGACCACCTGTATAGAAATACCTGTATAGAAATACCACCTGTCTACAAATTTTATTTCCCTTGAAAAGGATTTCTCATTGAAACATGTACTAAAGGAACCTGTACATAAAGACCACCTGCCTACATGTCCATGTATAAAGGCCACTTTTCTTGTCTTCCTTGGGTGGTCATTATTACATTAGTACATATTACATGTACATGTTTCACTCACCTGTATTAAAATGATGTTAATAACTTGAAATTCATTAGGAAAAATGAAAAAAGAAAAGAAGAGAAAGTCATCTAATTGGGAGAAATTCCTAATTGATAAATCAGTGGCTATGTATTTGTACATGTACCTGTACCTTGTCTTTGATACCAACTTTTGAAAAATAGTGTCTATAATGACAGAAATCTGAATTTATAGATGTATGTTATTCTCATTGATATCTTGAAAGGATAATGATTTTTATAACTATGAATGAATTTAGAGTCTTTGATTCTGTACTAGATCGCAGTACATATAAACTGTTACATGTATGGTTGTGTACTACCACCGTACATGATGTATGACATAAGCAAAATTTACCACATTAAAATCAAATACATGTACTTGCATGGGTATCTTTGTGGTAAACTGCATGGAAATTACATTTTCTTTGCTATCTACAGGAAATTTTAAATGATGGAAACCATTTAATGTTCTATGGGCATGAGAGAAAATTTACTCTGTAATTTCAAGTACTAATAGAGGCTACTTATCAATGCATCAATATCATGATTATTCTATGAAAAGCTACATCTACATCTCACACATGACAGAAGTGTATGTTCTTGAAATTATGTTTACATATATGTACTCAAAAGTCAACATTTTATTTTGAATTTGCTCTCGCTTTGTTTCGTAAAAGAATATATATTCTAACCTTTTATTTAATCTGTTTTGATTGATTACATGTAGGTCTCGATGGATGTGGAAAGCATTCCACAGAGAAGAGGAAGAGGCCGGCCGAAACGTGAAACATTCAATGTCAATGAAAGACGGAAAGGCCTCAGGTAGACAATAATTTGTTTTTCTTCATCATGTTTTTTTCTTTGTAGCTAAAGTCAATGTCCAATTAGATTTTTTCAATCTTAGTTTTCTAATCTTTAAAAAAAAAAATCTTACTTTTAACCAAAGCTTGCCCAAAGACATTGTACAAGTATTGAATATCTTTTAGCCTATGCAATATGCATATTTAGCTGTAGTTTCCAGAAATGCTGTATTGTGTTAATGATTGCAAGTGTGCCTTGTTTAAAGAAGGTATTCTTTTTATTGATTTAAGTTCTCCAAATATTTCATGTAGTAACTGTAAACAAAATACCTCAACATTAAAAAAAAAAATTGTACGTCTTTAGTTAGACCAATCATGTTTAATTATAAGTGTTAAATACAAGATGTGATTTCTTGAAAAAAGAGGATGTTTCTATAAAAAAAAAGGAAAATATATATTTTGATGATTCATTCTGCTGGAAAAAAAAGGAAATCCATAATCCTTATCCAGAATTAAGCCAAGTTTGAAGCTGTTATTTAAAAACTGTGTGTCATTTTTTTTTGTCTATTGTAGAGTGGAGGGTGGAAGTGAAGAGGAGCCGACAGATCTTGCAATAACTATGGATACAACTCTCAGTAACTTGGAGGTGGAACCCTCCTCCAACAAACTAAACTTGGACAATGAATCACCAGAGGAGGAGGAGGAGGAGGAACCAGAGGACGATGACCCCGGGGATATGTCCCATATGATCGACCATTCAGAATCACAATTAGTGGAAAGAACTTGTAGCGACCAGTCGCTGGTCAAGTCTTTGGATTCTTACAGTGCTGCAACGGACAGTGGGGTAACGTCCCCTGAGCTGAGTCATAGAGGGGTCAGCCCCGGGCATACAGGGGGTTATGGGGGTAGTCTGATGGATGAGAACCAGTATGACGATGATGTGATGGATTGTAATAATGGGTGAGTATGTTATCCTTCAGCTGGAAGTTGTATCTAACCTCATTCATGTTGTAAACAGTTTTGTTTTCTGCATATAGTGTCAGAATGCTAGGTTGTATTAGGGATGCTGCAATAAGATCAGTTTATGTCACACATTCCACTTCAGTAGTTCCACTTTAGCATTTCCTCCTCTCTCAAAATTGTGGAAGTGAAGGAAATCATTGAAATATGAAGCACTTGAAATATTATACTTTTGCTTTCAATTGTCAAAGCACTACCTTGAATTTCTGCTGTTGTTGATCCTGGTACACACAGCTATTTTTATGCCTCCGTTACGAAGTAGCCGGAGGCATTATGTTTTCGGGTTGTCCGTCCGTCCGTACGTCCGTCCGTCCATACGTCCCGTTCTCGTGATCGCGTTATCTGAAGAACCGATTGATGGATTCCTGCCAAACTTTGGTCATGTATGTATCTTGCAGAGCCGATGAACTGATTAGATTTTGGGGTCACAAGGTCAAAGGTCAAAGGTCAAAGGTCACAGGGCTCATTATGTATGCAAAAACAGCTCGTGATCGCGTTATCTGAAGAACCGATTGATGGATTCCTGCCAAACTTTAGTCATGTATTTATCTTGCAGAGCCGATGAACTGATTAGATTTTGGGGTCACGAGGTCAAAGGTCACAGGGCTCATTATGTATGCATAAACGGCTCGTGATCGCGTTATCTGAAGAACAGATTGATGGATTCCTGCCAAACTTTGGTCATGTATTTATCTTGCAGAGCCAATAAACTGATTAGAGTTTAGGGTCACGAGGTCAAAGGTCAAAGGTCACAGGGCTCATTATATATGCAAAAACAGCTCGTGATCACGTTATCTCAAGAACAGATTGATAGATTCCTGCCAAACTTTGGTCATGTATGTTACTTGCAGAGCCGATGAACTGATTAGATTTTGGGGTCATGAGGTCAAAGGTCACGCGGCTCATTATGTATGCAAAAATGGCTTGTGATCGCATTATCATTAGAACAGATTGATGGATTCCTGCCAAACTTAGATCATGTATGTATCTTGCAGAGCCAATGAACTGAGTAGATTCTTGGGTCATGAGGTCAAAGGTCATGGCTCATTATGTATGCAAAAATAGCTTGTAATCACGATATTTTGAGAACCTGTTAATGGATTACAAATGAACTTGAATTTGAAAAATTTCTTCTGTTTTGGTTGGTAAAATTGCTCTATGACGGAGGCATCATTTTCGACTGCGCGCAGTCGAATTCCATCTAGTTTTTTCTTTTATCTTTTATCAGGTAGGGTGATATTTTTTTTCTCACTGGGATATCTTTTATATAAATTCTCCTTGTAACAAGAAGGAATTTTTTTTTTTTTTCTTCTTCTCAATTTATCAATGTGCATGTCACAACTACAATACATTCAGAAATGGGCACATAAATTCTGAATGCTAAGTATTTTTGTAAGAGTGTCACCCGACTCAATGTGATATTTGTTTGATTCCTTCTTTCAGTAGCAGTGATCCGAGCTGTTCCCTCTGCTGTTGTGGTGAGCGTAGCTTGCTAGGGCAGGGGGATCTACTGCGGTTCGACTCCACTCCGGGATTCAACCCCTTCAGGAAACCCTTGCCCAGGTCCAGACGGAACTATGAAGAGGATGCTCCTTATAATCCTAACGAGAGCAGGAGCCAAAAGCATCTCACATGGAGACGAGCTCGGGGACCTCCTAAGGCACATAAGCATGGACTGGGGTAAGACCTTCCGTCATATTTACACATAACTTCCTTCGCCGGTATCTTCAGCTGGATTTCGTATAATTTTGTTTTCCATGTTGTTTTGCATGTTTTTCATGTACATGCGACCTTTGTGTATTCATGTTGTCCAAAATGGCATATCCAATGATGACTATTATTTGTATAGACGGGCAGATGTGTGCCCTATCTCTCTACCCTACTTTGACATTAAAATTATCAGTCTTGAAAGCATTTTGTATTAAATACAGGAAATTTCACATGTAATTGATCAGAATAAATTGATATTTATTTCATATTCGTTGTTAATTTGTTTTTGTGTTTCTTTTAGGGATAGAAGTAAATCACCTCGTAGGAGTAATCCTGATTCTATCAAGGATCCATCATTAGACGGCTTGGATGAATTGAGTCATGTAGGCCATGCTGATGAACCAGATCTCCAAACTCTCTTTGAATTGGCAGGTAAGAAATCAACTATGACTGGATAGTATTATGGCATGAGGGGTTTAAAAACCTGGCATGGTGGCTCAGTGGTTAGAGCGCCCCCCTCATGAACGGGAGGTTGTGGGTTCGAATCCCGGCCGAGTAATATCAAAGACTAATAACAATGGGACCTTCTGCCTTCTAGCTAGGCGCTCAGCATATTAGATTGGAGAAGGGTAGTAATAATATATTATGTTATGCAGGGCCTGCTGGAAGAGCAGTTTCATAACTGAAGTGGCTACCCTGGGTAAATAAAACATTATTATTATCGGATCATGCACATCGACCACTCACACACAGTATGGTAGCTCTAAAATGAAAAAATATATAAATACCTGCAGTGCTACACTTATGCTATGCTTGGCTGGTTTGTTAGATTTCTCCTTCACCAAATCAAACTCTGCCTCCATCAAACATTTACATATTAATCATTAGGCATTTTTGTATTCCTAACAATAGATATCTCACATTCAACAAAGGTAAAGTGCACTTCTCTTGGTGTATTCATCAATGTTTCAAATTTCAAAACAAAATTATACTGTGTGGGGTATGATACTTGGACTTCAAAACATGTTGGTATTAGGGCAGAAAAAAGTCACTCAATTGTTAAAAGGGTCTGTTAGTTATAGTGAATAGTGATGAAAATTTATAAAATAATTCTTTTGGCTGTTGAGAGTCAAAAAGACTTCAACCTGTGTACTATCACATACAGTTAATGAGCTTTAGGCTCTCAGGAGATGATACAGTGCCTTATAGATTGCTTTAAAGTTCAATGTAACTGCAAAACTTTCATACAAACATCTTGTTTTCTTGATTGTTTCTTCACAGGTCACACAACAGCACATCACTGCTGTGCTGCCTGGTCAGATGGTGTGTGCCAAAACGAGAACTTTCAACTCCTCAACGTAGATAAGGCTGTATTCTCAGGGATCACTCAGGTATGAAGCTCATTTCCTCAGTGTTTATTCTTGCAGTAAATTATATTGCTGAACATACCTTTTAATGAATTAGGGAAAATCTTGTGATTTGAATTTGTAACTAGATGTAGAGCATTCAAGAACAAGAACATAAATGCTCCCATATAATTCTGTAAACCAACTCCCTAAATCTGCCATGGAAAAAAAGACACGTTTGTAGTTTTTCCATATTTGTGTATCTCCTAACACAGAGATAAATGAGTACACTTAGTGGCCTTTATTATGTGTACTTTTTTCTTCTCACTGTAGTGCCATCCATGTACAGTCAAACCTGTCTATAGCGCCCACCCAAGAGAAACATAAAAAGTCGTCATTGTAGACAGTTGGTCTCTGTAGACAGGTCCCTTTAGTACATGTTTCACTGAGAAACCATTTTCAAGGGAAACGAAGAACGTGGTCTTTGTAGACAGGTGGTCACTAAAGCAGGTTTGACTGTACACATGAAATAGATTTCATTTTGTGCTGTAGATGTTTCCCATATCATCTGTGAACAGGCCTTCAGGCTAGTACATAACGGATATGAGCGCTAAATAAGAGGGCATTGTTATTTATTATGATTCACAAGATGTAAATTGAGATATTTTTAGATTCTGCAGTAAAGCATATAATTTGAATGTCACTCCATTGTTTCATCGTCATAACATTATTAACTCATTTGAAAACAGGCTTCATGGATGACTTGCCTTTATGCACAATTAGGGTCTTATCTTTTGTGCCATATTGAAAAATGCTGGCATGAAATTTTATCATGTTGTAGTCACATGAAGCCCTGCTCCATGATTTGAGGCTGCAAATCCTATGAACCACTTAGCCAAAATAAAATGAGATAAACTTTGTGCATTACACATTTCTGTATAACACACTACAGCTACAGAGATGAGGAAGTGTATGCAGGGCTTCCTACTTGAAGCTATCTCTTTTGCCTCTTACTGTTCATTTAATACATGTAAAGGGTATTTGTTTTGTATGCTGCCATTCATAATTAATTTAACATAGGAAAAAGGACATAGTGGTTAACCATGATGAATTTCTAGGGCTTAATAATATACCAATTCCAACTCAAATTTGGTCCCAAACAATCACATTTTACACTTATTATGATTACGATATCTGACGATGCCTTTGTGTTTTTCCACCACAGCGCTGCAGTTACTGTCACAGGTTTGGAGCCACCATTTTCTGTGTGGAGCAAGGTTGTAACAGGGTCTATCACTACCCATGTGCTGCAAGCAGTGGTTCCTTTCAGGTAATCCTACACCATCTATTTCATCTCTATATTCTCAACTTGAGTCATCTCGGATTCTGATAGTCATGTTTGTATTGATTAAGTTTGATCTTGTTTTGGATTCATTTAGTTGTGTTTGGTTTCCAAGTATCTATAGCTATTCACTATTACGGCATATGTGATGGTTTAATGGTATAAACAATATTTGCAAGAAGAAGAGTTGACCAAACCCCTGAAATAATGTGCACCATTTCATAGAACCTGTATTAAGCTACTTTTAATTTACGGTTTGAAGATAAAGCCATGTTTTCATGTCTTTCACAGTGTCCATTTGAGGTTTTTGAGTAGAAGGTGTAGTCTTGAGTGAAATCAGCCTTTCAGGAAAATTTCTGTTAGCTTTCATGAAACTGTGTTTTAATTGAGATGTTTTGATTGTGTTTCTCCATAGGGTATCAAGTCTCTTATTCTGTTGTGTCCAGAACATCTGGATTTAGCAGAAGAGAGGGGTAAGTCAAATTATCTTTTTTTTAAATATTTTGTTAAATTATTCGACATATCTTTTGTCAGAGAGAGAGAGGAATATCACAATCTTATTACGTAAACAAAAGCACAAAATAAATCGGATTTTGGTTTCAGTTTTACTCTGACATAAATGTATGTTAAATAGCCATGGTGCTTTCCTTCCATTACTCATAGCGTGGTGAATCAGGTTGTATATAGGGCATAGTGTATTTTTTTCATCCCTTGCTTGGTAATGGATTGTTCCACTTGGAGATCGTTTGCTGAAAGAATTTAATTTGTAGTGAAAAGTCCATTATTTGGTCATATTCATTATTTGGATGCACCCACCATGCAATATCTATTGGTTTCATTTTCAAATTAATTACAGGAATAAAATTTGTAAAAGTTTATTCATTCATTACATGTTATCGTTTCAGTTGAGATGGAGGAGTTAGAATGTGCCATCTGTGACCTGCCTGGCAATCTCTCAGAGTCATTATTCTGCACTAGTTGTGGACAACACTACCATGGCTCTTGCCTTGATCCACCTGTCTCCATTGACCCTGTTGTCAGGGCAGGCTGGCAGTGCCCAAACTGTAAGATCTGCCAAACTTGCAGGTATGTTGGGAGACATGATTATGATCTTCATCATCATTTCTATCATGAGCAGTCTTTATTATTATCATCATTTTTGTTATCACCTACTTCATCATTACCATTATTTGGATTACCATCATAATCATGCTGTTATAAAAAAAAAAAATTGCATTGTACAAATATGTGATTACTGATTTCTGATCATACAGGTGTTATGATTCATTTCATTTGATTCACATTGCCTTGATCATATAGAGGTATCATACCATTTTTTTTAAAGCTCCAATTAATAATGATGCTAGAGCATTGATTGCAGATTATATGTCTTTCTCACTCAAACCATGGTTTTGGCAAACATTCTTGATTATGTAAATTAAGAAAAATACCATCTAATTATCTGTTATTAGGCATAAATAGTTCACCAAATGATGTTTGTTTATGTTTTCAGGCAACCTGGGGATGATAACAAGATGCTTGTGTGTGATACATGTGATAAGGGCTATCACACGTTCTGCCTGAAACCAGCCATGATTACCATTCCAAAGAATGGCTGGAAATGCAAAGTAAGTCATCCATAAGTCTTTTTCTTACATAGTAACATCAGATAATATCTGCTTGAATCTATGTTTAAATTATTTTAAAAGTTTGGTATTTGAATCCAAAGATGTTATACTTCAACTTATAGTTGGTAAAACACAAATGTATTCATTAGCGAGATTAATATCTCCAAGCTTAATTGAGGAGTTATGTTTTTTATTTGTCATGATATGAATGTTTATTAAAATGATGTGACCTTTTATACACCAGAAAATCCTGTTATGCATTTGCCAGTTTTGAGTCTTCAGACTACTTGCAATGTTTGGTCCTTAGTAGGCATATGAAAGCATTGTGTTAGCATGTTAAGTTCAGTAATGTTTTTTTCATGCATACTGCGTATAGATGTATTCTTCATATGTCTGACAGATAGCTTGGAAGTTTCTTAAACTCATTCCATTTTGTAATGAACCTTCAATTGAGATTTAAAATTGAGCTATAACTTATTTCATTTCTTGTATTCATTGTTTTGACAGACCTGTCGGGTATGCACAGATTGTGGTGCAAGGACGCCGGGAAACGGTCCCAGCTCAAGGTGGCATCACAACTACACCGTCTGTGATAGCTGCTATCAACAACGCAACAAGGGCTACTGCTGTCCCATCTGTGGCAAGGCATACAGGCATCATACTACGCACAAAGTCATGGTCCAATGTCATCTCTGCAATAGGTAGGAATTGACAATGTTGGCTAAATTGGTGAAGGGAACTTGGAGTTCAGACTAAATCTAACAATATTGCTATGGAAATTAAGATTTATGCAACCTCTAATATCAAATGAGGTGCTTTTCATTAAAAAATGTCTTATATTGGAATTGTGATCTGTGACAATCATAGTATTTGCAATTAATTCATGTTATTTATAATCCCTTGGGTAAGATTACGTTGAAAACATGTAGTTGAGACATAACGACTTACCTCTTGCAAATATGTTAAGTCTGTACATTTATTGAAATGTGTCATAAAATTATTTGTACTAAAGATGTTTTCACTCCTCGGTTATATTATGATTGGATGGTTATTTTTTGTTTGTTATTTAGGTTACATAATAGTTGCATAGAATGACAGTTCTAACCTTTTGAACTCCCTAGAAGCAACATTTTATACTCACATTTTTGTAGGCCAGCAGGGGCAAAAACTCATTAAAGCTTTCCTTTCTGATGTGAAATTTGTTTGTTTGTTCGTACAAACATTTGTGTAAAAGCTCTTTGAAGCCAAGATGCCTTGTTTGTATTTTCATATTGAATCTGTTTCAAGCTCACATGCATTGTTTATGTTGGTAGGTATGTTCATGCTGACTGTGATGACAGAACAGTAATAAGCAAGTACCAGCAGAGCAAGGCAGCGGGCCAGCCCACACCCTACAAGTGTCCAGACTGTCGTCATAGACCAAACAGAGGACTGGAACTGGAGAGGAGAAGATCGGCAAGCCCCTTTGAAGATGGTTAGTTGTTCCTTACATCAAATAAGATATTGTTAGATTGTGAGTCCTGTATTAGAGTGAAGTCAACCTTTGTGGCCATGCGACACCATTTTTTTTTGGACGAAATGTATTTACGATGTTTATGGAAAACAGATTTGGAGCTTTAAAAAATAGTACCAAGAGATAAAATAAATGCAACAACTGCAGAATACCCAATCTCACAAGGAACCGTAACCCTATTTCTGGAAACGCATGCTAAAACAACCACCTTGGGATTTTTTTAATACTACAGATGAAACAGAAGAATGATAGATTTGCTGTGCTTCCCCAGTGCCATTTTTGCAATTTAAATATATCCAGTTAAGTGAAGGGAAATGCATTATTTTAGTTCCTAAGATTTCATGTTACACAATCGGAACCCCTTTCTCCTGTGATAGGGAGAAGAAGTCCCTTTGCATCCAGCTCAAGAACACCTCCTCATCTTCCTATTCCAGATGACACATCGCAAGACCTGTCATTGAGTGCATCCAGTGTTCAGGAGGATAGTCTGAGTCTGAGTAGTATCGACACAGATTACACCATGGCATCGGATGATAGAAGGCCAGAGTTACAGGTATGTTATCATGTCGTCCAGTCTTCAAAGAGAAATTGTAGTTTCTGGAGTTTGTTGACTGATGCTGGTGCCTTTTTGGGGATGGTTATCACTAATTTCCTTTCATTTATTAGCTCTCCTGTACTTATCATTCTTTCATATCACACTTTTTCTTTGATTGTATCCCTCACTTGTTTCTTTCCTTCCCCCCCCCCTCCTCTCCTTTGTCTCTTCCCCCTATCCTTTTGGCTCTCTCTCTCTGTTTCACAACCACCACCACCCTCATTGTCTTCTCAAATTGAATACAATGAAAGAGTTATGCATTAGAATAATCTAAAAATTTGTTTGGCACTAGTTACAAAAATGAATCCTTTCCAGCATGAAGTTGCACTTAAAATCAGCCACCTGATGTTTTCTGAGAAGTTACATCTGATCTGTTATTTGATTTGCAGCAGGAGTTTTCAGCATCTCTATCAGGATCTAGTGGGTTGTCCATGACCATTGCCTCCGTCACCAGACACCATGGAGGAGGCAAACCTCTGGATAGACTCAGTCAGCTGGAGAGGATGGGACGAAGAAGATTCAGTGGCAGGCCAAGGGTAAGCTTTGGATTCTAAAGCCTTCTTCACGTATGATACCGCAAGCTGCCTAAAAAAATGCTATGTTCTGTATGTCATTGCATAAGAAAACTAGTATGCTAATTTGTGGTGGGTAGCTATTTTATTCCACACCTGTGTGTCATATATTTTCATTTAAAGTGATTCTAGTTTACCACAATTTTTTTTAAAGGAAGTTTTCCTAGTTGTGTTTGAAGGAGACTTGATATAGGTCAGTGTGAAGAAGATTTTGTTTATTACAGGTGTTTTTAATAGTTCTTGTTGAACTATTGTGGCCGTTATTGTTAGTGATATTGGTAGAAATGTAAGCCCTTGTTGCATTTGGGAGGGCAAATAAAGGTGTGTTTAAAAGATTTTTTTTTTTTTTAAGAAAATCAAATTATTTTTATGATATGTGGGCTAAAGGCAGACCTTGATTACCAAAATTTGGTATTTGTCATGAATGGTATTGTCATTGTTGTTGCAGGGAAGAGGCAGTAGTAGCTATGCAGCTGTAGGGAGGAGGAGAAGGCAAGGAGGAGGAGGTAACGTTGGCGGCAGGAGAGGTCCTAAACCCAAGATCAAGATTGCTGCCATACAACCTGCATCACCACCAGTAAGTCTAATGATACCCGTTGTGCATAGACCAGATTGATAGTAACTAATAGGATTAATCCCTTGCCTATTGCTGATTTATGATAGATTTTCATTCATACCCCAGTTCCATGTTTAAACAGGAAGAAAAAAGGGGACTTCATCAGATATTAGAAGTGATTAAGTTTACCAACAAATAAGAGGTTTTGATGTGGAAATACATCTTAGTATATTCCCATTCATTTCCATAATTGAAATGTGAAATATTCAATGCCAAAGTGATTTCCATTCTTTTCTCACTGCAAAAAACATGGTTAATCTCAATACATGATAAGGTATCAGCCTCTGTCATACAATTGTTTTTTTCTTGGGTGGGAAGGGGGGGGGGGGGGCTGGGGGAAGAGTTGACATGTTGTACCTATCTCCATAACCCTACATACATAAATTGCACTAGCTGTGGACAAAGGCAAGGGAAAACAATCAATTTATGATATAAACATCTGCTTTTTCTTTCTTATCTAATCCATTCATTTTGTGTAAACAAAAGGAATGCTATGATTAATTGAAATGTAAAACCTTTTGTTCTACAGCCCGAAGATGAGTTAGAATTGATAGATCCCGTGGTTGTTGAGAAGCCTTCAGCAAAGGAGAAGGATGAGGAAGATACCTCCATGCATAGCACTGTGGTCCTCTTCTCCGTGGATGACAAGTTCACTGCAACTCAGGTAATATCTTCACTTACTCTGGTATCACCATAAGTCTAAAAGTGATTTTGTATCCCATATCATCCTGAACATGATGCGAGACTATGTTATGTTTAGGGGGTCGTGACCTGAGATGCACTCTTGCAACTTATGTCATGTGTCCTTTGACAACATAGATACGACTTATCTTATGTTTCTTCTGCAATCTGCTGTCATTACATAGACTCCTCAATTTTAGCCAAATGTTACTTTCTTTACCTTATAACTATTCTCTTTGATGTGTGCATAAGAATGACACAGTGCCAACAGTTCTCTTTGCATACTTTTTTCTACAAATTTTGATTTGTAATTCTCATATTTTTTATTTTGATCAGTTGAATACTCACTGTATACTGTAATTTCTGATATCCTCTTCCTTTTCTACAATTTACATTTCTTCATTTCTGATGTATAGGACATGTGTTTGAGCTGTGGCAGCTTTGGTCTTGGATCAGAAGGGAGATTACTAACGTGTTCTCAATGTGGCCAGTGTTATCACCCTTACTGTGTCAGCATAAAGGTATGTTTCGTTTGTTTATCTTTATTTGATATAGTAAATACATTTGTTATAATAATCTATAATTTTGAAAGGGATGGTGTTTGAATCAAGCCCATACAAATCACTATATGCTATTATGTTTCATCTGTAGTTTTAGTTGAGCTTCTAATCATGAAAGATTCATGTACTTATCGTGCATGCATGGGATAAAAAACAACATATCACAGTCATGTACGTTATGGATTATTTGCCCACTGTAACTAATACCAGGTCTGCAATTTTTTTTTTAAACACAAAAAACACCCCCAAAAATATTGCTTCCCACGATTTGCTTGCTCCTTATATTAGAGTCGACTGAAGTTTATAATGTGTTGTGTCAACCTCTTTTTTTAACAAAACTGCTTTTTATACCCAACCTTTGAATGTTAACATCTCTAATCTTACATTGTGTTCCAGATCACGAAGGTTGTATTATCCAAGGGCTGGAGATGTCTAGACTGTACTGTGTGTGAAGGATGTGGCAAGTCAAGCGATGAGGCTAGGTTATTACTGTGTGATGATTGTGATATCAGCTATCACACCTACTGCCTAGATCCACCATTGCAGACTGTGCCCAAAGGTGGATGGAAATGCAAATGGTAAGATTCATATCTGAACTGTCGGGTTTTGGGATATAACTGTCCCTATGATTATCTTTCTGTTTAAGAAATTGAATTTGAATTCTCAATACTACTACTACCAGTACCCTCAGTTTTTCTTGTAGATGAACTTAGATGCTTTGTCAGAGAAGGAGGAATAATTCGTAGTCTTAATGAATTCCTTCTCTTTTTCTAGTTTTTATTTGCATCCAGAGTGAGTCAATGCATGTCTTGAATTCTCAAAGCACTCATATCTCCATTTTCATTTGGGGTGGTCCTACAAGCACATATTATAAAGCAAATTATGTGCTTTGTCTTTACGGTTGCTGACTTTATTTCTTAATCATGAATTACAATATTTTTCAGATTTGGTAAATAATCCATCTTCTCGGAAGGAAACTATTTACTCTTTGTCCAAATTAAATGAGATATGATCTTGCAGCCTAAGGGGATAATCTGGAAGGATCAAATAAATGTTGCTCGTTGAAATTAGGCTTTGACATGTTTAGTACCTTATTGGTACCATATTGCCCTTGGTATTTTATTACTGTAAGCACACAAGCTTGGTATGAGCATCAAGGGTTTTATGCACTGGTTTGTACCCTACTCTTATGTATGTCTGAAGTTAGAAAGGTACAGTTCACCTATTGTTTTGTTTCCCCTGTAGGTGTGTCTGCTGCACTCACTGCGGGTCAGTGACGCCTGGGGAGAATGCTGACTGGATGAACAACTACACTCAGTGTGGACCTTGTGCCAGCATGACACACTGTGCATACTGCTACAGGAGCTACAGAGACAATGAACTCCTCTGCCAATGTTCTCACTGTCAAAGGTTAAATCCTCTTCCTTGATATTTAAAGATCTAGAAGGGCATTAAATCATATCATTTTACATAGAGCTAATACCCTTCTGTCTCTCAACAGATAATATCTTACCATTGCCAGGTGGAAGGGGAGACAATGTCTGAAGGGGAAATATATGTGATGCATTATATAGATCTAGAAATGGGATTCAGTGTATTAGTTGGTGGTTAATGCAACTTTGTGAATGGATGTGGCATACAATTTTAACTACTTTTGGGGATGGGAATGATTCCTACGGTGTATAGAGAGACTGGAATTGACTTCTATGAAAATTTACAATGATGAACATTATAATTATTAGTTGGTTTATATTGTTTTGTTTTTTTATTTTACTTGAGGCGCAATGTCTCAGTGGTATGGCAGTGGTCTCTGTTTCGAAACCAAGTCAATGTGCTAGTGCCCTTTGGCAAGGCATTAATCCTCATTACCAAGTCCCTTGGAGAGGACTTAAAGCCGTCGGTCCCCTAGTTGCTTAATTACAAGCATAGACATGCTATCTTAGCAGTCAGGTAAAACAAACATATAAACATACGTTGGAGAAATTATGTTTTTAAGATGGGATGTTTTCTCTTCTTCTTTCAGGTGGGAGCATGCTCTTTGTAACAGTTTGTACACTGAAGATGAAACAGAGAGAGCCATGGACAAGGGCTTTATCTGTACCCTATGCAGACCCTTCCTTCCTGAACCGGAACCTCAGCTTCCAGAACCCAGTACCGAGGAACCACCTCAGAGAATACCCAAACTAGCAATAAAAGAACCAGGTACATTTTCTATCTTTACATACCCATCATGAAATCATGAACTGCAGTGATGAAAAATAAAAGCATGAAAGAAAAAATAATGATGGATAAGGAAAAAGTGAAAAGATGGCATCAGAGTAAATGAGTGATTAAGATGGCCAAATTTGTTGAGACTCTCCCAACCACCCCTCCCCCAGCAAAAATCGATGTGCAAATTTAGGAATTATTGGAGGCACATTTGCCATTGTATTTTTTGGTTAATATTTTGTGTTATCTCGATTGATATAATTTGACATGAATGGTGGTTTATATCCACCATCTATGTCATAGTTTACAATTATTTCATTACTTTGAACTCCACAGTAGTCGAGTCTTCTGTTACCTTACATTAGCTTTCCATGACTAATCTTTCTGTACACAAGAATGAAATCTGTATGACACTAACACTCAGACACCCTTGATTCCTTTGTTTTATTTTAAAATACAGAACTGCATAATAAAGAGTTCTCTGTAGAAGGTGTTCGTTTGACAGAGACGGGCTTCAAGCAGATCAGTAGTATGGCCATGGCTCGCACGCACAAGAAATCCAAGAAGGTCAGATCAAGTCTCAAGATGGGCAGCCTGGCCATCCTTCGAAGCTTGGCTGATCCTCACTCAGACATCTCCAAGATCGCTGATCAGGAATACGACCCAGAAGGTATTGAAAGAGGTACGGGGGATATTGAGTGATCCAATATTTGCTCCAGCAACTTTTGCTTCAGACTTCATTTTGTCTGAGATATAGGGTTAGGGTTGGGGTTGCGATGGTGGTTAAGTTATGCTCAAGCTCAGGATTTCGGTTTAGCCCCAGAGATGAAGTTGCAAATTTGTATTTTTATGTAGGAATTTGATCTTAGAGCAGTTGTCGCAAAAGCGTGTGTCATGGAACCTCTTTATACGATCATTTCATTTCAAATGAACTTGTTTAACTATAATGTAATATATCTTCAGATGGGATATTTTTCCTTCGGTATTGACAGGGTTAATTAGAAGAATGAAAAACAAAACAATTCTCACATTTATGGCAAACTGAACATGACTTCCAGAGATATTTGTGCATTATTGCTCTTTGACAAATAGTTTTGACTGAGGTGTATACTGGGGCAACTCTAATAGAAATGCCAACTAGTACAATTTCGCCCCATATAATTGCAATTCAAAATATGAAAAGTGAAGAAGAATAAAAAAAAAATTCAGTAAAATATATAATAACTTTGTTTTTAATAATACTCATTTACTGTTTGTCATACACATAGAAACTGAGGTAATTTTATGGCTAATAACAAAAATATGTCCACATGTATTCATAATGATTTATTTATTTCTCTCTCAGTAGATCCAGAGAAGTGGAGGGGGTTTAGCCATGGAGAGAAGAATGATAGTAGTGTAGGTGAGGGGAAGCATCATCATCACCATCATCATCATCATCATGATAAGAAGAAGTCGAAACACAGATCATCATTACGACCAGGTGAGCTGCAAGTATTTATGGGTGTAGGTTTATTTAATTTTTCGAGTTGAAAATGGGAAGTCAGGTGAAATGCTGAATACATCTATAACATTCAACAAAGTGGATGGTACATAAAAACCAAGTGTAATAGTTCATCAAAATCTTTCATTATTAAAAACTCAAGAACAAGATTATATGTTGCAGTTTATGTGTGATGTTATGATCTACTTAAGTTGCTAGTGAATTTTGGGAGAGTTTTTTTGAGATAGCAGAAGCTAAACCACCTCACAAAAGACATATTCACCACCATGGTCATTGCATCACCAAGAATACAATTCCTTGTAATCCCTCTGTTGTGTCCATTCCTGAATAGGATTTAAAGTTTTCTCTTCCTTCAAACAGCTCCACATGTATTACTTACTGGCCACAAAAGCTGGTATTCCTCTAAGCTGTAAACCTGACATGGTGTTTCAGCTTTTGTTCAAAATCTGGTTTAACAAAGGAGATTAATCTGGTCCAAGTTTTCCTTTTGTTAAACTTGAGTCATACTTAAGATCTAATTGAGCTGAATTAGTAGAATATGGGACCATTGTCTTTTTGCATCATATAATGTGATGAAGGATAGTACGTGGTTCATATAGAATGTACACTTTACTAATCCAACAATATTTATATTTGTATTGGAATGGAATGGTGGTGGTTATTTTACCTGACTGCTAAGAAAGCCTTAATGCTTGTAAGTAAGCAACCAGACGGCCGACGGCTTTAGGTCCTCTCTGAGGGACCTGGTGATGAGAATTAATGCCTTACCAAAGGGCATTAGCGCATCGCCTTGGTTTCGAACCCGGGTCACCGGATTACGAGACCACTGCTCTACCGACTGAGCTATCACTCTACCGACTGAGCTATTGTGGTGTTCTTTTAGCTGTAGTTTCAGTAAGTTCATCTAATATGCTAGTATTTTTATAATAAGGATATATATGATTCATTGCCTTTCCAGGTATTGGAGGTTTCATTGCCAAGCCAAGGGGCTTTCACTCTCACAAAGAGAACCGAATTGCAGCCATGAGTAGAAGTATGTCAGAAGGGGCTTCAGATACCATGGATTCAATACGGGATCAATCAGAGCGTAAGTAAAATACTACGTAGCACCCGCAGAGTGATATAACAATGATATATATTTGAAAATATATAAAGTTGAAAATGACTTTTACAAGAGAAAAATCTCTCCTTACATGCTGAAAACTTTAGTTTGTTAATAAATTATCAGCTTATGTGTTTTGTTTTTTAATATTCGCTTTTGTTCACTCAGTGCATTTACAAAGACAAAATATAGTACAAACCACATATTCTTTTATCAGAGCAAAATTGTACTATCCCGGCTTTCGATTACAGGATTATCTTGTTAATGGTTTGCTGTATATTAGAATACAGCATATCGCTGTGTTATCATGTTATGACCCAATTTTCATTCAGAAATATTTAAGAAGTTTAGAGAAAATTCCTTTCATGTCCCTTGTATGTAGTGTAAAGTCCTTATATCTAGTAAGCAAACAATTAATTGCTGTCTCAAGCTTTTAATACACTTCATTGCATCTCCTTCAAGTATATTCATCATCAAGTTTATGCTGAGCTCTCATTTAAAGAGTCTGCTTTGGTATTCTTTTGAGCAGTTCTCCAGAGAACTCATTCAGTTGGAGAAGAAGGTCACTACGAGAAATCAAAGAAGAGGAAAAGAGCTCACAAAAGAAGTCAGCTGGAGAACCAGTTTCCATCATATCTTCAGGTATGTGTAAGTGCTTAATTTCTAAATTACATGACTGTCTTAGAAATTGATCGAATGTAAAATGTTAACATGTATATATGAGAATATATTTCCCTAATTACAGTCAGAAGTATGATGTTGAAGAATTACCTTTTTAGTACTTGTTGTTTTGGTTGTTGTAGACATTTCTTTATGCAAGGCCTACAGTGTGTATTGAATTGCATTTAATTTCTCAAACCAAATCTTGATTGATAGGAATGTTTGGAAACTTCAGACAACATCAAAACAACATACAGACATGAATATTATTCAGACTGAGAGTATGAGGACTCATGACATGTTAACGTTGACATATTATGAATGAACATGACAATGATGCATATATTTCATGTTTTCTTCACCACTTTCTACCCATTTAGGAGGCATTCTTTGGAAAGATGCTGCTAAACTCAAGCAAAGATCAGCCTACCATGAACACTAGGCTAGACATCTCAGATGAAGACAGCAAAAAGCATTCATCATCACACCACCAGAGTAAAGGTACTGAAATAATCAAAGTCTCCTCCGCAGAACACAAGTCATCGTTGAGTGCAGGCTCATCCAGACAGACCCATCACAACCAAGCAGATGTACACAGAGAAGTAAGATTCCAGTTCTACATTCTATATATTTATATTTCGTAGTCTTAGGCTCAGTTCGTAAAACGTGCTTTTCAAACAGAAGATTGTGGGAAGATTATGTGAAGAACCCACTGCTTTATCCGTATAAGAGTAGGGGGAAACTACAATGTCATGGTCCACATGCACACCCTTATCGGTTATCCCTGAAGGAGAGACCTGAGGGTTAAAGTGATTCAGTTCACTTTTCACCTCCCAGGCACAGGTGATGCCAAATGTTGATGATGATAATAATAATATTTCTCCCTGCCTCTCTCTCTCTCTCTCTCTCTCTCTCTCTCTCTCTTCACATTTGTCCACCTCCTACCTCTCATGTTTGCGATTTGTATTAATTTTCCCACATTTTTAGGCACAATCTTTTTGGAACATTCATAACAAATACTTGTATCTGAAATGTATTATCTCATCATCTCATTCATGAGTGAATGTTAATTATTCCTTTTAGCATTTCTGTATGCCTTTGAACAGTTATCTAGATTAATGGTAATTTATGTGTGCTTTGTATTGATGTCATTGTTGTTGTCATCTTTATAAGACTGAGTGATCTATGTTCCACACCTACCTGTTTTACAGTCTGCAGCAACGGTAGATGGTGCAGCAGGAGTCCTTGGTTCTGGTGAAGATCCTCTCAACTTCTTGCCTCAAGATGAACTCCTGGGTATGCTAATAGGAGATGGTCTCGGAAAGAATGGTGAAAGTGAGTCAAACTTTGTATCTTTCTCTTCGGGCAACACTGCTTGCATGAAGCATCGTGGTAATTGGGTATTATAGTACTAATTGTGTGACGTCTTATAATGTAGACTCCATGATAGGATTGCTGCAATATGACAATTTAGTAGCTGAGTCGTATGCATACAAACAAGCAAAAGAAATGCATTATCTCTCCTGTATTTCAACAATTTGAGCATATGAAGAAGGCCATGACCACTGAAATTTTGTAAGAATGTGATAGGCAACCATATCTTCCTTTTAGCAGTCTCCAGATTGTTGAATTCTAGTTTGAGCATAATCTTTGTATTAGTTACAACTTCATCTGAGATCTAATCCAAGTAAACTTTTGTAAGAACACAATAGGTACTTGTGCTTTCTTGAAATGGTCACCTCTGTATAGAACTATATTTCAAGCATATTATTGTTCCTCGCCTTTTTTCAGACCTGGATATTGATAGCATCGATGCAGAAGCCACACATTCTAGTACGACCGGGCAGAATGGACACACAACTCAAGCCAGCTCATCTTCAGATCACCTCAATGAGCTCGATTCGTTGCTTTCATATAACCTACACATTGTTCCTGAAGGTAAGCATTATTGAAAGCTGATAGCATTGTTATGCAACACATTGGAAGTGGTATTCACTTTTTGGGGAGCTACATCAGTGTTTCAATCAATCAGTAGTTCTTAGAGGAAACCAACAAGAAGAAGAAATAATATATGTTTGCTCAATAGGATTGTTGAATTTGTATATTCCCTCAGTGACTGTGACTCCGACTACAATCCAGCTGTAAACAGACTGTTTATTGGTTATTAGGTTTCAGATAATATAACTTTTTTCTCTGTCTCTTTGGTGTGACTGGGTTATTAAGCGATTTGCCCTTTTTGAATTGTAACAAAAAGAAAGAAAAAAAAATGATGGGACACATGCATTGGAAAAAAATAAACATTCTCCCTCTCAAACAGTAAAATCACAGTATGTTGAAATTATTAGATTGTTGAATGATTTACGTATCACGTAATGTATGTCATATTCTTTGTTCTCATTATCAGATTTGGCTCACATAGACAGTAAGGAGGTTGAAGATCTGTTCTCAGGGGTACTTAGTCCAGAGGGTCATCATCACGCTGGCTCTACAAACACACCAACCTCAGGTATTAAACTCAACAATAATAATATCAGGGCCCTGTATTATAAAGAGTTGAGATTAATTCAAATCAATTGCAATTTAAAATTTATCGCAACTCTGTACTTAAGAGATAGGAGTTGCGAATAAATTGGAAGTTTTGATTGATTCGAATCAATCGCAACTCTTAAGACCAGGCCCAGGACTCGAAATCAGCAGCTGCCCAGATGTCATTGACCACCTAAGATTCTCCAGGGAAACCTAACAGTCCTTTGGCGTCTGTGTAGCAACTACATAATCTCACTCTTATTTTATTTTCGAGTGAAATTTGAGCAGTTGACTATATATGACCACCAAATTTTGAAATTGGCTACCTCAGCAATCTAGTTTGCCCATCTTGCAACCCAATTATAAATGAAAGCGAGAGCTGTGCAACTGAATAGTAATGATGGCTACCTGGTTGACCTTTGCTTGAAGCCTAGAATGATTCAGATTATGTAGCACTTCTTACACTTGCATACCTGCCAACCACCCCGATTTAGGCGGAGTTCCTCCGCATTTTTCATACCAACTCCGAATTCCGAGTGCATGCCTCAAAACTCCGATTTTAAAAAAAATTATTTATTTATTTATTTATTTTTTTTAATTTTTTTTTTAGAGTGTAATACACTTGGAGAGTATATAACTATTATGTTTTTATTTTGAAATGTAAAGCGCCTTGAGCATGCTCATGTAAAGGCGCTCAATAAATACCAATATGTATGTATGTATGTATAAGACTAAAGCATAACACAGCACTGATAACCAGATCACGCCGACATCTGCGCTCGCGCTCATAGAAGATGTACACAGCGCAGCCCGAACGTGATCGTTAGTTCCGCATTCACCCCCTGTGTACCCCCCCCCCCCCCAATCTACGGGCTACTACCCCAATCCTTCGGTGGTTCGCGACCTCGTAGTCCATCCAGAAAAATTTACTCCTAATTTCTCTTGTCTCAGGTTGGCAGGTATGCACTTGGTACTTTGAAATAAGATTTAATTAAGGGAGAAGAACAAATTCTCTTAAACCATGCAAATGAGATGATAAGATCTGCAAGAGATTGCAATTTACTGAAAGTAAACTTGGTATTTAATCTATAAATGTACCTTAACTATCAATAGAAGGTAGCTGCAGAATGGTATTTACATGAACTGAATAACTAGAAGAGAACTTAACTGATTTTCTGTCTAATGATTCAGGTGTTGATGGCAATGCAACAAACACTGCTACGCCAAGCACAGTCTCCCAGCAGCAACATCAACACCACCATCATCATCATCAGCAACAACAACTCCAGAAGCAACCTCTACCACATCTTCCGCTTACACAACAACTGGTACAGGCGGCCAGTGTTGGGCACTCCGTAGCAAGGTAATACTTATTGTGCATTTAGAATTTAAAGACAACTTTACTGTGTAGACAAAGTTTGCTCCATTATGTCAACCTCAGTAAAAGAAGAAGTTTAATGTGTAGAGTAGAACTGTCCCGACATGATAAAAAGCTATGTTGAAGTGTATACATAGTAAAATAGGTAATTAGGACAAAACAAGCTTTAAAAAGAAAGTAGAAATCCAGCGGGGAGTTATCTTACTTGCCCATTTTCTACCATTCAATAATTTCCAAATGCTTCAGTTTTGTTGTTGATGAGTACTTCTCTGTAGTTCATGTCTTATGAGATTTTTTTTGGACAAAGTGTCATAGTTCAGGTACACTTCTCACAGTGCTTATCACATTTGAAGCATATATGATTCTCAAATCGTGTGTATGGATTGTGACTCCTAGTTGATCTTATATCTTGCTTTGCAGTCCTGCTTTCAGTCCAGACTTCGCTGAGCCGCCTAGCCCCTGGCCTGGAGGGGGCGGTGGTGGAGAGACTGATGGTGAAACCCTGTCCTACAATCAGCGTAACATCAAGAAGTGGGAGAAGGATGAACCTCTGGGTAACCAAGCTACCATCTCACCTGTCCTCTATGCAAATATCAACTACCCTGATCTCAAGAAAGATTTTCCAGGTTGGTTTGCACAATGAAGTATTCATAGGACTAGACAATGTAATGAGACCCTTTGTTACAAGCAACAAACCCTTAGTATTGAACTAATAATTGTGTTTACTGCAGGGATTAATATTGCAAGAGTTGTTCTGTATATATATTATTGCATGATATACAAACAAATCAAGCGGTGAATGATTTGTATGTACAATATGCAGTGATAACCTTGCAACTGACGTATTGTACATGCAATTTACCACCATGGTACCTAACAGGCTAATCCATTGACTTGATAATTGGTTAATAACACACAGCTTGGCATTCAGATTAAACAAAATCAAGTATAACTGCATTTTCATGTTGGTCATTAGTTGATAATCATTATTTTGCATTTGTAATATAAACATGTCATTTTATCCTTGACAGATTGGCCTTCAAGAGCAAAGCAGATTGCCAAGTTATGGAGAAAAGCAGGCTCCGGAAACAAGAAACCATTCTTGGTAAGTAGCAACAACTCTCTTTACACAATTTGTATTCCTTATGTACTTCATCTCCCTCATGTTGTTCACTTCCACCCCAGTGCAAACAAAAAATCACCCATTTCCATTTAAATGCATCCAAAAGAGAGTGTTCAAATGCCTTTTATCACCTAGTTAAGTTGCTGTATGCTCCCAATTAATTATTGTTTGTATTTACTTGGTTTGGTGTTAATATAAAGGACATGGATAGAAAAATAGACTCATGTCTGTGAAATTTTATCAGGCAATACTATTATAGGGTTAGCTTCTAAGATAAATATTAACTTTAAGTGCTTACAGTTTGATCTCCTTACATTACAGATAGTCTGAAAGAAATATTGCTTCAAAAGAACCCACCCTCTTCCAAAAACAAACAAAAACTAAAACTAAACTGCAAGAAATGATAAACATTGAATGTGAAATAATCACTAGGTTTGATGTGCAGCTGTCTAACACTTAAAGCATGTGCGTGCATGCAAAGACAAAAAAAAAAAATCATTTATTGATTAATAGCTATCTTTCTGCATTAGTACATCTGATATCAAAAGTTGAGAAAAAAACACGAGTGCTATTGTTTCTGCAGTTTTCCTTATATTCCTTGCAAAATCTCAGTGATTTCAGATCAGTGTAGCAGAGGATGTATTTAATATAATGAACAGTAACCAGATACTTTTACCCATCTTTAAACATAACTTTTCAATTTACAAGTGTAAATTGTATCCTCCTGTTGTATTTTTCTATATTTATAATCCTAGTTAGATGTATTACAGTGTCTTTAGTAGGCCTATCAATTATTTATATGCATGACATGGTACAGATGTAGCTCAGAGACCATATTTCAGTGTGTATCCTATATTCAGTTGTTCAGCCTTTCACTCATAAATATATACAATTGTCTTGCATCCCCTTGAGTTCATTCAATGTAGCTTCACTCACTAAGAAAAGAAAGAGACAAATATTTTTTAGTTAACCTTTTTTTTGTTTGGTAAAGAAAGAATTCAAACATTAATTTGTTTCAAATATATTGAAGAATTACCTCTAGAGAGAACTTCAGTCAGTAATGTTGAGAAAAATCCCGAAATAGATCATATATTTCATGAATCTTTGTTATCTTCATTAGCGTAGAAGCAAGTTTGACAGTCAAAAGAAGCTAATGTATCATGCAAACAAGTTTATTAGTTACACCTTGATATTTAACATGCTCAAGTTTGAAGATGAATTCATATTGTTTTATCATCTATATCCAAAGCCATGTGTACAGTTGTCTGTTGAAAGAAAAAAAATATCATGCATGTTCACCAGCAACCATTGTTATCAGCATGTGTTGCCCCTTTTGCCTCCCCACTTTTTCCTCTCCTACCACTCTTGCAGCAACTTGCGAGGGAGAATCGTGCCGCACAACGCATTAAGGAAGCTCAGAAGGTATGCTCTAAGCTCTGTCAAATCCATTTCATACTGCTGCTATCTTTCTCATCCTCATCATGCTGCATTGGATATGTGTTTCTCTTTAGTGACTGCACTCTCACACAACTTTAGATTGCAGACGAAATCTTACGTTTTACAGCTACGGCATTTAAAAACATTTTAAGAATTTCCAAACTTTATTGCACCATTTTCAGCTGATCATTTATTGCTTTTTTGTTGTTATTGAATAATTAGATAGCGTGGAATATAAATGGATTTAAATGTTTGTAAAGGGAGAGTTATGAAGGGCATAAAAAGAGAGTGTGATGTAGATTATTTCCTATTTTGGTGGTGGGAACTTTTGATTTTGTGAACTGAACACAAGTACACCAATGTGGTTTGGCTTGTCTCACACATGCCAAAGTACATGGATTATTACTCTCAATTAAATACTGAATGATTCATTTTTGGTTGTAAATAAAGGAACAAAAATGACTGGTGTACTTACTGATATTATAGTTGTTGATTCTTACCAAAGACTACTTTTTCAGTTAGAAGAAAGGAAAGAAAACACTAAGATTTAAAATCCTTCATGTTCTGGATTTGTGATGTTCTTTCTCTTAGATATCCCTGTTGATGATTTCTTTCATGTGACAAAAAAACCCAAACCTATAAACTAGTCTGTATTTGTGCAAGATTCTTGTAAGCATGTACGCTGCATTATAACCACAGTTTGGTTTGCATGTGTATGTGATTATCAAATTGTCCCCCTATATGTGCTCCTATTATCACTGAAATTTTAGGTAATTTCCAAAGAGTAAGTTTCGTAAGTCACACTGGTATATGTATGAGAAATTAGATCAAGATGGATAACAATAGCAGTATCCAGGTAAGTATCAACAATTGTGTAAATGTGCGTTGATATTGAAACGGCAAAATAAAATGATAATCTACCTAAATTTGAATTGATAACTGGGTGCAAAGGCACTTGTTACTGCTATTAGTTGTACACCTAAGACTTAGTCTTAGAGTCCCTATATCATGGTACTAAAAATAAGATTGGACATGAGAAATAATATGAAACCTGATGCCACGTTATTTGTTTTTGTACCTTGCTCTTACACGAAAGGATATAAATTTTGATAGGGTTTCCTCATTTTCACACTCCTTCATGTTTTTTCTTTTCTTTTCAAACCCATTCTTTTAGATTCATCAACAGAAGCGTCAGAAGTTTGATGGCGACTTGATGAGTGATGGCCAGGATGGGTCAGGTATCAGGCCGTCCCAGCAGCAGCAATTGCAGCAGGGTCAGCAACCATCTACCCCAATCCCTCAGGCACAACGTAGCCCTAAGTCAATGCCAGGTACACCTATTCCAGGAACACCAATGTCTCCTGCTACTGGTAAGAATCAAGTCTAATGATGTTGACATGAATCTTGGGGGCATTCCTTAGCTAAAATTACTGTTACTGAATATTTACTCCTGTCTGTGTAAGGCAACATTTCATGACTTCAAATGTTATTCTAAGCCATGTCTATTCTCATTATCATGAAGCCTTTAAATCTTAATGTGACTCTTGATTTGGTTCATTTCAATATTCTTATAAGTGCTCTTTGATTGGCTGCAATAGCGTATTTCAGTCTCTGAAGATGGTCTTTACATTAAGTAGTGTTTTTGCTGAGCACAATCTCAAAGGACATTGATGTGAATCATGTCAAATAAATGGTATACATTTAATTTTCTTTCAATAAAAGATCTGCTTTTGAAAATTTGAAAAATTAGCAGTCTTGCAATTTGTGATGCAGAATATATGAAATAATTGTATGTTTTCTGTCTCTTTTAACAGAAATGCCACATTCCAGCTTGATGAACGCAAACAGTCAAGCCTTGTCTGGTCATTCTGGACTTCCTGTCCACATGCCACTGTCCAACCAGTCATCGGGAGCCGTGAACATGGATTCCATGCCACCATCTCCTATGGTAGCACAACCATCTAACATCCATCTCCAGTCTGGAAGGAGCGGAACACCCAGCATGATACCAGGAAGATCTCCTCACCATTCAGAAGAGATAAGTCATGGTGTAATGGGTGGTGTGAACACACATCAGCAGCACTTGGCATCCCTGATAGCAGGACAAGGTGCTCCTCCGACATCGTCCAGCGATCACTTGCCTGTGTCCAACAACCAGTCCATCATTGATAGGTTACAGTCTCCAGGAATGCCTCATGGCTCTGCATCACAAGTGCCTCCTGGGATAGGAAACATGTCTCCAGCACATGCAATGTCGGTGGGGTCTCCAGCTCATGTAATGTCAGTTGGGTCTCCAGCTCATGCAATGCCAGTTGATATGCCTATTCATTCTCCTCAGCAGGCTCCTTTCATGAAAAACCCAGTTTTCCCAGATGGCGCCAGCAACCAAAGTTTGTCACCTGCAGCTTCTGCAGCCCCTGCTGACAGGGTCGGAATGAATGATGGCAACAAGCATGCACAAAAACAGTATATTCGGCAGTTATTGGTGAGACAGCAGGAGAAAAAACGTATGCGTCGGGAGCAGCAGCAAATGCAAAATCAGAATTGGAGCGGAGAATCACATCAGCGTCCCCCACCTCCCTATCCAGCTAATGCTCCGTCAGATCAAATATCTCCTGCTACAAATAATGAGCAAATGAACTCCTTCCCTGGGACACCAGGCATGCCAAGGCCTGAAGCACCTCCATCATTTGTGAATCAAAGACCACAGGAACAGTTTAATATGACCCTTGAGCAGACAGATGAAGCATGGAGGCAAGGGCAGTTTGCTACAGGCCTTCAGCGTAGACCTAGTGATGGTGGAAATCGCATCCCTGGTCCTGGACAATTCATTGAATTGAGGAGATTTGAGCAAGGAGCGAGAATGCCAGTGTCAGGGCCAACCCTGTCACCAAGACCACGCAACATTGCCCTACTCCAGGAGAAGCTGCATCAAAGAGCTTTACAACAAAGAACTGCCCTGGTTGGGTCAAATCCATTAGATCCCTATGATCATATGGTGAGGCAGCAAGCCCATAGTAGGACACCTACTCCAAGACAAGTAATGACTCATCCGAACTTCCATGGCAGGTCACCCATGATGTCTCCAATAGTAGATCACCCTGCCCAACAACCTCATTTGCCATTCCAACAGCCAACTCCTCCTTTCCAAGGTCAAAACACCAATGCAATTCAGAATCACCAACCTCGAATCCATAATGCAATGCCTGCTCAGCAACCAGGAACATTGCAGAGCGACCTTCACTTGCCACCAGGTCAAGATCCAGCTATGGCACCGCAGCAGGAAGACCATGATGCACAATTGGAAGACTTATTGTCAGGTGAACTAGATCTCATTGACTTTGCAGGAACTGACTTGGACACTAATAAACATTCTGCAGAAAATCAACAACTCTTCAAAGATTTTGGTTTGAGTGATGAGGCTCTTGATGAAATGACCACATCAAGTAACACTCCTAAAGATTCAAACTCATCTAAGATTGAAAACGGCATACCCTCTGCTGCTCCAGAGAACAATGAAGTACAATCTACCTCCACTGCCGGAGCTAGTTTGGAGAAGGAAAGTGATAAGGTTCCTGAAGACAAACCTGCTGCTAATGAGCCCAAACAGACTGACAGTTCAGGCTTACCTGCTGATCCAAATAAGAAGGAAGAAACCAGTAGCTCAGGAAGGAAAGATGCACCTAAAACAGGAAGAGACATTTCTGCTACAGTAAGCAGTAACACTTCTGAAGAATCTTCTTCCAAAGGTTTGATGAACCATGATGATAAGTCCGCAACACAATCTCAAGGAACAAATATTTCTTCTGATAAAGGTTCAAAAGAGAAAACTGTTGTACATACGGATATCACAAATACTTCAGCATCTGTTCCTACTGTTCCTTTGTCAACGTCAGCTTCTGTGCTGCAAACAAGTACCTCAGTTCCAGTGTCAGCCAGTCCAAGTGAGGCACTCACTACATCCACAACTTTTTTGGGTAAAGCAACAATCAAAATAGAAGCAACCGAAAATTCTCAATCAATTTGTCAGAGAAGTAAAGTTTTGACTGCCCAGTCTGGGCAGTTAACAACAACGATAATTGGTTCCCAACTCGTAGAGAAACCTCAGTCCCATAGCCAGGGACTTCAAGACAAAGCTAGTCCAGGTACTTCATCAGTGGAAACAAAAACAACATTGAGCTCCTCTGTCAGTGCACCAAGAGGGGGTGTCCCAACAATTGACCAGATAGCTGCCATCTTACCCGGTCCTGCATCAAACATTCAGTCAAACAGTACTTCTCAACTGCCAGTTGCTTCAGTTGCCTCTCAGCCTACAACCAGTGATGGCACTCAGCTGCAGACTAGTCAAAGTTCAGGAAGCGCCCATACTAATAGTCTTCAGAAAAGGCAACGTCTGCTCCATGAACAACCTCTTCTTCTTCAGGATCTACTTGAGAAAGAGAAGAGAGAGCAACAGAAGCTGCAACAGCAATCAGGAAATGTGGAAGCAGCCATCTCTGGGAAGGTAGATCCAAAGAGCAAGACCCAAGGATCTGATCCATTTCTGGATAATCTTGATCTGGAAAGACTGCAGGCTGAAGCAAAGATGATTGCTAAAGGTATGGGTTACATATCTTTTATGTTTTTGTTCAAAGAAGTATTTAGTTCACATCATTGTTTGTCTATGATTTTTTTTTTAAATGTCATCCCATCATGTTTATCATATACCATGCCTGAGGGAGTGCAGGACATGTCCTTTCTATCTTCCATTATTCATTCACTTAGTTTTAGGGGAGATGGGCTTTGGTAGCAAATGAAGCACCATCCAGTACAGCAACGATACATGCAAACCTAAACTAAAGGCATGTTTAAACACATCACAGATCAAGCCATTTTCACAGCGACTTGACCTCAATTGTTTATGGTAACTTTGCTAGGTTTATCATGATATCAAATGGAGAATAATAAGACATTTTTATGTTGTTTGTTACTGGTTTCTGTTTACCAGGTTGACCCAATTTGTGCCATAGTCTGGCACGTAATGTACTGGGCTCAGAATGCCCTAGCCCGGCGGTCCGAAGACCTGCAGGTGTTCCGAGCTACAGCACTATTTGAAAGTTTTATTGTCTTTTAATCTTCATATCGTGTCAAGCAAAAGCACAAGGAATTAAAGACACTTTCATAATATCTTTTCTCTGTGTTCTTGTTTTTTTTTTTATATACAGAAACTGAAGACTTTACCATCAAACCACCAGGACCCCATGCTCAGCTTTTACTTGCCATGAACCGTCAATATCATGTGCAAATGCAACAACGTCATTTAACAGAGCAGCAACCCGGCGCTAATGTGCCATTGATTCCTCCTGCTTCCCCAGGAATACGACAACCTAGGACTCCCCAAGGTGTAGACTTTGGCAGTATTGACTCTGTCAAGGATCCAATACGGAGCAACAGCACGGACCTGTTCAAGCAAGGACAGACTGTGCCTCCTCAAGGAATGCAAGGAATGTCACACATGAATGCTCATGGACAGGAGATGGGCCCATTTTCCCCTGGCCACCCTCAAATGCCTAATTTCTCACCAGGACCAAGGTTCAGTGCTCATGAAAACATCCAGACACATCCCAGTCCTGGACCAGTCTCGCCAATGTCGCCCATGACCCAGAATCACTTTGGAATGAGGCCCAGGGGTCCCATGGTTGTACAGAATTCTGGAATAGTGGGACGCCCACCAATGCCAGGATCAGGCATGCATATGCAAGGTGGACTTCCTGGTGATCAGATGCCAATGCAGATGCATGGCATGCAAAGGCTTCCTGGACCTGGTCAGAGAATGGGAATGCCAGTCATGAACAGAATGCCTGGCCCACCTCAGGTCTCCAACTTCAGATTTCCGGGTAGATTCATGTCTCCCAACATGCAACGCATGCCATCTCCATTCTTCAATGTAGGAATGGATGGCATGTCACATGCCATGATGAACTTTGATCCATATGACACCACAGAGGAAAAGGCTCCAGAAGATACCAGTACTCCTGAGTATGAAGAATGGATATTCAACAAAGACAGGAAGTTACAACTCAGGTTGAAATTCTTTGAAAACGAAGTTGGGAAAGAGAGAAAGAAGAAGAAGGCTCTGACATCAAGACAGCGAGCCTGCCGTAAGAATAACAAAGTATTTCCTGAAAGTGACAGGCTTGAACTTGAAGCTGTGCAGCAGAGACATTCTAAGCAGCAGAAGTTCTTGGAAAATGTTCGCAAGCAGCAGAGGCAGCATGCCATTCTCCTGCAAGAATTCCGCATGAAGCAACAACAGAAACTGTCATCGAACCATTCACCTCTGGGTCATCACAACCCAATGATGCAAGGAATGATGTCACCTCAAGGAATGATGATGCAAGGTCAAGGCCCGAACCCTGGCATGCACAGTTCAATGATAGGCGGGCAACAACATACCCTTATACCTCCAGGTGGGACATCACCTAATATACCCCAGCAGATGCTTATCAACCAAGGAATGCAGTCTCCATCTGGGTCAATGATGCAGGGGCCTCAATCTGGAATGATGCCCCAAGGTCAGATGATGGGCCATGTTTCACAGCAAATTCCACATCCAATGCGATCACCTATGTCTGGGGAAAGACCTCCATTTGCTGTTAGATCTGGTCAGCAGTCTCCAATGATGCATGGAAACCAAATAATGCAACCTGGAAATGCGGGAATGATGGTCATGCCTGGACAGACTAGTCCAATGGTTTCAAATGCAATAATGCAAGGCAGCAACCCAATGAGTCAGGCTTCAATGATGCCAAACAACAGGCAACCATCTCCTCTCATGCCTGGAAGTAATCCACAGACACCAATGATGCCTGGCAACAAACCTCCCACTTCGATGATTCCCATTAACAGCCCACAGACCATGGGTATGCCAGGAGGTAATCAAACCAACATGTTACCTGGAGGCATGAACATGCCACGTGGTACAAATCCACAGCAAATTCCTGTCCAACCTTCACAGCAATCACCAATGTCACATCCATCCCATCAGGTTAGCATAGGTGCCTCTTCACAGCAGCAGTCTCCCATGTCAGCTCAATCACCAATGGTTCCCCAATCACCAATGGTTCCCCATTCTCCAATGGTTCCCCATTCTCCGATGGTTCCCCAATCACCCATGGTTCCCCATTCTCCAATGGTTCCTCACTCTCCAATGGTACCTCATTCTCCAATGGTTCCTCATTCTCCAATGGTACCTCATTCTCCAATGGTACCGCATTCTCCGATGGTTCCTCAGTCACCCATGGTTCACCCAGGACAGCAGTCACCTGTTGTATCATCTGGGCAACAACAGTCTCCAATGATGGGACATCAAAGTCAACAGAATTCTCCTGCTGTTCAAAACAGTGAGCACTCTCCTCTTAATGCTGGAAGTCACCAGTCGCCAGCAGTGACACCAGGTGTTCCATCTCCCATGGTGCCCCCAGGAGCCCAATCCCCTATGATGCCCCCTGGAGGTCAGTCACCATTGAAGCAGGCTGGTCAGCAATCCCCCATGGTTCTAGCTGATCAACAGTCTCCTATGGTTTCTCAGGGTCAATCATCAGGTCCAAACAGCAGCCATCCCTCTCCAATGATGCCACCTCCTTCACCAATGATGACTCATCCTGGACAACAGTCACCTATAGCATCATCAGCAAATCAAGGTCCTACACCTTCTGTCAGCGGTCAGATTCAAATGAGGCAAGCTGGAACACCAATGCAATCCCCTCTCCAATCACCAATTTCTGCCAAAACGTTACCACAGCTATCTCCAATTGATAAGCGCATGCCGATCAACATCGGACAAGACAACAATCCATTTAGCGAAACATTCCAACAGAGGGAGAGAATGGAGCGATTGCGTGAACAGCACGAGAGACAAAGATTGCAGCTTGCCCAGGAACTAGAGCATGTTAGGGCTATGCAGAGATATGAACAACAGCAGCAGCATCAACAACAACAACAACACCAACAACTCAATACTTCTCATGTATTTAATCCAAGCAGGCTTCCTGGTCCACATCAAGTGCAACAACAAGGTAACATGGGTCAATTCAGTCAGATGCCCAATCCAGGCATGGTGTCACCAATTAGCCAAGTACCTCCGGTTCACAACAGCTCTGTAGGCATACGTCCTCCATTTCCATCTCCACAAGCCCCATTGCAGTCACCTGTGCAATCACCATTTCCAAGGGAGCCTTTACAGCCTGGGATGATGTCATCTCAAAGTTCAACCCCAACTACTGAAGGTTTCCCAATGCCACCTAGTTACCCAGGAATGCAGACCAAAGTGCAAAAGCCAAAGAAAAAGCGAGCAAAGAAGAAAACAAGTGATCTTTTCAACCCAAATCCAACTTCAGTACATCAAAGCCCTGTTGGGGTTCTTGATGAGAGCTCTGTTATGGCAGCAATAGGTCATTCTCAAGAGAAAGGAGGAATGGTAATGAGTGTACAGAATATCCTCCAGCTTACTTCACCTGGAAGTGCAACACATCAGGCTTTGCAGTCTATTATGGCTAATGATCCAACTGCAAGTGTAGACCTTGCCAAACTACAGCAGAGCCAGGCCATGTTAATGATTGGAGACATCAATGCCAAAGCTGCCAAAGATGGAATTTTGAAGAACAATCATAATCAACTTCTGAAGCAACTTCTGCAAGGACCTTCAATTTGTGCATCGGGGATCGTGAAATCAGTCCCCAACAAGACACCTGTACAGAATCAATTGATAAAGGTCACAGGAGAAACTAGCAATGCAGAAAGTATTCAAACACAGCAGCATTATGATTCATCAGTGGATATGCATGATGAAGAAGGTCCTATCAGACTCACATCAGAACAACAGAAGCAACTGGAAATAATTGAACAACTACCATATGTCAAGAAGGATGGGAAGCCTGCTGAAAATGACCTTCAAATTCTACTTGAAATTCACAGACAAGGGAAGATTGACTATCCCCCTCCACAAGAGCCCAAAGAAAAGGTGCCAGCACCCCCTGTAATTCCAGCATCGCCTCAACCAACAGTCAAACAGCACAAGCACAAGGAAAAGAAAAAGCACAAAGAGAAAAAATCAAAGAAAAATAAGGAAAGTAGGTTTTCATCCGTGGAAGAACTGATGGCTGCTCTGAAGCAGATGCCAATGCTGCAGTTGACTGAACCTGAGGTTGGTGTCAACTTCTCCCTCTGTCCTCTGTTTGGGAGTGGAACGACTAATGGAGGAACCCGGCTACGAGGGGCCTTTGGACATGCTATCTTGGATGGGGTGCCAGACTTCTATGATCATCTGCTAACAGGCTCTACCTCAGACACCAAACTCAAACTACCCCTTGGAGTTGTGAATGGACCCTCTTCACTCAAAGAAATTGGATCTAAAGCACAAGGTAGGCACTCTATACATATCTTTAAGTATTGCTGGTTTCTTTAAATTTAGAGCATCACACTAGCCAGATCATTGGATCACACCATCTCATTCATTTGAAAACTTGATTATGAATTTGAGTGATTACTCATTGACATTGGGATTTAAGGGAAGGTATATTTAACACTACAACATTTCATCAATGATTCTATTGTAATATAATATTATCAACTCTAACTATGCACTTAATGTTCAAAATCACATATTTACCTATTATCTTCATGGGAAATTCATTTACTCTGTACACTGATTGTTTTGCCTTAAGACTTAAGCCTACTTCACTATATCATGTATTGTAAATCATGATTTTGCACAGGTCAAAGCCCAAAACAAGGAAATAGAGATGTGAAATAAATTGACTTGAGAAGTTCTTGAAAAGACTTCATACCCTGAAATATTGAAGGGTTACCGGTACTTATAAAACTGTAAACTTAACCATGAATATGCAATTAAGGAATTGTTTATTCCAACTGCCCAAGCATAACAAAACAAAAAATGCCTAACCTAAAACAAGAGAAAAGTATATGATGACAAAATTGTTAATGGTTATAATTTTTTTTAAAGTAGAAATTGCTGATCGTTTTTAATGATACATTATTAACATACATGTATGTCCCTTAAGAAAATAACCTACTCACTGTATTTGGAATAATTAGAGAGGATGGCAAAATTAAATAGAAGAGATTAGAATGTGCAATATGGTCCAAGAGGAAGTTATATTTAAAAAAGGATGAATATCTTTTAGGATTAGTGTCAAGAGTCAAATAAACTTGTGACCAATTACTCAAAAGAATGCTTCGGTATGCTTGATTTGATAAGTCATTTAGGTGCAGTTTAAAGTCAGGAGAGGTATAATTATGTATAAATGTGCCTCTGGCACTATTCAGGGATAACTATTGACAAAGTATAGTACATTTGATGTGAACAATAGTAATCTTGGATGCAAGTAGCATGTCCCACTCACTCTGCCTGTTGCATAACCTCCCCTGGAAAACTGTTGTGTATTGCTGTATACCCTTGATCACCACGCTTGCTTCGTCAGTCAGTGCCCACATCCTGAAAGGCTAGAACATTTGTTGAAACTGATCCTCCCACTTCAGTAGCCACTGTTCAATATTTGTTTGTCTGCACCCAAGGTGGAGGATGGCAAGGTGCATGAGACTAGAGCATTTTTCTACTTGGGATCTGGCATTGTCTGCGCTTTGCAGTAACAGATAGTCTAAACTGGTTAGATTTCATATCAATTGGTTATGGCATAGGCTGATATTCAAAAGAGCAACATTGATGGCACACACACAAAAAATCCCCCAAAAGTTTTACATATTCAATGTTGACAGTGGTCTCCAACACTCAATAATTTCAGTATGGGGAAAAAGTGTCTGCTTAGATATATGGACTACATGTTAGCCTTTATGATATTGTTTGTAGCTGAAAGAAACTATAGGGGGAAGTGCTTCGCAAATTCAGGAAGTATCCAAAATATCTTTCTGGAAATTGAATAAATTTTCTTTATGATAATCATACCCCATGCATAGTTAAACTGCACTGTTATAAAATCTTACAAACCAGGCAAACAATGTCCTTATAGTTCAGTCTTCAATATTCCTGAAGCCCCTGATTGGCAAATCATAGACAAACTATAGTTCTTAGCTCCCATTATTGCTTTGAAATTATATATCATACTATAACACTTTTTTCATGATAGTAATTGTTTTATCTGCTCACCCTATAGAGATTAGGTATAAGAATAACTCATCATCTTCATAGGAAGTGAGAGCTTGTCAGTGTGGTGATATTGGCATGAATTGCACCATGCACATATTGATGCACCAGACTAGAGTTTAAAAAAAACAAAGAAACAACAACTGATGCTTGGATGTTTTATTCAAATTTAGGTAAAGGCATATTTCTTGTACCATTTCCATTCTTGGGTATCAGCTGTAGAATCAAGGAACTGACTTTATTGTTTGATACTGTGGAACTGTACAATGTAATTGATAGTAATCTAGGTTATAGAAATGACCATGGTGCAATTTAGGCGCTAGGATATAGATGTAGCTTGTGATGTATTCATAGGGTTATCACCTGCAATATTGAAGTTGTTCAGTATGCACACCTGCTTTAGCTTCAAAGCATTAACTGAAAAGAAAAAAAGAGAAAGAAAAAAGTGATGTGCTCTGAGTGGTGCATGCCTCCTCTTGAAACCCCTTTCCTCAGCCAATACCACCACCACCACCACCACCACCTCCACCATCACCAACACAGTTCAAAGTTCAGAGGTCACTGTCCTGACAGGTGACGAGGTCATGCGAGAGATGCAGTCACACCAGCGCACAATAACTCGCACCATGAATCATGCATACAGCGGGGGAGGGGGACTCGCCCACCTAGTCGCCCCATCACCCTCTCTCTCACAAGGTGAGGCTGCAGTCAAAAGATAACAAAGTTGTGCCCGCTTGTGCTCTAAAACCAGAATACAGCCCAGTGTCCATCAGTCTTGTCTTCGGTAGTTGTGTTTGGTGTACGCTCTCACTCTTTATATATATATATATATCTTCATCCCTTGCCATACTACTACTACTACTACTACATCATATCTGACGCATTCATGCCCTTTCCTCCTTTTCCGGTGTAACCTATCATTTGCTGAACTATCCTTCCTGTCCATGATCTCTTGAATACTGCTTGATCTATCTTGATTGCATTTGCGAGGGGTCTCTAAGCCATCTATAACTTCTTGCATTGGTAGTCATCCTCATAGTCTGAGGCAAGAAATCTCAAAATGCATCCGGTTGAGATTTAGATGGAGAGTCAAAGACCCCAAAGGCGAGGCATCTTTTGATTGCAGCTGCTACTTTGAGCTCAGTATTCAATTGGTTATGACTTGTTTCAATTTGAACATTGTGTCTCTATTTGTGAATAGTGGTAGAATATTGTAACCTTTTCACAACATATATATATAGCTGTACTCCTTTGTTGAACTGATGAATGTTGTGTGTTGGGGTTTGAAGGAGGTAAGCATGCAGAGTGAATAAGTGTTAATGTACATGCATGTTCTACATATTGAATTGCCATTTTACCTTCTGTTGTCACATCACCTGACTCATTTCGGATTGATCAATATACATTATGCAACATTAGTTTATATAGATGTGTCATGTATTATTGCAATACAACATCAAACAAGAGAAAGAAAAACAACATTTGTATGAGTCCAAACAGAGACAAATTGAAAACAAAAGACATGGCTATCACTAGTTTAATTTTGTATTTTAATTTCCTCATATGACTTGCTTCTTGCAAATTCTATGAGAAAACTTTTGTCAAATTCTGATCACAAATTATATTCAAATATTTGATTATTCCCATATCACAACAGAACTTCTCATCTTGTATTTAATCATAACCTCCATCAGATTATTCATTTGCATGCCAATATATATATCCAGCCATGCTATATTGTACAATATACTCTTTAGTGTAATTAACACAAGCACAAAATTATGAAAACACCAGCTAGATGACATGAGCACACAGCATAATGATTCCCTCAACAAGATTTAAAAAAAAATCATATGTAAATTTTGTAAAAAATCAGTACAAAGTACATTATTTGTAGAAGTTCTTTATTTGTAAAAGCTCTGAGGTGCATATTATAAGAGTGTACTTAGTTAGTTACCGGAAATAGGAAGTAGATTTTGAATAGCATTGCATCATGGTCTGAAGAAAAAATATGGCTGACTGAGAATCTGTCTGTCTCAAAATTTACAAGTGTAGCCTTGGAAATTATTGATTTGTGGAGAATGTATAGAAACCTGGAAAATTTGTTGATTGGAAAACAACAGTTTTGCCTCCCAGTGTTGATTAGAAATAATAGAAATATGTGATGCTCTTGGCATGATGCTACATAGCTTTTATTTAAAGATGTAACAGGCATATTTTATTTTTCCGGTATATCAAGTAGCAGTTATAGCCATTTATTGGTAGTTTATTTTGTTCATAATTTAGTATTTGTTGTTCTAGATTGTGTGGCATGCTTTTGTTTTCAATACAGCATACTTATTATTGTCATAAGACTCTACATTTTAGTTCTCTTGAAAGTTATTGAAAGCAGAAAAAAGTTACTGGTAATGTGGAAAAGGGTTTATGAAAAATTATTTTAAAACACTAGAAAAGCATTTCAGCTTGCCTTAAAGTGTGGTGTCAAGTCGATTCAACAAATTGAAAAAGAAAAAAAAGGCATGAAGCGCACAGAGTACATAAAATATGCTTTTTATTACATTGATTTTATTGCCTCAATATGATTGCTGATGTTGCACTAGTTATAAAATAGCCAAGGTGTGAGGGTTATTTTCAACAAATTTCAACTTCCTACTCGTTCTTCTGAATTTGCTTCTGAATAAAACCTCACAGTGTGAAAGCAAACAAGCACTAGTATCACAAAGCAAAAGGGCATTATGCTGATGTCTGAATTTCATAACAGTTCGCTAGTCTCCCCTCAAAATATAAAGATGAAGTACTGTGCACCATAGCAGTTTGTGATTTTGCTTATCATGCCTAGTTATGTAAGTACTGGCATCAGATGAGTTGTTTAAATGATAAATCATGTTTTTAATTTGACCTGGGATGGATGTTGGGATTGAGATTGACATGCCAACTTGCTTCTCTCAGTAGTAGCCGATATAGTGATCTCCTCATCACCTGAATGCGAAGAGAATGAGGCCCAGGAGCCAAGCAAGATGAAAGGACTACGTCTGTTCACCCAGGATGTGGATCAGGTCTTGGCAGCTCAGAAGCGGTCAGGATCACCCACCATTCCAATCATAAAACCAACTCCAAGGAAGGGTAGGGTCACACTTCATCATTCTAAAATTTCATCAAACTACTTTTGATTTTATAGGGTGTTGCTTTCGTGTCTTTATATTTGGAAAGCATTTGGGATTTTATTAGTTTTCAGAGTAAGAAATACGTTCTCTAGTGCAGAAAAGAGAAGGTTAATATTGACTCATTTCTGAAGATTAACAAAAGTAAGCATGCTTTGATACCTACTTGTCTGGTGTGTTCAATTTTATTTTTAATTATAATGGGAACACAATCTTCTGTTTGTTTCCAAATCAGCTAACATCACTTGACATCGCCATTATTATGACATGAAATGTAGGGAAACTTTTGAATAATGTACACTCTGGTTATCTCTGAGTGACATATTTAAATGTATAGATTTGAAGCAATATCCATACATCCTTGTACAAGTTTTTCCAATTTGTTCTGAAACCTGTAGCTGAAGCGGGGTCTTTGGGAAATGCCAACACTGTCCAGGTGACCTTGAAGCTGATGCCGGAAGTAATGCACAACGTGGAGGGGGTTCTCTCTGCATTCTCCAAGCTCCTAGGGATCAAAGAACCATCAAACTTTGAAGTCATCGACGAAGCTGGGCAGAAAGAACGGAGAGGGAAGTGGGCCCAGAGCACAAGCCCTGTTGCAGGTATGATTAAGATATACATACTAGGAATGTTAATTTGGATTTGGTATGTACACCTGAAGTAATTGCCATATAGTCTTGCTTTTTACTTATCTGTTACTTTTTTCAAAATAGACGAGCAAGTAGGTGTGGAACTGTATAGTATTATGTCAGTAATTTAGTATTTGACCAAACTATCCTTGGAGGACTTGTGCACAATAGAATATCTTTGACCTTGACTCATTTAGTTGGTTTGCAATGCTTTTCTTAATAGTTGATGTTTACCAAACTTGTCTGATTTTTTTTCTATGATTTGTTTTTCCTTAGATGTGGCATTGAAAATATCCCCAGAGAAAATTTCAGCGTCACCTACTTCACTTACAACTTCAGTCAAGCCTACCAAGATTACCTCTAAGTCATCTGTGCTGGCTGGGTCATTAGACGACCCTAAACTGCACTTCTGCAGACACTGCGATGTCCTTGTTGTAGGAGAGGGTGTCCGTAAATCTGCAACACCCACTGACAAGAACGTGGTCTTCTGCAGTGGTGCATGCTACCTCCAGCACACCATCTCGTTACGGTCACAGGTGGCACGCACCGAAGTCAATGCAGGACGAGTGGTCAATCACAGGAGCTCTGATCCTCAGTCTGTTCAGCTGGATGTCCTGTCACCCAAAGCCAGCACCTCCCTGCCAACATCACCCTGCACCGTGCCAAAGACACCACCTCAGTCCAAGTCAACGCCCATCTCTCCTCGCTCCCTACCTGCTCAGCCTGTTGTCTCCTCGCCCATGGCTGCACAGCCAGCACACACCTCTGCAGAGGGAACCACCGCTACTCCATCATCTAATCAAGAGGTCTCACCAGCCAAGGAAGAGAAGATGGTGACTGATGCAGATGAGATGAAGGTCATCATCAGTGAGTCAAAGACAGGTGAAAGTGGCAGGGAGGAATTGAGACTGACACTGAAGACTGGAACAAGGAGAAGACCTGCACTTGGAGATGAATTGGTAAACATTTAATTGTTTCGATTTGTTTACATTTTATGAAGTTTCCATTCTTTATGAAATATTTTTCGTGTCAAACACCTTATGTTGTTGATGAAGTGTTCTATATGAGAAATATCTAGTAAATCAGAGCAGTGATTGTTAATAGATGGTTTGATTATAAGGCAAGCATTTACTCCCTAAAAGTACATTGGATTTATTTTGTATTTTGAAATAAACAGATCTGGATTTAGTACCCTATTTTACAGAAAGAAGTTTCCCATAGTACTGATATTCAAAAGAGTTCTACAAACTATAGATTGCTCTTAGTAGTTTGTCAGGTAGTATACATCAAACATTTCCCTCAAAATGCTTAGTACTGTTTATGTTATATGAGTAATGTGGGTTTATTATTTATTTATTTTACTTTGTATAGCCTTTGGTGAAGAAATGGAAGAACATCAAATGGCGCCGCTGGCATGGTTCATTCTCTGGTGGCAAGAAATACAGACCACCTAGTGATCAGGATATCGGCCAGGTAAGAAGCATTTTCTCTTCTTCAATTTCATTATGTCGCAAGGGACCAGCACCACATAAGACTTTATTGTTCTTTCTTGCCGGTTTTCTCATTCGTATATATATATATATTTGTATTTTATGTTTATCTTTCATTATGTTATTTGTATGTTCTTTATTTATCTGTAAATATCAATGTTATAATTATGTATGTTTTTATATGACGAATGGAATGAAATGAATTGAATTGAATTGAATTTTCAATCTCAGTCATGTCATTCTCTTGCTTTGGCATCAGTGGAATGTTTCAGACATCACATTCCTTTTTATGATTAGTGCTGTTATTGCTATAGCAGGAAAAAGAACAATAGGCACAGACAGAAGGCCTTTATTCACTGTGTAAATGTGTAATTGAAATTCTTTTTGGAATGGGGATCCAGGTGTACATATCACAGGGTGTCACATTGATTTATAGCCTTTGATGTACAAAAACGAGAGGAATTATCACTTCTGAGATAAAACATACATTGTTGCCATAAAATAAAATTCTTTCACTATGTTCTTTTGATATGCATTTAAACAAATGCTTCAATGATTTTATTTTTATTGAAGAAATTTGGTCCCTCTCAACTGCATCAGGAAAGTGCAAGGAGTTAATCACATTATGTCTTTCTCTTTTTTTCAGTTGATCAAGAAGTTGGGAACATCAATGAGAACAAGTGAAACTCTGCGTGATGCCAGGTGCTGTGTGCTCTGTAACGGATTCGGAGACGGAGACACAAATGGCTCGGCAAGGTGAGTGTAATGCAGAATAAAAATCTATTTCATCCCTGTTCACTGCAAATAAAGATTCCCTAAGATTGTTGATAGTTAGAAAAGCTAGTTACTATGATGTCTTTAAAATCTAATGGAGAAATAAAAGTAATTTTTTTTCCAACTTTAGTTAAAGTCGTCTATTCTTCAATTGACCAAGAATTGTGTGTACTGCAATATATTACTCGTAATAGTACAACCATACTGATGTGATCTAAAGCAGCACAGCTCCACTGTTCAGATGAATATTTTCTACTTATATCCATCCACAAGATTTATGAAAGGCATTCATGAATTTCCTGCTAAAAGAAGGGCATTACCTTGTATCATCGAACACAGGGTTGTGCCCTTCTGGCCCTCAATAGAGAGTATTTCTATTTGTCTAAGTTACACGTTGTCTGCTGGCAGCCAAATGAGGGTTGATTCTTACACTTAAACACTAGAGTTAATATCCTTCTTGCTCTCAAGGGATAATGTACATTTTCAATATTTCATGTGTAATGCAGTCCTTTTTAGTTTCCTACATACCCTTCAAACCTATTGTTTACCCTTTTGTTTCGTTGATAGGTTGCTGAACCTGAACGTAGACACGTGGGTTCATCTGAACTGTGCTCTGTGGTCTGATGAGGTGTATGAGACCCTCAATGGCTCCCTCATGAACGTGGAGTCTGCTCTCAAGCGAGGGCGCACCTGTACCTGCTGCTACTGCAGCAAGCTCGGTGCCACCATCTCCTGCAATAAACAACGTTGCTGCAATGTCTACCACTTCTCCTGCGCCATGCAGGACCACTGTATGTTCTTCAAGGATAAGGTAGGTATTGCTGTGTGGTGGCTGGGTGGCATAGTCCAAATTCCCATTGTTTGCTCTATGCGTGTATCAGAATGTTACCTTCTAATCGGTGTTGGTAACCACAGTGAATGCAAGCTTGAAAGATGACCAGATTCTCCTGTGTATATCAGATGTATTTCTACTTTCATTTGTGGCCAAATTTATGATGGCAACATTTTTTTGTTTTCATTTCATTAGCCAAGAAAGTTACTGACATAGCAGTGCATGAGTTACTATCAGAATTGTAATATACAATTGTTAGAGATATTTTTCTTCCCACATTTCACCAGATGTATCATATTTAACCAAGATGCAAGATCTTGAGGTGGATGGGTGATATTTATCGTTCGTGCCGGTTTTAATTGTCTTTACGTGCCAAGGCAGCATGTTTGCATGTAATACATGTAATGGATTGGCATGTCAATTGCAGATGCATATCAATGATTCTCACTTGTAAGTAGGATTTATAACGAGATGAAATTTGACCTTTTTCTACAGACAATGATGTGCCCACTTCATGCCCCATCCAAACCTACGGAGAGCACCTTGCAGTCTCATGTGGTCTTCAGAAGAGTCTACATTAGCAGAGATGAACATAAACAAGTTGCAAAGTAAGACTCAGTCACAGATCATGGATATTTTCTAGTTTCAAGTTCTGTTATTTCATACTTTTAGAAAAGGACATTGAATATTGGATTTTTGTGTACAATGGCTGTATGACATTGCTGTGTGAACAGTTTCCACTTTTTTCCTTCCTGCTGTAATTCTCAAATAATCAGAAATGAGAACGTCTGTTCAGAGCCAGAAGGGTGTTAACTCTGTGTGAGTTAATGCCCTTCTGGGCCAAAAGAGACAAGGAGTCCTAATTATCTGGAAAAAAGGAGGAGAAAAATTACAGGGATTGCGTGGGACATTGTAAAATAGAGAGAATTTCTGTCATGAGATTGGGTGCAAAATCCCAAGTCCAGTTAGGCTTAAAAGCAGTCTTGTACTTTATTTTTTCCACACTAACTGTAAAGACGCAACGAATGTATTGTTGAGTCACTGAAAGCACATAGATTTAATATTTCCTAAAACATCCATCAAATACTCATAGAGTGATTACTTTGTACTGCATTTGAATGAACGACCAGAAACCTCATGATTATGTCTGCGTATATTGCATCTTATTCCATTGAATACTATTCATAAGAAATGAAGGAAAATTGTATACTTGAAATGAAATTCAACCTGTTTTACTTCCTGTTGTGCAGCATCATGACGATGGCAGACCGCAAGTACACAGTGCGTGTGGGTAGTCTGATCTTCAAGTCACTAGGGCAGCTTCTACCTCATCAGATGCACCTGTTCCATTCACTCACTTCCATCTATCCTGTAAGTAACCCCAAACCCTGGATTGTTAACCCCTAGAAATCAAACCCATTCTTTCATAGATCTTTTGATTTCAAAAGAAATGTCTTTAATCGTTTGATTTATTTTTGTTTTATCAACATTGATACATTCCTTTGGTTTCCTCCAAAATAACTTTTTAAAATTGTTCTTATGGGTTAATTCTTTCAACATTTAACTCTTTTGGATGTGCAGATATGCCATTTAAAAGGATTTCTTTCATTCATATAATCTATGTGATATAAAAAACTCAATTTTATCATTTCCCTTTGACTTTTGATTAAAATTAGAACATGGTAAAAATTATGTAATTGTGCTGGTGGTCCATAAATCCATCCCTTGATACCCGAGCCTGCATTAAATCATCAACAATGCACTTGCTTCTGTACCAGTTATTCCCATCTGTATAATATTATTGTAATAATCAAATGTTAAAATGATCTGTGATTGTGCAGGTTGGATATATATCTGTCTGTTTGAACTGGAGAGTGAATGACAACTATGCACTTACTACTGTGCAAACTTTTCATATCTACATTTATCTCGTAATCGTAACATTTACACAAAATTGTGATCTATGCAGGTTGGTTACGAATCCATCCGCCTGTACTGGAGCATGCGCTACACCAACAAGCGATGCAGTTACTCCTGCACCATCCAGGACCAGGGTGGGAGGCCTGAGTTCAGCATCCGCATCATGGAACAGGGGCATGAAGACATCATCTTCAGGGCCGACACTCCAAGGAGTAAGTAACCACTCACTGGCTCTCGGCCAAGTAGATCATGGTCGTGTAAGGCAGATGGTCTACCCATGTGGTCTTACTGGTAGTCGGCCAATCATATCACCTGTTAAGTGCTGGAAGGACAGTAACTCGTTTAATTTCATAATTAATTCTCTGTAGGCTCTCAACGAATTATACATCCTTTGTTGCTTTTGAGACTTTGCAAAATATATATGTGATCAAGTCAGCTAATCATATCACCTGCTAAGTGCTGGAAGGACAGTAACTGGTATTATTGCATAATTAACTCTCTGAAGGCATTTAACGAATTATACATCCTTTGTTGACTTTGAGACTTTGCTAAATATATATTTGATCAATCCAAGCGTAAGAATTGACACTAGGATAAGATGAAGGTATGATGATGTTTTCAATTTAGTAAGGTTGGGATACAGTGTTGTAGAGAATGAGTTATGTTAGTGTAAGGAAATATTTCACTCAAAGACCTAGTCTTGGATATCTGTGCTCTCAAAATTCACCATTTCACTTAAGTATTTGTGGTGTTATATCATGAAATCAACAGACATTTGTGGAATGTTATATAGCAATCTAACCTGTAAATTTTCTTGTTTTGCTTGCAAACTAAGTTATATGTAGATGTACCAAATTGTGTTGCTATTATACATGTTTGCTGATTATTCCACACTTCTCATCATAACTAGATGTATGGTACAAGGTCCTTGAGCCCATTGCTAAACTGAGACGAGATGCAGACATGCTCAAAGTCTTCCCAACCTTCTTGACTGGTGAAGACCTCTTTGGCTTGACCGAGGCAGCTATCCAGAGGATTACTGAATCGGTGGGTACCACATTTAAAGCCCCACTGAACTACTTATAGCTACTTGCAACCTCTGTATAGCAAACAATGCCTAATCGGTGCCTGTCGGTCCCCCCTGATCCTCTTTTTCTTATGTTAATTGAGAGCTGAGTTGATGAGATAGCCACCTGTCAGTGACCTTGCGGGGGGGTCTAATTCCCGGTGGCCAAACTAGTGCAGACGGGCTTTAAGTCATGAATTTGTATTGTATGGACAAAAAGCTTCATGACAATGGAATCTTCTTGATGTTCTCATAGCAGACTGATCCAATTTACGATAATGGGTAACAACGTAATGATATTCCTCTTTGATCTTCGGAACTAATTATCATTGGTATAAATAGTGGCTTTTCTACTGTAGAAACTTATCCATGCTGTGTTATAAAGGTATATAGAGAACTGGCAGACGACCTAGTGACATCGCACTTTGATATCTTCTTCTGCATTTATTGATATTAATAGTTTATTTCCCATCATATTCTATATTTTGTAAACCAGTGACTGCCACAAATGTCTAGTTTTTCATAAGAGATTAGAAACTTTGACTTGTACATGAGCAGTGCTTTATAAAGTAGAAGGGCAATCATGTTTCTAGAAGCATTCTTAATTTCTTTGCATTATATTTGCTTATTCAGCTGCCTGGAGTAGACCTGATTCAGCACTACACCTTCCGGTTTGGCCGTTCACCTCTGATTGATCTACCCCTGGCTGTCAATCCTACTGGGTGTGCCAGGGCAGAACCAAGGAGACAGACCCATCTCAAGAGGTAAACACTCATTCTCAAGTTTAGTTAGTTAGACAACAAGCATGGGGTTATTTGTGGTAGAGTGGTATTCTGTCCTGAAATGATCATAGAAAGAAATTAACCACAACTCGGTCTGAATGGGAGGAGAAATATCAAAGGAACTCATGTTAAAAGTTAAAGATTTTTGTCGGATTTACAACAGGTTTTAGAGCAGTGTTCTGTCTTGTATGATCCTTAGCAATGTTAGAATTTTCACTTCGATGGAGTTTATGACATAAGCATGTTATAGAAAGTGATGATTAGGTATTCAAGAAAATGGAAAAAATAGAATTAAAAAAATATAAATAAAAAAAGAATAAAGCAAAACAACATGTACATACAAGAGAATAAACAAAGAAAGGAAAAAAACAGGAAAAAAAAACACAGAGGTTGTAAGACTCTAAGAGGGAATGGGTTGATGTATTACCTAGAGCCTATTCTTAGATAGCAAAAACACATACTACAATTCTGTGCGCCATAGCTGCATATGTTACATACATCTTGATCATATATCCATCTCCTCTCTATCACTGTCTAATTGCCCATAGACCGCATACATTGACAAGCAACAAGACATCCCGAGGCTTCCACACCACCCTAGCCGGTGAGGTAGCATCTCCTTACAACAAGCAGTTTGTACACTCCAAGTCATCACAGTACAAGAGGTTGAAGACTGAGTGGAAGACCAATGTCTACCTCGCAAGGTCACAGATCCAGGTGAGAAGAAAATACTAATGGAAATATTCATCGGTGTATCACATGCAAATACAGTCCCATAACATCTTACTGATATTTTTGTTCTTATATGTAAATTAATGAGGACATTTTGAAGGTATGTACGGTAGGTTTTTATGGCATCTTTCATTTTGAAAAGAAAAATCTTTTAAGTAAGAGCATATCTTTTCAGTGAGTGCATATATTGTTTGTGTGTTTGATTTTTTTTTTTTTTTTTGGGGGGGGGGGGATATAGGGTAGAACCATGTAAAATATGTGGACTTTCCACTGTCGGTGTAAACAAGGGGCTTTATGAGGTATTTCATGATGCTTTGTACTCGCTGAATCAATGTTATTATCAAGATATTTAAGTATCAGACCATCTGCAGCACAATTAACCCCATTTGTCCATCTCTCCCTCTTTGAACAGGGCTTGGGGTTGTATGCTGCTCATGACATCGAGAAGCACACCATGGTCATTGAGTACATCGGCACCCTCATCCGCAATGAGGTCGCCAACAAGTGGGAACGCGACTACGAAGCTGCGAACCGCGGCGTCTACATGTTCCGCATTGATGACTACACCGTAGTGGACGCCACAAGGAGTGGCAACCCTGCCCGCTACATCAACCACTCCTGCAACCCCAACTGTGTGGCAGAGGTGGTGAACTTTGACAAAGACCAGAAGAAGATCATCATCATCTCTAGCAGGAGACTGCTGAAGGGTGAAGAGGTAGGTCTATCAAAGAATCTGGCAAACATTAGACTAACATCAATATAATCCCTTCCTTCATGTTTGGAAGAAAAACAAATTGGTTTATGCTGCTACTTATATCTAGGCAGAATTTTCAAATATTCATAGAAGTCAAAGGATTATCCTTAAAAAAGCTGTTGATCCTGCTGAAAATGTGCATGTAAGATTTATTGACCTTTTGACATTCTTAAAAAATCTCAGAGTGAGAAGATTTGTAGGTCATGTTAGGGTGTGATCACATTACTGAATGACTGATTCTGGTGGTCTTTGAAAGGAACTTTTAATACCCGGTAAGTGTTTCCATGTCACCCTGCAATATCATTGAAAATGACACTTGTCATAGATGGGAGCCTGTAGGTTACATCCTTTTGTTTTCAGTTGTTATAGGATTTGATCCATGTACAGAGTGAGAAATATGCTAAAAGCTTTACTGTTCTCACTTTTCAGCTTACCTATGACTACAAGTTTGAGATTGAGAATGACCAGAACAAGATCCCCTGTCTCTGTAAGGCACCCAACTGCCGCAAATGGATGAATTGAACTGACACACCATAGAACACACACCAAGGACACACCCATCTACTGATGCTCTGCTGAAAAAACTGAGAGGAGTCCCAGCTTTGAGCCCAGCTGAGCATCGAGGAGTCACTCAGATCCTGACACAAGATAAGATACGATGTGAGAGCAAGAAACATTGTATCCATTCAGTTAAACAGTAATGCTAAGTAAAGTCACATGAGGTGCTTGATATCTGTATGATACCTCATCAGTTGGACATGCATATTTAAGCAAAAATTCATCATGGTGTGACAAACGGTTAAATAAGTTACAACCTCAAAGTAATCAAGACTTCAAACATGAATCATGGGCATATAATATTACATGAAATAGCATCTAAAGTAGTACCACAATTGCTCTATTTCGCCTGAAGATGTTAAGACAATAATCATGCAACTCAATAACTGTAAATGACTTCCAAGCATATTCGATTTATTTTTGAAATCACTAGAAATGATCATGGTAATTAAATCTGAACTAAAGCAGTGAATTTGATCATGAATATGTGATCAAAGGTTCTCTCGTACAGAACAGTTTCGATACTCAACTGATTCTTATTTCGATTTTGGAAATGCTCAAATTAAAGACTGAAAATGACAATGAATAATGCAGCAAACAAATCCAAAATAGTAATCTAAATGCTTAACCACTGTGAAATTAAATTATGAAGGATATCACACAATTTTAAATATTCAAGTATGAGACATTTTCTTTAAAAGTTGTAACTGTGTCACACTTCTTGGGGCTTGACAAACAGTATTTGATGATTGCATCAGGATAGTGATTGTAGAATATATACCGGTAGGTTTAATAACATACACAAATTGTGTTCTCCACAAAATGAGGGCCAAAAGGGGCATGCCATCAGTTGGATTCATACACCATTGGATTATGTTTTATGGAGAAATAATAGGTACATTGTTGGCTCACTAATAATAAAAATACATTCTCTCATTTTGCGATAAGTTTTGGGACGTAGATACACTAACCTAATGCCTTTGGAGAAACAATGTAATCATGTTCAAATATCCTCCCCTAAATCAACCGGGTGTCCCATACCTAAAATCAATGAGATGCTTCCATGCATACTATGACAAATGTATATTGCTTGATGTGACAAATGAATTATATCTAATGACTTGACTGACATTTGAAAACCTATATAAATATGTCATAGGCCGCAGTTTGCAGTGCTTGAGTTCATTCATAGAAGGGTGTTTATATAGTTGCTTACTAATATGCATCAATCAAGATTTCTGCTGCGTTTTTATACGCAACAATATTATTACATGAAATATTCTGAATTTATTTTTTATCATTTACCAGTTTGGGATTAAATACTAGTATAATACAGCCATTTGAATTGAATAGTTATTTGCTTGCATTCTTGTTTGTGGTATATTTGAATTTGACATTCTATTGCCCTAATCTTGGTTTTAATTGGTGGTTTTCAAAACACTTTGTCGTATATGAAATGAAGTATTTGAAGTTTTGTAAATCAGGAGACAGAGGAGAGAAAATTGCAAAACTGTTTCAAGATTAAATGAGAGTCATTCATTCCTATGTTGTGTATACTGTACAAAATGTCTTATTTTCTTCAATGTAAATATGTAAAAACTCTTGTAGTATGTTGCATGTGTGAACATTACTATTTCCTTTTTTGTAGTTTTAAATGAAACTATTTTGAATATAATTTGGAGAGAGACCATAATGAAATATCTATTGTATAATACCATGAACTTCTGTATTGCATATGTTTGTAAATAATTTAAAAATCTGTAAATATTATCATTCTCTTGTTTTCTTGTGCATGGCAGAGTTACTAAGATGAATTGTACATAGATACAGTGGTCAACAAATTTGTATAGTTTGTTATAATCTGTGTGTATTTGCTACTTATGCACAGCCTGAAATGGTCTTTTTTCCTTCCTCTTATTAATAAATTTTATATTAGGTACCTCATCATTGTGTAACATTTTTTAATTGAAAATTATCATGTTCATACAATGAAAAGAAATGACTTTGTAGGCCCTTCTTCTTGTGTAGTGTTTTGTGTGTATATATTCATGAAATCTTTTGCTATGCCAGTATTATTTTGTTTTCTATTATCTTCTCTCTATCTCTCTGTTGTGTATTAGACAAATAATGGGAAGAGTTGAGAAGGACAGCAGTGGCATATGTTTTTGTTGTCTTTATTTGCAGTAATATTGGACTCTGATGAATAGTATGGTGCTTTATGGGTAATTAAGAGAAACATAATTTGTGTTTGCCAACATAACATTTTATAGAAATACTGTGGATTCTGATTATCAGGCTGTGTTGTATATTAAGATTTTATGATCACTGGGAAGTAAAGAAGAATTGTGCTGCAATTTGAAGGAAGAAAAAAAAAGGAGAAGTAAATAACTAAAAAGAAAGAATAGAGAGAATTGCAAAGAAATATTTATCACAAATTATTTTGGTCAATGTAAAGGTTTGCTGGTGTGTATAGTAACTAAGATGTAGAGAGCATTAGTGTTCATATACACTAATTTTGTTATTCTTTTACTTTATTTGCAATATGCTTAAACAAATTGTGAACTAGTTTAGCATTTAACGATTATGTGACACGTGTGATTAGAAAGGAGTTATTGTTAGGGCAATCTTTTTATTAGGTAAAAACAACTAACTTGACCAATACAAGTTGAATTATGGGATTGACACAAGTGAATTAGACGATACTGGAGATTTTGAAATATGTGATTAAAATCTATGTAACTTTGTGTAATCATCTGAAATCATGATCACTTTCTGATCAAGTACAAAGTTGATATATATATATATACTGAACTGTTCCAAATCATGACGTATTGTATATTAAGGGGGAAAAGAGTAGCTAATTTCTTTATGCGTTTCCGCGAGATTTGCGTTGGAAACATTAGGAGAGTCTGCATATTTTCAAATGTCATTTAGTATGTTTGCTCTGCATCATACAAGTGTATTGTATTCTCAAAGGTAACCAAGTGTTTCCATCTTTAACAAAATTATATTTTATCACGATGTAATTTCAGAGGTTGTAGAAATGATGTGTGTTGACTTGATATTTTCCTTTTGACAATACAAGTATATATATATTTGAAGTATGAGAAAGAGAGAGAAAAATGTTTAATATATCGAGAGAAAAAAAAGAAAAAAAGTTTTGCCTGTAAATTGTGAATATAATTACAGCAGCTTTATAATATTTTTACCACATTCTTTAACCCTCTCCCCCGGTTACCTTTCTTGTATATGACTACTAGGTATGCAAATAAGAAATTTTCCATAGTCTATTTTGAAATTGTTTGAAATATTTGTAGGTCCCTCTGTTGTGTGTATATGTGTTCATAGTGTTCTCTCTAGTAATGTGTCCAATCCACAAACCTATTATTTCTAGAATTGTGTTTTTAATAAAGTCATATATTTTACTCCCACTTTTTCAGTAGAGGTATTTTGTAAACATTTGGAAATTTAAAAAAAGAAGGTACTACTGGTTGTTCCTATAGTGATCCTAAGTAAAATCTGCACTTCACTCCATATCGTTTCGATGGCACTCAGTTATTGTCTTGTAAATAATCTTTGAATTAAGTTTTGTGGGCCTGGTTTCTGTCATCTCTTTATTCCCCCCCATGTGATTTTTTTTTTCATGGTAAAAATGCATGTGGTGTAGTGGAGTGTGTTGTTATTGTATATGTACTTTTTTTTGTTTTTGTCAGCAAACGTATTTGCCAATAAAGTATCAAACCTTTCAGAGAAATAGTAATGAACTTGGTAAAGCCGTTTGGATATCATTGCTCTTTGTATTTGTCAATCGGTGAGAATGAGAGAAAGAGAGAGAATAAAAGGGAGAAGGGACAGGACGAGAAAAAAAGGAGAGAAAGAGTTGAGAGGGGGGGGGGGGGGGGAGGGGAGGAATAAAGTTAAAAGAGTTGCAGAAGGAGAAAGAAGAGATGAGAGAAAAAACAGATAATTGGTATTTGATGGAGGGCATCAACTGCAAATACATATATATGTTTTATAGGTCCCTGTTGAGAAAATAATTTAATTTGGCATTCAAGGACGTAGATACGAAAGAAAAATCGTCCGCTGTATACAAATTATATGAGTCATCTGATATTGTTACCCTATCTAGTTTAAGGGTATTGACAAGTTTTAAAGCACTATTATAAAGGTAGGAACTATACTTGTGCATGCCAAACCACCAGAACTTTCTAACTTCTTCTCCGATACAATAAATCATTTAACTTTTTGAGAATTAGTTTTGAACATATTCAGTTTTAAATTCACCGAGAGTGGGGAAGCTAATACCAATAGCCTAAAAAAGCTTGTTCCTGGAATTATTTAAAATGAACATCCGGGAACTATACAAAATAATAGGAATTTAACAATTTAAGAGGGATGCGTCTGCTGCAGGAACAGAATATCTTTATTTGCACGTAGCAAGTGAATAGTCGATCTCGGTGTCTGCAAGTAGATTATGTTACATCCAAAGACGTTTAGGACGTATACAATTCATAGTTATACAATATTTTATGTTTCAAACAATTTGAATATAAACGTCGCATCGATGTTAGCTAAAGGGGAAACATGCAGAGAGAGAGAGGGGGGGAGAGAGAGAGAGAGAGAGAGAGAGAGAGAGAGAGCGGGATCAGGGGGGGGGGGGTATTCCACTAGGCGTACATGTTTTCATTACTGTCTTGCTCGGTTATCGTGTCATCTCCAGCAGCAAGGGGAGATGTGGTTCCACGAGAATACGTATTCTCTACGTATCATTTAGTCAGTATACAAATATTTTGTTGTCTTCATTTCCCCCTTTGCCTTACTTGTCAAGGCAGTTAGGCTTTCGACATACATAATACATTCCAAATTCTCAAATTTTCTATGTTCTAACCGGTCCAATTCGATGGTGGATCAGTGACATTTATAATTACTAGAATTATTTTGAATCTTATCTTCTACAAAATGGCACCAAAATATGCGAGTCTTATTACAAACTGCCCCTGAAAATGACTTTGATATTTCGATGAACAACGAGTTTGACTTCTCGGTATATGTCAAGAAATTGTCAAGAAATAAGACATTTGGTTAAATATGTTGCTCGAAAGAGCTGACTCAAACATCCTTGGCATTGGGATCGTGCTGTCACGTTGCTGATACATGCTGATAAAACAGACAACGACATAAAGAGACTCCACATGACTGGAAAGAGAAAACGATGGTTGTTTTTGTTTTTATATCTATTTTTTGTTTTCGTTATGCAAAGGGAAAGGTTACTGGTAAAATTAAAGGTCAAATATTATGCGTTAGTATAGTTGTGAGAATGAGAATGAAAGGAATGAAAGAATTGAAGAGAGAGAAGAGAGAGAGAGAGAGAGAGTTAATGCATCTTTTACGTGAGGTAGCATGGGGTTGGGGTTAATATGCAAATTGTACATTAGAGATGAGTAAAAGAAAGGGGGAAAAGAGAAAATGTGAATACGTGTGGACAAGATTATCCAACACAATAAACAAAAAATGGTGACAGACAGAGTAAGAGAGGTAGAGAACTGAGAAGAAGAGGGATAGAGAGAGAGAGAGAGAGGGAGAGAGGGGGGGGGGGGGGGGGGAGGGGGGAGGAGGAGGAGGGAGGGAGGGGGTCTTTTTTAAAGTTCCATATTCATCAGAACATAATGGATTGAAGTGTTACTTATCGAAATCGCCTTTATACTTCGTAGAGCCAACATCCAAGATGGATTGCCGTTTGATATTTCACCTGGCTTTCCTTGCCTGTTTTGTCCTCGTGGTAACATACGAGGTTCCTAATCTAGACAAAGGTGAGAAAATCAAATTAATTAGTAATTTAGAAAAACAAAAAGTTTGTGAGAATGATTTGTGACGCTATCTTGTCAAACACTAATAAGTTGAAAGAACAATTAAGACTTTCGAGGAAGTTCATTTCAATTTTAATGGATTGTGATCACTGCATAATATATTTGTGACTAGAATTATGTTTTGGGGCTTTGAATAATGCTTTTAGATTTTGCACAGTGTTTAAAAAACTATTATAACGACCGCAATGATTGTAACTGTATTGATAGCGGGTTTTTCACAGCAAAATATAATGGTATGTTCACAGGGTATGTGTGAAATTTATTTTCAAATCATTATTAATCTAATTCAATTATTGCCTACTTACAATAATACTAGTAATGATGATGATTATGACCGTTCGCATCCTTCAATCCGATTGCTATTGCAGTATGTGATATCAGTGTTATTTCTAGAGTAATTATATGTCTATACAGAAAAAAGAAGAAAATTTGTTTGTTTGTTTGTCTTTGGTAAGTTCACAACATACAATTAACACATAAATCATTCATACCCCTTGTAAATTTGATGTTTTTTGTAACTTATGAATCAGAGGTGGACCTAGGTTGAATTAGGGGTTTCTAGAGCCTTTGTTGAATACTTTTAGATGTAAGCTGCAATATGTCACAATCTCAAGAAACATAAATCGGGACAAATATATTTTTCACGTACTAACAAAATTGCAAAACTTGGAGAGGATATGAATAATTTAGTTTTTAACTTTAATTCAGGCTGCCAACAAAATACTTGAACCCCAACGAGGCGGGAAAAAAAAGAATTTCCCTACCCGTTTACCTGAATTCAAACCAACTGAACTCAGTATATATTTGTTAAACTATAATGTACCTCCTTAAGTTTAACAGGCCCTCATGGAAGACAACCATTATTGGTGATAATGAGTCACCCTGTCTAAATATCAGACATAAATAAATAAATAAATAAACTATAAAAGAGGGAGGGACGGTCGCCTCTCGTCATTAGGGACTTTTAGATTCGCACGAAGACAATGGGGATTGCTACGATCGACGTCCTTTTAATGCACTGCCTTGAATGGACGTCACACGTATCAGTCCACGCAAATCTAAAAGTCCCTAATAACAGCACGTTTTCAGATTTCGTACTTTTTATACTATATCATATGCGTGATAAGAAAAACAGATGGTATTTTAGGTTTTGAATTCCCCCCCCCCCAAAAAAAAAAAAAAAAAAAAAAAAATCTATTGAAACATGGCATTTGCCTTAAATTTTCCATTGGATTTCAAATACACATAGGCTCAATTATCAATACATAACTATGTTTGAAAAGGAAATATAAGCCAGCTCATTCTTTTGTTAACACTCAAATTGTTCTCTTTACTGAATAAGTGGTGTCTTTCTCTCCGTAATTCTCAAGACTTAGGCTTTTGTGAATCAAATGAAATAAAATAAATAAAATTAACTAACCAACAATAAAGTATCTCCTTTCGTGTTCCATTATAGATTGTATTAGTTCGTTTGTGAATCAAATTAAATCTAATCAAATCATTTAAATGAAAACATTTTTTTCATGTTTCATTCTAGATTCTTAAAATCTTTTTGAGTGAAATCAAGCCACATTCAATAAACTAATTGAACTAAAATTCTTTTCTTTCGTATACAGCCATATTCATCTAACCAGAATGATTATCAGTTAAATCAAATCTACCGAATCAAACAATTAACAAATAAAATGATTTTCATGTTTCATTACAGATTGTTCTCATCAAGGTGTTTGCAATGACAAAGTACGACGAAAATCAGGCGGAGTTTGTGGTTCTGATAAAGAATTTTATAAGAGTTTATGTGCGATGAGAGTACACGCATGCAAGCATGATACCGACCCATGGCCTGTCAGGTACACCAGCGATCCTAAGGAATGTGGCGCCGCGGCTTATTCGAGACCAAAGCGAGGTAAGCCCTTCTTTTCCAATATTCATGTGTTACTGGGAATACTCAGTGCGAGGACAGTCTAGTTTTAAAATGCAGGATGATTTGATGTATGTTTTAGTCATGATCATGACCCAAAACGAATGTAGTGCCGCCCATTCAAGACCAGAACGATGTAAGTCATGTACTCAAGTGTTACCTGTAAAGCGCTTAGAGAGTCATTCTATTATGCACTATGTAAAAGCGGAATATTATTATTATTATTACTAAGGATATTGCCACTGCAGTCGAGTCATGAATTGCTTGATGTTGTGATGTATAACGGTTTCCGTCATGATTATGATGTGATACAAAAACCGCATCTTATATTCAACAATGATCCTAAATAAATGTGATGCCGCTTATTCAAGACCAAATAACAGAGATAGACATTTATTTCCTGAGTCTGAGTCTAAGTCGGCGTGCAGTCGTGATGTAAAACACTGGACGATGTATGTGCTAGTCATGATGATGATGTAATATCAAACCCCTGTAATATTCAACAGTGATCCTAAATAAAAGTGGCATCGTTAAGCCCAGACCAAAACAAAGATAGTCATACTCTTGTGTTATGAAGGATACTCAAAATGCGTTGTAGCTGTGCATTGCTGAATGATGTGACGTCGTTTTTTAATCATGATATTATTATAAAATGGAGGTTGTTCAATGGCGCCTGGTCGAAATACTCCCAAGGGAATGGGGCGTGTATAATGTCATGAACGGATTAGCATGTGAAAGCAATGACTTGGGTAATGTTATGATTACCATATAAAATGGTAAGAAACATAGTATTAAGCGCTAGGCAAATATGGCTTTCGTTATTATATGAACTCATGTTACAACACTACATGATAATAATAATAACCGGTTGCATGAAAAAGGTCATTTGAGAACACAATATTAAATAATACGTATGTAATGGCTACCGGAATGGCTATAATGTGATTGAAATATATTTCATCGCTTTTTACCATACCAGTGGCGGATCCAGGGGGGGGGGGCCGAAACGGCCACCCCCCCCCCCCCCCCTATTGGCGGCGCAAAAAAGGGGAAAAGGAAAAAAGAGGAAGAAAAGAAGGGGGAAAAGAAAGGAGGAGAGAAAAAAGGGAGAAGAAAGGAGAAGAGAAAAGAAAAAAAAAAGAAAAAAGAGAGAGAGAGAGAGAGAGAAACAAAAAAAGAGAAAGGAAAAAGAAGAGAGAAGTCGGTGAGAAAGGAAGAAAGACAAGGAAATGGTACAAAGTGACAGAAACAACGAGTAAGGGAAAAACTGGTGGAGGGGGGGGGGGGGGGGTATGCGCGTGTGAAATACACGTGCATGGAGGGGGGGTGACTGTCCGTATTGTAATTTTTAGTTTGTGCAAAACTGAGTCTTAATTCTTTTAAGCATACTTGTTTATGAGCCGTAGTACCTGAAAAGAGTTGTGTAAAAACACTTCTGAAAAGTCTGCGCCCGGCCCCTCCAAAGGGCGGCAGAATGGTAATCAGGGAATTTTGGGGGTCATTCCCGAAGGCTTGGGGCCGTTATTGAAGAGGGGGCCGGCTATATGTAAATGGCATTGACGGTAACGGTGGATAAGGGAATAAGGAGGAAGGGGGTGCACAATTGATTGTGAACAACATGCGTATATTGGGGATGATCATCCTATCATTTTAGTTTGTGCAATCCGGGTCGAAATCCAGCATAATATATTTATTTTAAAAAGGTTCATGTAAAAGCACTCATGAAGAAGCCGCGCCCGGCCCCTACAAAGAGGAGCAGAATTGTAATCGGGAGATCAGGGGTCATTCGAGAAGGCTTGGGAGACGTTATTGGAGTGGGGGGGGGGGGGGGGGGGGGTTATTGAATGGAGGGGGCAGGCCACATAAAATCCCGAGCCGCGGATTCGAAGTTAAACGTTTAAACCAGACCCTGTGCTCGATCGTCGTGTACTATATCAATGCATAAGTTTGAAGTCGGTGAGGTGTTATAATGTCGGTCGGTCGGCGGGCATTTTTTTCCCGTATGAACTGTTACTTTTTATGTGACAGAGAAACATTTTTGAAAATTCAGACAATGATTAAGAGTCGGTACAACGAATTGTCTTCTTTCTCTAATAATGAAATGAAACGTCAAAGCTTCCGCGCTTCGCGCGGGAGGGGGGGGGGGGGAGGGAGGGGACTGATTACAGAGAAGGATTCAGAGTATAAATATACAACAAATCGTCTTCTTTCTCCTATAATTTAATGAAACGTCAAAGGTTCCGCGCTTCAAGCGGTACTGGTAACTGAATTCAGACAAGGATTAAGAGTCGAATACAGTGCAACGAATCGTATTCTTTCTCTAATAATTTAACGAAACGTCAAAGCTTCCTCGCTTCGTGCAGGAAGGGAAAATGAATTCAGACAAGGATTAATAGGAATAATTTAATGAAACGTCAAAGGTTCCGCGCTCCGCGCGGTAGGGGGTAACTGAATTCAGACTAGGCTTACTGAAGAGTCGAAAACAGTACAACGAATCGTATTCTTTCTCTAATAATTTAACGAAACGTCAAAGCTTCCTCGCTTCGTGCAGGTAGGGGCAAATGAATTCAGACAAGGATTAATAGGAATAATTTAATGAAACGTCAAAGGTTCCGTGCTCCGCGCGGTAGGGGGTAACTGAATTCAGACTAGGCTTACTGAAGAGTCGAAAACAGTACAACGAATCGTATTCTTTCTCTTATAATTCAATGAAACGCCAAAACTACCTTGCTTCGCGCGGGAGGGAGGAAACTAAATTCAGACATAGACACGGTCCAGAATCGCCTTCTCCTCTAATAATTTAAATAAACCTGAAAGCTTCTGCGCTTCGCGCGGATGGGCGAAAATGAATTCAGACAAGGGTTAAGAGTAATAATTAAGGGTAACGTAAAGGTTCCGCGTTTCGCGTGGAAGGGGGGGGGGGGGGAACTGAATTCAGACAAGGATTTAGAGTAGAGAACGGTTCAACGAATCGTCTTCTTTCTCTGATAATTTAATGAAACCGAAATCAGACAAGGATTAAGAATATAGAACGGTACAGCGAATCGTCTTCTTTCTCTTATAATTTAATGAAAAGTCAAAGCTTCCGCGGGAGGAAACTGAATTCAGACAAGGATTTAGAGTCGAAAACAGTACAACGAATCGTCTTCTTTCTCTAATAATTTAATGAAACAAAGGCAGCTTCCGCGCTTCGCGTGGGAGAGGGGGAAAACGAATTCAGACAAGGATTAAGGGAGGGGAAAACTGAGTTCAGACAAGGATTAAGAGTAATGAAACGTCAAAGCTTCAGCGCTTTGCGCGGGAAGGGGGAATCTGAATTCAGACAAGGACACGGTACAACTAATCGTCTTCTTTCTCTAACAATTCAATGAAACGTGGAAGCTTCCGCGCTTCACGCGGGCCGGGGGAAACTGAACTCAGACAAGGATTAAGAGTCGAAAACAGTACAACGAATCGTCTTCTTTCTCTAATAATTTAATGAAACGTCAAAGCCACCGCGCTTTGCGAGGGAGGGGGGAATCTGACTTCAGACAAGGACACGGTACAACCAATCGTCTTCTTTCTCCAATAATTCAATGAAACGTGGAAGCTTCCGCGCTTCGCGTGGGAGAGGGGGGAAACGAAACAAGACAAGGATTAAGAGTCGAAAACAGTACAACGAATCGTCATCTTTCTCTAATGATGTAACGAAACATAAAAACTTCCGCGCTTCGCGAATGGGGACATTTTTCTTCGAAAATAACTTCCTTTAGCTTTTTGGTTCCTGCCTCTCAACCTTGCTTGAGCTTTGTCTGATCTAACCACTCAAATAGCATTCCCTTCTTTGAACCATAAACCTGCCACCTATGCAATTTCTGGGATACCTTGGAAAATGATCGTTTTGCTAAGCATTATGGAAATAAAATTTAAAAAACAGAATTCTTGCTACCCTGCATGCATATAGGCCTACTTTCTATTGAAGAAATATTGACACCCGTCGCCAACGCAACAGTCAGAAGTCAATGTCGATTTATTGAAAGCACCTGTACATGATATCAGAAGGATCATGCTACTTCCTGGCTGATCGATGCATTATTGTACGGCAGTGTCAAGGAACAAATTCAATTTATCACCGCCGTTATAAGATCTTGACCTCTAAGAACAGAGGTCAATGGATGTCAACAACTTTCGACAGTCATAACTGCTTTTGGAAGAAGCGAGTTTTTTTGTAGATGTTGTTTTGATTTTGTATAGACTCAGTCGAACAAATTCGATTTATAAAGCTACGTCTCAGCGGCCTCCAAACTTGATTTTATAAATGAAATAAGCAGAGGACTTGAAGTTGTATAGCGATTTTCATCATGAATGTATAAATAGCACGAATTTACATTGCATGGTAGTTCAATGTCCTCGCAAGCTCCTAATGACTCTTCTGTTTGTGAGACAACCTTTACGATTAAACAAAAAACGAAGGCCATCATGAAAGGGCACAAAACATTGGTGTAAAATCGGTACAAATAGATAAAATTTCGAACAAATAGTCGAACAAATTCGATTTATAAAGCTACGTCTCAACGGCCTCCAAACTTGATTTTATAAATGAAATAAGCAGAGGACTTGAAGTTGTATAGCGATTTTCATCATGAATGTATAAATAGCACGAATTTAAATTGCATGGTAGTTCAATGTCCTCGCAAGCTCCTAATGACTCTTCTGTTTGTGAGACAACCTTTACGATTAAACAAAAAACGAAGGCCATCATGAAAGGGCACAAAACATTGGTGTAAAATCGGTACAAATAGATAAAATAAAAAGATAGCATGGTTGTGTTTGGTACAAGAGGTTGCTCGCTCTGCTTGTTAAAATTTCTTAACTTCACTAACCATGCTATAATCTTCAACTAAGTGAAAATATAATTGCCCATTTTGTTTTTTTGTTTGCTTTTTTAGTTCAGAGAGCTATATTTATTTTGTTAGTCATCGTGCAGGACCATTATGAGAGAATCTTTATCTATTGACTATAAATTAAAAATTATTTTTAACGCTTGAAAGAAGCAGTGCCCCATTATCGGAGGATTAATCAAACATGCCAATTATGTGGCATTGCGAACATATCCCCAAGATAATAATGCGAACTTCTTTTCTGATATTCTTAGAAACTGTCTCAAACTTTATCCTAATATGGGAATATCATTTTAACTATAGGTGTGTAAGGAAAAGTAGTCATTGGTAAAGAAAGAAAAGGTATTTTTTTAAATTAAAAGTTACACGTAAACTATGTGTTTTCTGTTTCATCGTAAGTGTTCCATCGAGCTCGTCCGTATTATATGGAAATACAACAGACCATTTTAATGATAAATGTAGGATTAGTTTCCTTACGCTTTCCATTTCCCCATGATTTATTTTTACTTGCAAGGTTTTTGCTTTTAATCGGATATAAATGATGTTAACTTTGTTAATCTCATCCTCTGTTTATGTTCTGTTTCTGTGAAAAACATTTCAGAACGTGCCTATGAGCTTCCGAAGTATTTTCTAAAGTAATTGCGTTATAGCTTTAACATCTACCACCGCTATCAGCGCACAATGCATTTCCGGGAAGAAATTATACCGGTACACATCATATCGAATTTTAGACAATGGCGTAGCCACCTACCTACGGAGAGGGGTGGGGGGCACTGGATGCATATGCTCCCTCCTGAATCGAATGTCGACATTAAAAATAAAAGTGAGAAAAAGGAGAAAAGTAAGGGAGAGTGATACATTGACAAGAGAGAGAGAGAAAGAGAGAAAATAAAAGATCTACCCAGTGGTCTTATTAAAATTAATTCAACATTCATTCACGGAGTATGACCCTCACCCCCTCCTGCCCCCCCCCCAACCCCGTCGATGATACCAGTTCCCCCTCAATGGCTGGATCCACGCTACACCTCTGTTCATGGATACACCATCGTGATAACGTGTGGGATGCGATCCAAAGCAATGATGCTGATGCTGATGAAGCCTTCTAGGTGGTCAGGAGCCTGCTTTCCATCCGTGATACCCCGGTCACACCAGCAAGACCCACACCAGGGACCCGTTTCACAAAACCCTTTTTTCAATGACAAATGAAAAAAATCCGCTGATAACCAATCACAAGCAAGGATTTCACTAGCTTATAACAAAAAACTGTCATCTGTCACTGATGACAAGTTTTGTGAAAGGGGGCCCTGATCGACCGAACATACAAATTACGATACCCGACTAGGCAAAGGACCGGTTGGTTTGGACGAGTCGGTGTGGAGTCGGTTTGCGTTGTGACTGAGGTATCATGATTTCATCTCAATCAACTCTGGAGAAAAAGGATGAAAACAAACTTCAATGTGAGAGATCATCATTAACTGGGACCCTTGCCAGGAACATCTTCTAAAGTAAATGAGATAATCACATCTTGACACCGTAATGGGAGACACAAGTAGAAATGAGATATACATGGGAGAGCCGAGATGACGAGGGTCAATGCCTTACAAAAGGCACTGCTCCAACCGTAGTATTCTTTTTTTTTCTTTAAAAAAAAATCTAACATTATTTATTTCTACGTGGGCTACCTTGTCCAAAAACCTCGATGCCTTTTTATGTGTGCCCCGCAAACCATTTTTATTGTAGAACACAATTTAGTTTACCCCCCCCCCCCCAATATTTATTTATTTTACCAATTTTGTTAATGCATTAATTCACTGTTGTATGCAATTTTTTACTTCTATATCATCAGATCTATATCATATATATTACGTTATATTCAAACAAAAATTTTAATCATGGTTTGTGAAATAAAGACGAAATGAAACGAAATGAAAGGCATGAAGGGTATTTAGCACACGTAAAGATCGTTTACGAAGAATATCTTGCAAAATCACCCCCTCCCCCCAAACAATGCAACATGTATCCAGAGGGTACAGTGTCGATATTATAAAAAAAATCAGCTGCGAATTGCCGGCATGAATTAAATTGCAGAAAAATCATATTCACATTAATTTTACAAAGTATTTGTTGAATGAAATTCTGCTAATGACTTCAACTATACATACATTTTTTCTAAGGCCAGTGTCGTATAGCTATGATTTGTCAACCGAGAAGAAAGGGGTGGGGGACAAACACTTTAAAAAAGTGTCTGCAAGAATCGTCAAACCTTAAAGAGGCAGAAACTTGGAGACCTGCACAATATAGCGGATGGTTGTTAGATTAGAACACGGGGTAAAGAGATAATGATTGTGTGTAAGTTTAACCTAAATCTTCGTATCATAATTTTCTCTTTTGAAACATATCACTAGATGTAAATATGTCAGGGAAACATGTTCAAAATAAGATGTTTCACCAACTCTAGACATTGGCAAATCCAGGGGGCTGCTTGCTTGTCAGACATTTTTTGGGGGACACACACAAAAAGTACTTGAATCCCCCTCCTTAGCAAGAGTTTAGTTTGAGCTCTAAAGAGCTTGTAATTCCAAGACTATAAAACGGTAGACTATGATTAGCGTGAAATGCGATGACAAAGAATTAAGGAAAATTCAAGTCGACGACAATTTCAATACCCTATTGGGTGTCAATGTTGGCTAGTTTCATTAGGTACTGGACAAGCCTGAAATTGCCTTTGTTTGATTTGGGGGGAAAGTATTGCGATCATGCTATAGGTGATTACAAAACATCATCTAGTTATAAACACGCGTCTCGAGCAATCGTATTTCCAAGACCAACTTCGGACCAAGCCCTTTAATCTGCCTCCATGCCGCAGCATACCTAGGGACGAGTTTAGACCAAAGAGTTATCTATAGGCCTAGCTAGCTACCTATTGACGACGGTGTTGTAATCGCCTGCGCGCGCGCACGCTGGCGCCACTCGAAACCTCGCGTCAAGCTGAGATAAATATTTCTCCTTGTTGGTCGGGACGGCGACATTTCAGTAAACGTTCCCTCATCATCATCATTCGTCCATCTCTCGGTTTATGAGTTGGTGGATAAGACTGCACTAGAAAGAAAGATGGGAGACTGTTTGATATTTCATCTGGTCTGCCTGGCCTGTGTCACCCTGGTGATCGCCTACGATGTTCCGAATCTCGACAAAGGTAAGTCAATTTTCTTTCTCATTTATTTAAAGCGTTTTTCTCACCTCATGTCCAATAATCAAGCGTTTGTAGATACATAGTGCTAAAACACGGGTGATAGTGTTAGTCGTTAGAGTAATATAGCACATTTATTCAATGTCCTCTTACCTGCTGATAATTGGGACATCTCTTGATTATCCTCTTAAATATTGGTGTTTATTGAATGTCAATACGACGAACAGACCTATTCGGTATTACGCACCTCACGAATGACTTTATCCTATATCGTATTCATCACAGGTAGACATACTATGCATGCAAGGGTACCGCTAGACCATTTTAATGTAGGAGGGGGAGGGGTGTAGGGTCGTGACCAAATTTGATGACAACTTGGTCCAAAAAAATCCAACAAGCCTCACCCCCTAAACGAACTGTGACAATAATTTGTAGATCAAGTTACTGAGAAGGCTACAAAAAGATACAATAATTTCAACTGATTGTTCTAAAGGGAAGGGAAAGGGCTGCTCTCATTCTAAAAGCCCCCCCCCCCCTGGGTATATTAGACTGGGTTGCGGATAGAGCTATAGATCATTCTAAAACTCTCATATTCGGGCATCAGCTAGGGTGCAGCCGTTATGATGAAAACAATCAATAAGTAACCTAAAACAACAAACTTTTATTAGGGATAATGATAACACTTATTGTCAATATGACCGTTTCATATTTTTTTTAATAAGAAATAGACAAACAAAAGAAAATTAACAATGTAACATCAGTGGCTAAGAGCGACGAATCTTTTTGCTGGCGTGCTTCGCGTATGTTGTGGCTAAATTGAATGCCGTTTGTCATTAAAAGGACAGGGACAAATTAGATCAGAAGTAAAGGTTGTGTTTTTGCGATAATTATGGTAAATCAGTAATGTGGAGTGAAAAGGTTGGTATTTTGGCAAAGAATGACAGCCCCCCCCCAACAAAAAGTGCCCCTATGCCCATTCTTGATATAAAATATGTCTGGCATATTGAATAACTGCCACTTGGGAAATCGTTTTATTATCTTTATGAAGATTTTTGGGATATTCGTGAAGTTATTTTCATGTTCGAAATAGTTTTGACAAGTTTAGTTTCTCTTCTTCTCCTTCTTTTTTGTAGGGGAGGAGGGGGGGGGGGGGTAAAACTATGCACGCCATTTAAACTGTTGACCATATCACTTATAACTTGTTACAACGTGTATAGCATCCCAAGACGGTTCATGACGGGGGTAATTAACGTTTCATTTTAACTTCGGACACAGTTCAAAAGAAAACGGCTGTATGTGTGAATTGGATGGAATAGGTGACATCAGTTTTCATTTAAAATGTTACATAATGATTCAGCTATAAGAATCCAGAAAGCATTTAAAATATCCCTTAAAGTCTATGATCATATTGGTCTAAATTAAAAAAATACATTGAACTTTTGTAGTTGTTTCCCTATACTGTTTTTATATATATTTTTCCGGATGTGGTTCACAAAATGTGCCTAGAATCAAAACAAATTTGGACTACTTACCGACTGACTTCAGACCACAATCTACTTCATATCAGGAAAGATCTTTCCGTTTACTCTTTCCGATTCTTCAACTGGATAAATAGTGAACACATCTTACCCTAGTATAACCCTAGTTTAAAGTTCAATATAGGCCTACTTCATTATAAGCGACATAACAAATATTGAGAGCATTCCCATCAAGGTAATATCTACAGGAGAATAGTAAAATATATTAACTTTTGCAAAAAGATTTTAGACTTAGAATTGGAATAAGTTCACATGAGAGAGAGAGAGAGAGAGAGAGAGAGAGGGGGGGGGGGGGAGAAAGGATCAGGGGAAAAGCGAGAGATCAGGAGGCATGATATAGGAGAGGGATAAATAAAGAGGGGAAGAAAAGGAGGGTGAGAGAGAGAGAGAGAGAGAGAGAGAGAAAGAGGGGGGGGGGGGGGTGGACACGAAGACAAAGAAGGTGGATATTATCATATTCATAATATTCAGTTAAGGAGCGGACAGAGGGGTATACCGTATACCACTTGAAGGGATACAACCCCCCCCCCCCCCCCAAAAAAAAAAAAAAAAAAAAAAAAAAAAAAAAAAAGAAAAGAAAAGAAGCAACAACAACAACAAAATATAAAGGGGAAAAACGGAGAAAAAACATTCACATGCTTCCTGGCATATTTTACTTCGTGATTCGGCTTTAATTTCCACCCTCCAGTGAAGTGAAGTGCATCCAAAAGTGGGTGAAAAGGGATCGAAATGTGAAAACTACATAATGCTCAGTCGCATTCCTCTCATGAATATATTTACTTAAAATTTTGGTTAAACGTCTTCAATAGTAAAGTAGTAATGATCGTTAATGCTGAAATGTTGAGATACTTTCAAACACTCGGTCGCTGCGCTTACTCGCATAATGTTTTTTTAAATTGGGAACCGACCAAGTCTTTAATTTCTCGATTAGAAGTGGTGTTAAAAACCGCATATTCCGGGTTGAATTTTGGACGTGGGCGAAGGCGGGGGGGGGGGGGGGGGGCAGTTTCATAGTTTGTAGATAAAAACGAAAGTTGGAGATGATATGAAAGAACTTTCCATTTCTGTAAGAATCAAGCCAAACTCTTCGTGCTGTGCTTAATGATTGAAAAATGGTTTGATGACGATATCAATTTATGACAGAAGCTTCTTTTTTCCGTCCTACATGATAGAACTTCTTTTCAAAATGTGGGAATAAGAAATGGCATTTGCCGGTCAATACCCTTGACTTTGCTCTTGGAAACAACATATCTTCCGCACGTACTTACAAATTCGAATATACACGTAGGGATCATCATTTAATCATTGCCCATGTCATAGGTCGTAAAAGTAACGTCTGGGGAGTTTGATCGTCATTGCCAAGGTCAAAGGTCGGGGAAGCTAGCCTTGCCAGGCCAGGGCCGGGCTAAATCTTAAACTTTTTTACTCCTGTTTTTTTTATTTGGAGTTAAGTCTACCTTGACACCAAGATAATCATGGCACGTCTTTCATCGTTTTGGGGATTTTCCCCAAAGGGATTATTGTTATTCGGATGTTCATGTGTTATCTGAGAATCAACGATGACAGTTTGATGGTTACTTTCGAGATCGTTTACATCTTAATCTGGAATTTAATCAATATTCAACCCTCTCAGCAATCTCATGACTTGTGATAAACAAGTCAGAGAAAATAAATTACTTATGAATGCTGTTCCAAAGTAAGTTAGTTGGTCATTTGCGGAATGAGGTGGGGAGGCTTGGGGTCTTCAGCTGTTTTCCCTCTGAGAATTTGAAAACTATCAATTTTTGGAAAACCATAACCTCACATGATATCAGCAGGACGAGATATTAGGTACTGTAAGACATAATTGAATAATGGCATATACTTCTTCAAAATTAATCTTTGTTTGCCGCCGCCTTCCCAAAGTTATCTCGCTCGCGACGCTCGCTCGTTCAACTTTTTAACCCCCCCCCCGGAAAGTAGAAAGTTGATCCAGGAGAGACGCGACAGCCCCTTTCCCGTGGCAATACTGAATCCATGCAGTTATACAGGGTCTAAATTATCCACACAGAGACATAATATACACAGATCTCAGATAACAATTAGAAATGACGAATAATATATATTTCATTCATATATTTTAATGTTTTAATGCTTTAGTTTTAACATAGATTTCAAAACTAAAATTCAATGGCAAATTTAAACCTTTTTTTATTTTAGATACCCAGAAGTTATATTACGATGTCGAGTATCTTGTCCCGAGACCAGAAAAACACATTATGTATAGTTACTATGACCCACCAGGTGGTAATAAAATACAAATCTATTCAAATGAAAAATTAGGAAATCCTGAATCCTTCCTGTTCACTTTCTCAAATTACAAACACGACGGTCGGTAACAAACCTAAAGTCACATCAGAAAAGGAGGCATTTGCTGCTTTGGTTTCAACTATTCAAGCGGTTCATTTAATTACAGTTCTCTAATTATTCAGCTAAATGACCTGAACAACACGAAAATCAAATAATCGCTAATTGGAGAAGCAGATGCTGAAAAGGAAATGGTGATCAAAGTTCAAAAATGTTCTTCTAGCATGATAGGCAAAGCTATAATACCAAAAAATAAGCCCATCCCCACAAAGTCTGTTAGTATATAAGAATAAAATGATTCCCCGAAACAGGCAAGCGCATTATTTAGGCCTAATCAAAAAATATTATTATGTCTTACAATAACTTGGGAACATTTCTATAGATACTCAAATAATTAGCTCTTTATTCCTTCATTTCCTAGAACGAGGAGGGTAAGTGGATAACAAAAAAGGGGCGTTGATAATTTTTCAAGAACAATCGAAGCCTTTAGGTTTCGAGAATAACTGGATTCATCTGTCGCAATAATAGGAATGATCAAAGAATATAAAACTAAAATGGCTAGGCTAGACTAGCAAGCACAAGATCCGTACTCCTCACAATTAATTGTCCATGGCATTTGCCGAGCTTCTTACTGCGAACAGGTCAAGAACATTCATTTTTCCGGAGGCGGGGGATTTTGAGAAGCATCTAGCAAAGTAGACAAAAATTAGACAGCAGATGCTGTGAAGATCTTTCACGAAATGTTTTGAGTTGTGGTTTGTAATGAGAAAATTGCTTTGATTCTTTGAATTTGATGAATAGATGAATTCTTATTTCTGCTTACTTGGCAAGTGGGACATTAATACTGACGATCAAGAATATCGATGAAGAAGAAGAAGATGAAGATGAAGCAGAAAGAGAAGGAGAAGCTGACTACATTGTCACTATTAATGTGTATAGCACTTCACTTTTAAAAGCTTGGACATGATGTAAGAGAAAGTGAGATATTGGGAGGGGTGTGGCCCAGGGAATGTAATGTGGAATGCGATTGATATTAACAATTAAAGCGGAAATAATAAGCATATCATGATAAATTATATTTTGGAGAAATACCAAGCATTATCAAACTGAATGCATTTAACATTTCCTATCATGATTGATTGAAGTGGAATAGATTATTGCTTTATTACCTGGCGGGAACGCGTACGACGAGGTACGACGGAAGTACTCAGTCACCTTTGACCCGATCAAGATCCCACTATAATATACCCCTGGTATATAATTACAGAGAAACTACCCACTCGTCAAGTTGATAGACTGTCTCTGGAGACAAAACCACCCATAATCCATGTCACAATGTCAATGTCGAAGCACATGGGTATAATTACCCACCAACATGAAGGTGTTCTTGAAAAATCATCAGGGGCTCAGTTTTGTTTTCGATTTTCTCTTTGCACTGTTTTGCAAACCTCAAGGTAGTAATTGCAAGAAGAGAAAGAAAGTGTCAGAAGGAGCAAAATTAAAAACAGGAAAGCTTGCGGGGGAGGGTGAGGAACAGAAGGATGGAGATAAGACCACCAGGATGAGAAGGAGATGGTTCCAATTTCTTCGAAAGACAGAGAGAACAATAATACTAACAAAGCAAAACTTGAGATGTTTTTTACGAGCCTGGTCGAAATAGTGGCCACATCAAACCCATATAATAAGATTGGACTCCTATAAGGCTATTTCGAATGTTATCTGCAATGCAAATGACGAAGTGTTTAGCATCCAGAAATCCCCACCAAAACATGTTTTAAAAAAAAAACAGACCCCAAAGTTGGGCCAATTTCACCCCATCTATAGGCCATGGACCAAGCTTTGTCAGTGGGAAGTATGACTGCACATCACAAAACACAACAAAATTAACAAAAATTTCCATCGGGACGGGTATGTCAGAAAAAAAAAAAAAAAAACCTTTTACCCTAATTTACCCCTAAATTCTCTGCCACATGAGGGTGCATACGCATTTAGACCTATTCCGTGACCATTACGGAAGCACTTTAAAGGATTAAAGATAACGGAGTTCAGGAAATTGAACTCAGTTTTGGAGAATAATGTCTAAATGTAAGTTTTAATTCAGGGAAATATCCATCAGTCTAGTCCTTCGAAAAGTGAGCTGGCTTAACAAAATCTGCTGAAATTTCAAAATGATAAAAATCATATGGTAAAGACATTGTGTATTGTTCGGGGAAAGGCTTCTTTTCAGGAATTCACCTCACTCCATATTCAGTAATGTTATCTTCCTTGTATACATTTTATATCAATATCTTTGTTAGATTTGATATTTTGTCTTCACTGCTCATTGTAATTATACTGAGATTTATAAGAATTTGATTTAGTGTGATTATACATGATATTTGCTTACCTTGAGATCTGGAGGCAGAGACAAGATTCATCTTAAGCTGATGACAGACTTAACAAAAACCAATTTATTTGCTCCACCAACGAATTAATGTGCTAATAATTTGCTACACTTTGGTCAATAATTCTATGAATGTTTAATATAATGTCATCATTCATTGAGGCAATACAATAAGTATATACATTTCTCCCCTAATGTCAATGGGTGACTGAATCAATGAATGAAACAACCGTCAGTTTAGGGATTAAAACATATTCCTTTCAAAGCATCATGACTGTTAAAAAAAGAACAAGCTGAAACAGGCCCGAAATATAAAATTGGAAACATAATTAGGTACGACGAAACATACGCACAAAACATGCCCGATGTATGTAATGTGACTGACATACACCCATCGTGTGCTGTTACCCAGGCTACCATTGGAAGCACATCGACGTAATTTTGAGCGCCCCTCTCCTCTGCATCCATTCTTAGAATGCCTCTACAATTACTGCATTAAGACCCTGAGGATAAAAATAATACCAAGATGATCAGTAGGATAGACAGACAAAGAGAGAGAGAGAGAGAGAGAGAGAGAGAGAGAGAGAGAGAGAGGATAAAAAGGGATGGAGAGGAGAAAACTAGAAAGAACAGAGAAGACGATGACATTGGGAGCAGATGAAGAGAGACGGAGGGAGGGAAACATAAGGGAGAAGGGATGGAAGGGAAATAAACAGAGGAAGGAGGTAAAAATAACAAATATATTACGCACTGGTTTCATGTTCTCTTATTAAATTAGCAGTCATTTTTGATAAACATCGCCTGATAAATGAATGACATTTGCTGAACGGTGTATACACGCTGACGTGTAATCACTAGACTTCGATACAATAGGAATAAATTCTAATTCTTTAAAATGATGCCATTGATGCTAAACATACAATTTGTTGAGAGCCTACACGTGACCAGGTACTTTATTGTCTAAATGCGCGACCGGTCGTTAAAAAGTTCTAATGACCGGTCGGTTAATATTCCAGAGAGTAGCTATGTCGGTTGACTCTTGATCCATGGAACTTGGGAGGAGGGTGATTTGTAAAATGACAAGAAGTCTCGTCACAAGTTTATAAAGCAAATTATTGTAAATTGTATGTTTGGAAATGTTCGAAACAATCCAACACCCGAGGCAATATACATAGTGGGGATATCTTACTAACACCTCCACAGATGTAAGTTTGTATGGAATTAGTTTTTGTTCACCCAGCTTTTTGATCACTCATTAAATTGTTCTTTCAAATTTTTTTGCTCTTTTATGTGTTTTCATTTTAGCATTCACAATTATAGGATAAAAATTGGTAACGTGGACGTTTTCAATGGTTTACAAAGAATGAGTAGCGCCAAATAATTGAATACGATACCGACATTGATTTAATATACATTTGACATTTAGGATCTTTAAGTGTATATTTAGATGTGATCTGTGTAGTACTTAATTCTTCTCCGTTCGACTTGTAGACAGTTCTAATGACGCAATTACGGTCCAAAAGTGCTCTCTTATTATCCAATCAAACGAAAAGAGCACACCTATTACTGTGTCGTCGTGGTTCAAGGATTGAAAACGACTGCAAAAACATTTCAGCTTCACCCGTTATTAGTTGGACAGGAAAATGTTAAGGGGACTGGGTAAACATATGGCTTCACCGGGCTAATAACCTTTATTGCATTGTTGTACTTGAAAACAAATGATAAAAACTTAATCCATTAATAAATCAATCAATTAATCTATCTATCAATAGCCAACCTGCCCGTCAACCAATGAACTATTAATTCATTCATTTGGTCTAGAAAGCGCTTGGATATTTGTCAATTTTATGAAGATTACAAGTCATATTTTACAGATATAATCGGAGCTAAAAGAGAAGGCGAATCTATTCATATTCGAAGAGCAACATATAAAATATGTCTACTTCAGAATTGAGAAGTAGTTGATGAACTTTGCTCTATTATTTTACCATGGTGCCCTATAAACCGTGCACCCTGAAATGGGGTTGAAATTTGATTTCTTGTCCCAGCATAATTTACTTGTTTATGTTTTTGTTTTTTAGCACTCCTGTTCCCCTGGGTTACACTGTGAGCTTTGATTCAAGATCGTGACAGTTGTTTTGGGTGACACAAATTGACCTTTATTATTTCTGAGTATTATAGAGGACGATTTTTTTAAAAGCGTGATAAGTGATCTTTAGTTGGGGAGAGAAATTTTAGATTTGGGTCACGTTCAGTTCTATTTTTCTTCCAAGTAAACATTCGCCTCTTTGGGGGGGGGGGGGGGCATCATAGCCCACCCAGGGAATACAATATTTTCGAAAATCCTCTTTAAGGATAACAAATTCGTTCACCATTGAATAGAATTGGTGACTTTGAATTGTATGCGTTTTCTACTCCCTTTTTGAAATTTCACGCTGTGACTGGAGTATAAAGATCAGAAAAAGAAGATCGATATGTATTTCAAAAACTGTTATAAACTTGAACCGTTTCTCAAAGATGACCCTAACCTAGTAAAAATAGGATTCTTGTTATTTGTCTCTTAAACTGTAATTGACTGTTTGTAAAAGCCAACATTCCTGTTTCTTTCACTTCACTGAACTCTCCTGGTTTCCAACAGCGTCATTACTATTCTCGGTCATCTAATAAAATATATTTGTTTTGAGGTCAGAACGGTGACTTATTTTTAAAATTTAATTATTTTCAAGTCAATTGAAGAAGAAAATGCAGGTCAAGGGTGGATGCAGTGGGGTATACTATAGGATGAGAAATAAAGAAAATCCATGGTATCTGGGTAGCATAACACACGGTGTCAATCAGTGTCTATGTTGAGTTTTGTTACAATAAGGGCAGGGGGCGGCCGATTACTTCCCATATAGATCCATATATCGTATGTCTAATCAAATTATTACCTAAAAAACTTTTTTTTCCTACCAGATTGAGTTTTTTTTTATGCCTAATTCAGTTCTTGTCTTTTGACAGCTATCTATTGAAGACCCTAATTCATTTTTCAATCTTAAACTGTGTTCAATAATAACAATATTAGCAGCCTAAATCAAGTGAGACAAAACGACATAACTTTATTTTCTTCTTCAGAGTAGGGTTGTAATGATTTAAGCAATCATTTAATTATGTGAAGATGAGCTTAAGGGGCGAAAAAGAAGAAAACATACCCCACGCGATAGGCAGATTTTTAATATATTTTTTTAATCTCATGACCATCTTGGTATATTTGTAGCGGTGAAGAGAAAGGGGGCGTACAGTTTTTCTGACGGTTAGACATTCGTCAGAAAAGTGTCTTGCAAGGGTCTTAAATGATCAGAACCGTAGTATCTCTTATCCACAACGTTTTTCACCACTAAGATCTCTGACGGCCCTTCCGACGATAGGGGGAGGGGTGACCCTCTTGGTCTTGGGCCCCCTGGATCCGCCTAGGACAGTAAAGGATGACCTGGATAGCATGTTGCATGTCATTGTTGATCAGCTGTGATTGGTCTTATACATCCTAGCCAAACCATATTCGTTCTAGTTTCCAGGCATCGTGAAGATGATAGCGGATAGCCTTATCCAAGCCGCCTGTCCCACCGCGATCGCAGCATGATGAAAGCAGTCCTAATTCTTTGCGGACCTCAAACATCATTTAAAGCCATGATGGATGGTCCTACGTGAATCATTGCACGCCATGAAAAAAACCAAAGTGAAATCAGTTTTGATATTATGTCCACAACGGACGTAGGCGTAAACAGATAGGATTTTCCAACAAATCATAAATAGAATTGTTTGTAATGTTTCTGAGGTTCCCTGGCGAGTCAGCTGTGTATTGGTTGCACCGGTGATAGGCGTAGTGAGAAAGTTGATTGAAACGAATTACACCATAATCTCTTTAATTTTGAATGAAAGTGAAATTGCTATATTACGTTTAGATTTTTCTCAGGCCAGCTTCCTTGACATTTTCTTACGTGTGTCGTTGACAGAAAAGTAGATTTGAAGAAATTACAAGGTGCAAAATATAATTGTATTGGAAATGCCAAAGCGAGTCAACTAGAGAATGGAAAGGCAATAAGACAGATACAAAAATACATGATAAACTGGGAAATTCAAATTAGATTGGTTAAGCAACATGAATACAATAAAGTAATCCGGACCTGCAGGAAAGAAAATTTAATACGATTGAGGTAAAAGTTGTGGGGGGGGGGGGAGAGAGAAAGAGAGAGAGAGAGAGAGAGAGAGAGAGCGAGAGAGGGGGAGATAGAGAGAGAGAGAGATAGAGAAAGAGAGAGAGAGAGAGGGGAAAGCTAGGAAGGGGTGGTGGAGATCGAGAATGAGCGTTTTAGTACGTGTTAGATGGTAAACAGGAAGGTGGATTTGTTTTGCTTTAATAAAAAATATCGACAGCAGATATTCATATGCCAACATTCCCCGGTAATAATGTCCAGTCTAATACGATTTAAGATGTAAAAAAACAGTTCGGTTGTAGACGTGCATACTGTTATAGGTGTGAATTCCATACTGCGAATAAAACAATGTCTTAGTTGCATAGTTATACGGATGAATAAACATAGCTATTCAACGGGTATAACAAGGTTTATACATTTATTCAAATTGTCGTTATAGAATTATAATCGTAACATACCATTTTAGCTAATTTATTCATTGATTCATTACAGGTCTGAGCAAAAAGTGGTTGATATGTATTCATTTAATTATGTTTAGACATGATTATGTTGAATATAATGTGTGGCTTATCAAGAAGTTGCTTTTCAAGTACATATGAAAATGATTGCATTGTAACGTAAAATAAAATCCACAGTATAGAAATAAAATTAGATATATAAATGTAACAGTTAAAGTTTTAAAACCGTCGAAAGTTAAAAATTATCAGCATCAACAGCATTCAAAGAATTTTTTTTTTAATTAATGTTTTTCTTCAAAATATAGATTGCTCGATCTCAGCGGTGTGTGGGCGAAAAACATGGGCGGAGAAGAAGGGCGTCTGTGCCTCAAACGGAGAATTCTACCACACCTTGTGCGGACTACAAGTGTACCGATGCGAAACAGGACTAGATATCTCCCCAGTTATATTCACAGACGATGTGAATGATTGCGTAAGAAAGACGAGAGAAAGGCGAGGTAAGTCACGAAATATATATTAATAAATTAATAAATTATTAATGAATATGTGTATAAGTTACGTTATGATCGATGGGTCTTTACGAATTCTTAATTGCTAATACCATTTTTGAAAGTCATGTTCATGCATTTTTAATTCATAGTAAATAAGTAGAATGTGAACAAATAGGTGGGATGGAACAAGGAAGAAGCTCAAGTGGTAGAGAGAAAGAGAAAGAGAAAGAGAGAGAGAGAGAGAGAGAGAGAGAGGGGGGGGGGGAGAGGAGGGGGGGGGGAGATGGTGATGATGGTGGTAGTGATAGTGATGAGAATGATAACAGTAATTAAACGGATGCCTGATGTTTATGATGATTTTTTTAATGACAGTGGTGATGATAGGGGTGCATGGTAATCGTAATAAAAAAAAGTGAACTGATAATGGTGATGGTGGTGATGATGATGATGATGGCCGATGTAGGCCTACTGATGATGACGATGGCGATGGTGGTGTTGGTGGTGATGATTTGTACTAATGATAATGATAATAGTATTCTAAAGGTGCGTGATGATGGTCTTGGTGGTTGCGGTATGGTGATGGTGGTTGTGGTAGTGGTGGTGGTGTTGGTGATAGTGGTTGCGATGAGAGATGAAGCCGTTTTGTCAAATCCCATCCTCTGTTGCATCTTCCTTTGCTTGATATATGTTGTTCCCATTATTGACCTAACCCATCTCATGTATACAAATTACAGTCCTAATTTACATAATACATGAATGCTCAGTTATGTTTTTCCTTCTCTATACTTCATGTAACCATTTTTTGTGTGTCCATATCTTTATCCTTTAACTGTGCTGTTATGATTTTAATTTCTTTTTACAGCCTAAAAATGAATTCTACTAACTTGAAATTCCTTTGCAGAGAAAATACTCGTACGTTTCCAAACTTGGTCAACTGGTAGGAGGGTAAATTTTCTTGTGGAAGGAAAGGCAAGACAAAGTCTTCTAGGTTCATATAGCTTTTAAATACGGACAGGAATAGACAGCGCCTTATGTTCCCACATGGCAAAGAGTGGGAAGAGCTTGAAACTTGTGTCAAGCAACCTTTGTTGTGAAAACATATCCTTTGATCAGTGGGGTAGCTGTAAAGGGACTTCGGTGCAAGTGCCCCTAAGTTGAAAAGAGGAGTTAAAAAGAGAACGAGAGAGCGAGAGAGAGAAAACAAAAGAGAAGAAAAAATGAAAGAGGAGAAAATGACGGAAAAAGAAGACGATTCGCCTCCCTTCCATATCCACTACAAACACTAGGGTCTTGTTCTATCACCTTTTGTTCCCTGGGTAGGTCCACCCCCTATGGTACAAGCGCCCCCATCAATGGTTGGGCACACTGGCTACGCCACTCAAACGGTGTGTTGCTCCTAAGACGCGGGAGGTTGGTCCACACCAGGTATCCCTCTTAGCCATGACCTTTGAACCTCTCATATTATCATCACAGGTGTCGCTAAAAACGTGATGTAAAGAGGTGATCAAAATATGCGCGAATCCAGTCAACATAGAAAAATCAAAGAAACTATGGCACTTGGAGATAATTTTTGAATTCGTTAATAATATAATGTCAATTATAACAACGCACCTCTTTGTCACGATATCGATTTCATAATGTATCTATCTACCACATATTAGAGACGTTATTATAACTTTAACAAGGTATTCAATTTTCCTCTATTTCACGAGTAGTGTACAAAGTCAGACATTGAAGGAAAAAAAAAACACAGGATAGAATCAACAGCACCCATATTTCTTTTCCTTCCAAATATAATCTTTGTGGTGATTGCTTTACCCATCGATCTCGATAACGAATGCAACGCCATGAGGGTAGTCAAGTCTGAAATTTGAAAGAAATGCTTTGTCTCCCTCTACCGATTACCGACCATTTTCACGACACCACGAATTGTTCTAATAAGAAAATGTTTAAAGGTAATACAAAGTTTTTGGGAAATATTGAAAATTGGTTGGATAGTGATTCTTCACACTTTTGATATAAATGGATGCCCCTGTGGATGTATTATAAGCACTAGAAAATTTAGCCCCTAAAACACTTCTGCTTCGAGAAAAATGGAATATAAAAATTTACCGGTGCTCCCGGTAAATTTTGATAAATTTCAAATAGCGCCTACGGCGATACAATGGTAGCTGCGACCATGAACATTTCAGTATATTATGTAGTTGTGATACATAATTTTCAGAAGGGAATAGCCAATCGGTCTATTTTAGTCAAGAAACATTATTTTATAGCTTGATTAATATCTTGACCTTAAGAGGGAGCTATACAACATAAAGAGTTTATTATTTACAATTTCATAACTCAGACTCGATTTCAACTGCGACAACGATCACTGAATATTGTAGGATCGCATATGCTTCCAATATGTTCATTTGAACCAAATTCATGACCCCATACCAAAACTTTGTAATACCTTTAACAAACATCAGTACTTCACACTATAACCTGAAACATCAGGTTGAAATATAATAATATTTCTTTGAATAACTTTCTAGCTTGATTTTGAGCAGGTGGGAGGAGAATTTCATTCTGTTTGTATCTTAACAAAATACAATACAAATTAAGGGACACAGAGATAGAACAGAGATAGAGGGAGAAGGAATTAGAGGAATGTGTGGAAGGATCGAGGGAAGGATATAGGAGGTTTGGAGGGATCGGGGGAAGATATGAAGAAAGAAGACGAAGAGGTAGAAGAAAGAGAGAAAGAAAGAAAGAAGAAAGAAAGAGGGAATAAGAGATGGCCGGGAAAAGAGAGAGAGAGAGAAAGAGAGAAAGGAGAGAGAGAGAGAGAGAGAGATGGAGAGAGATGGAGAGAGAGAGAGAGGGCCAGGAAGAAAAAAAAGAGAGAGAGAGAGAGAGAGAAAGACAGACAGAGAGAGAGAGAGAGAACGACAGACAGAGAGACAGAGAATGTGAACTTGATGCTCAAAACAGGAAATGACAAGCAGAAGATATCACATTTTCCCTTGCTGATCCCGCAACGGGTCGTTGTTTCCCCTGACCTTTGTCTCTTGGGATTACCTTTAGATACTCTATCATAACAACAACCCGGTGCCACCGTCAGCACCATACCGGCTAGCTCCCCCAAGATGGTGGATCATTAGTTCCCCGTGGATAGCAATTGCAAACCCGAGGGAGCAAGCCCAAACGATATATGTTTGTTGTATTGATTGGAAAGTTTTGCGAGTCATCCGTTGGCACAACTTTGTCTGAATGTGATGATATTGTCGACTTGAAGTTGCATGCGAACCCTTTGATGGCGTAGAGTCATCCGTTGTCGCAACTTTGTTCGAATGTGACGATATTGTCGACGTGAAGTTGCATGCAAACCCTTCGATGGCAGATGCCTCACACCTTTGGAGGATACTGATGGCAATCACAGTTTTCAGACGAGCCATACGTGCTGACGCAGGACAGATGGTATTGTTGGTAAGTCAATTTTGACATGTTTTTTTGATAGTGTCTGGGAAATGGAAGGGAGTTGGAAGGAAATAGTCTCAATTATTTCGGAAATGTTTGTTTTTAAAGTTGTTGTAGAAATCTGTCGAAACCTGACCCTATAACTAATCACATAATTTACTTTGAGGATTATTATAAGAACCAATGACGTCAGAGCAGGATCTCGACCAATAAGCATTTTTCCCCTCCCATCCGGCTACACCCTACCAATTACTCTGCTTCGCCTTGAGCCCTTCCAAGGGAGACTATACGTAACCAATGAATATAATTATGGACGTAATACTATCCAACGAATACGGAACTTGCACAAAAACATTAATTTTTGAAAATATTTACAATATAATGGACGCAGACATGCGGGTAAAACGAAGAAAAATTCCCCTCTGCCCAAATGCTAGAGATCATGCCTTCTTACACTAGCTGAGCATACACTTCAAAAAGAGATAAATAAAATTAGTTAAAATCAAAAAAGATTGTTGGACGAAAAACCCGATATTTCTGTATATCATGAAATGAAATTGGCCTTAATATGAAGAAACGTACATATAATAATCGTTTCACAGAATACTAAAAAGTTAAATCTTACATTATCAAAATAATCAAATAATGTAATAAGAATTCTCACAATGTCACCCTTCAACAAATTGTTTTGGCCCACAAATCATCATGACACCAGGAATTAGTTCATGAATATTATTTGGTTAGTATAATGATGCAGAATCATTTGAAGCGTTGCCGCATGGGAAAACAAACAAGGTGACCTTTTTTAGGAATGAAAGGGAGCCCCCCCCCCCCCAATAGAAGAAGAAAAAAACGAAAATGAAAGGAAAAAGTAGGATTTGGCAGCATATGGTGAACCGGTGGCTTTTTAATGCTAACAAATCTAAAGCCAAGGAAAAGGGTCATGCAGAATGGCTGTGATGAAAATTCAATTTCATCCACCCAGTCGTATCCACCTCTCTCTCTCTCTCTTTCTTTCGTTCTTTCTCTCTGCCTGTCTGTCTATCTGTCTCTCTGTGTGTATATCTACATATCTGTCTCTCCTGTTAATTTACTTTCTCTAATCCCCCTATTTCAGTCTCTCCTATCATTCTCCCTAGCTAGCTTAATCTCTCTCTTTAATTTCTTTCTCTCTTTCTCTCTCTTTCTCTCTCTCTTTCTTTCTTTCTCTCTCTTTATCTCAGTCTCTCTCTGTGTGTCTCTCTCTATCCGTATCTTTCTTTCTTTCCAATATTTTCCCATGTATGTCTACATCTATGTGTCAATTTACCCTGCCTTTCTGTTGTCTGTGGAGGTCCCGCCAACTGCTGTCTTTTCAGACACAGCTGCAGCTATAGTTATACAAGGATGAGGAGGAAAACAAAATTTCTAGAATCATAATATTCCCGCCCTCATATAATGCAAGGTTAATGCTATATTCTTAGTCAGCGAAAGCCCATGCAGGAAAAAAAAGAAGAGAATTTCTGATGTGCAGCAGCCTTTTTGTCACTTTCGTGAAAGCTTGTTTCTACGGGTGATTGGTTGAATGCAATGGACTCTTCTTCTCTATCAGACTTTAAAATGCTTAATTAAATGACATTATTGGTGATTGCGCCAAAATGAGCGCCATCAAAGACCGATGGAGGTAAAGATTTTTGGGGGGCGTAATCCTGAAAGAGATGTAGCCAATTGGAACGTGCCATGTTGGAACAAGTTGTGTACAGCTGCCTCGTCATAGATCCTACGTAGGCGTTTCATTGGCATCGCGATGTAGTATCTTGCAGAGGAATTGCAGTAACTAGCTGACTTTTGAATATGTGACCTATTGTGGGTAAGAATTTCTAAATATGAAATTATTTTGCATTTACCGGCAGCGTAACCTTTACTCGTAAGAAAAATCTCAAAAATAAAGTATGTATCGAATATCGTCGTGATTTTTCTCTCCCTCGAACATAGAAAGAGAGGTGAAGGTTTTGAAAGTACTTATTCATTTCATTTCATATACTTTACATTCCATTGGATTCTTTTAGATATTTGTCATTAATTTGCTTCAAAGATAATAAATTTCATTCAAGTTTGTATTAAACTGATATAGCAATATCATTTTTCGTTTGCCGTATACTCCAGCCATTAATTTCAATTGACTTTTTGCACAATACCTCCATTAATTGTTTGCATTAACCAAAACTTTATTCAACAATATGGATTTCATTTTCATTTTTGGAAAAAACACACGTAGCCGATAGGTATACTTTCCTTATTTTTTTCATTTTCGTTTGATATTTATTACCGAATTCATTTATTTCAAAGTAACGTAGATCTCATCTCTTTGTAATAAACGTGATTTATTAAAAAAGATTATATATATATATATATATATGAGTATATTTAATACTGTTATGACTTCGAATTACAGACTTTGGAGTTGTTAATACATTTACCATGATATACCACAATGGACTAACCGGGTCAGCACCGCATGACATTTGAGCACACAAGTCAGAAAGAAACTGTAAATATTTGATACAATTTATTATAATCGAACATAATTTTGTCTCCCTATCTTCATTTTCATCATCATCTTCACCACCACCACCACCACCATCACCACAAACACAACCACCATCCCCACCACCACCATCACCAAAACCACCACCACCATCATCACCACCACCACCACCATCGCCACCGCCACCATCACCACCACCACCACCACAACCACCACAACCACCACAACCACCACCAACATCATCATCATCATCATCACCACCACCACCATCATCATCATCATCACCACCACCACCATCATCATCATCATCATCATCATCACCATCATCATCATCATCATGTTTCCGCTTTTGTGTCTTCCAATTACCGATTTGATATCAAATACACCGTTTTCCTTATTGCAATTTTCCAATCAATCTTAATGGACACTGACGCCATTCTATTAATGATTCCATATCAATGATATTGTGATCAATCTTCGACATTGAATCATCGTCCATTATATCTTCCTTTCAACATTTTGCCACCAACTAACCTTGTTTTTTTATAATTCCTCTTACCACTGTGTGCATTATTCTACTGCAATGCGTTTTTCTGTACCCTCTTAATCGTCCCCTTCCTTCTCCTTGTCATTTCTTCCTCCAACTCGTCACTCCACCTAATCCATCACCATCATTCCATCATCTTCATGCTCCTCCTCATCTACCCGCATATATGACATCATGACATCAACCGACAGGTGCCCATCATCGATCTCGGCGGGCTCAAAAACATGTCATCTTGGAGGCGATTTCCTGGAAAATCGCTGCCAGACAACATCTCGGCTACTACCATCCCAACATATCCATCAATGTCACGTTCCAGACATCCAGGTTGGGCGATACCATCCAAGGACGAGGTATTTTATGAACGCCCATTAATATGATCGCAATATTTCTTTCGAAAAATCAACTATCAAGGGCAATTCGTTAAATACCCTATTGTATGTCTCATAGAACGCATTTTTGGATTTCGTAATATGTCATTGTCATGTTCACACATTTCACAAGGTGACGCACAAGGCCAGGCGCGTACGCAGGGGGGGGGGGGGGGGGGGGGGGGTTAGGGGGTTAAACCCCCCCTTTGGTATTTTTTATGTGTGTATTTGTAAGGAAACCCCCCTAAACCCCCCTTGTTTTTTTTTTTGTTTTTTGTTTTAATTATTAAAAAAAAAAAAAAAAAAATTATGCCCATGGCTGACCTAAAATAGGTGACCTTCACCCCCCAAACAAAGAAAAGTGTCAAATTATCAAATTTCGAGACCCCCCCCCCCCCAAAAAGGCTATTTAAATTTCTTGAAGTTGATTTTTCGAAAGTGCCCGTAGTTGCAATCTTGTTCATTGCTTATCTATTACCAAAAAAAATGAATGAAACATTATCCACAAACAGACGAATGGTTGCCATAATCCTCAACAATAAGTATACTCATTATCAGAATTAAATCATTAGTTTTATTTTAATAACAGTTTGATTCGAAACATTAAAAAGAAGAAAAGAAGCAAGCTTTACAATTTTAGGCAAAGTTATTTTTCACAAAAATTGTACCTAATTATAACACGGTTGCCTGCAAAAGCTAGCTTGTGGACCCAGTAGGTGCAGGTTCGTCCCTTCTCTCTGGCCGAATTATAATTATAACAATAATAATAATTTAAGTTTATGGCCTGGATCTGCGGAAGATCATTTTTAGGCAATTAATAAATAAATAAATAAACAGCAAAAAAAAAAAAAAAAAACAATAACACACAAACCTAATTTGGAGAACCAACAGCTTTTTTCCCCAAATAAGTTCTGCGTTATTCAAAGAGAGAGAGAGAGAGAGAGTTTGTTTTGTTTTATAAGGTTCACCCTATAGTTTGTGGATAATGGTGAGAGAATTTGTCTGCCGTCAAGGTCATGTATTGAACATTTTTACATGTCTGCTAGGTTTATGGAAGGCTGGTCTGTATCGGAGTCAGTTTGAAGACGGGTTTGGTGATCGAGCTGGACCGTATGTACAGCAGTTACTGAGCGACGAGGAAGCTTCCATGAAAGTTCGTACTGGAAGACCTCACTATTTCACCAACCTCCAAACAGTGTATGATTTGAATGAGGTAAGTGTCTGCTTCTTTTTTTATTCTAGACTCAGTGGCAGTATTTACGGGAGGAAGTGTGGAGCTCATAGCCCCCCTTAAAATATGGCGAAAAAAAAAAGCACTAGACAAAAAAAAAAACAGAGTGCGAGCGAGAGAGAGAGAGAGAGAGAGAAGGAATAGAAGGGGGATGAACCAAAAGAAGTTGACTCATCTTACACCCTCCCACAAATTAATAGCTTTCCAAATTCGTATTTCAACTACAAAGTAAGACCAATGCCCTCTTAATGTTGGATTTAGGAAAAAGCCAATGTATATGATGATGGATTGTAAGAGAGAGAGAGGAAAAAAATATTGAAATTCGAATTGTCGTCAATATATGCCGTACGATATGAGTTCTTTCCATTTAATATGACTTTTTTTAATAGAGATATCAATATATACAAAAACAAAAACAATAACGGGTCTTCAATTAGATAACCATTGTCTGTTCCACCATACAGGTAGGATGTAGTGACTTCCTGTACCTGTGCGTAGAGTTTTCTCAGGGAGATAACCCTCGCCCACCCTACACACTCACTATTACATCATTAACCGGAAGCGCTGTTCTATGCACCGAGATACCGTGCTATGGGAGAACCGGTGATGGTAAGATACATGTATCTTCTTCTTTTCTTTTCTATATGTTTTTTTTTCATTTTCCAGCCCGTTTAGTTTAGGATCAAACAAAAACAATCAGGTAGAAATTATGTATGCAAACAAAGAGGTAGAGGTGTCGTTGTCTAGTGGATGCATCACCGAACTTTGGGTCACATGGTTTGCGGTTCGAGTCCCGCCGCGGCACTAATGTCATTTAGCAAAACATCACTCTACACTTGCCACTCTCCACCCAGGTGAAGTTACAGTTTCAGTTACTGTTCGAGGAAAGCGTTTATACCATTTCAGAAGGTTTGTTTTTGTAATGCTGGCAAATCTTGCAGTGCAGGTATGCTGCTGGCTAGATCTTTGCTGGTACTGGGCAGCCAGAGACAATGTGGTGTATGGTCTCCCCATATTTTCCACATATCCTGCATTATAGGTCTGTTCCATCAATATATCAAAGAAGAAACAAAGCTAGCTGATGAAAATAAATATTTATGAACCAAGGGAAAAGGTATTAGAAGGACGGGGAACATCGTAATCGGGTTGGGATTGTACAATAGTATTAAGGTGAAGAAAGTAACACCCACCGATTCATCTAACCATCAAGACGCGTCATGAGGATAATACACTAATCGAACCGTGGGGTTGAACACATGGAAAGTGTTTTTTGAAGCAATGGCAGAGATTCGCTGATCTCAGCTTTCTCCGAAGTTCATGCCACCTTTTTTTTCTCCCATGTACACCGACCCTGATTTATGAATAAGATTGGTCGATGGAGGGAGACAGAAAGTGGCGGTAGAGAGTTAGCGGGTTAAAGGTCAAGTGCTGTCGGATGATCATTTTTCGAGCTCTATTCGATGAAAATACATCTTTATATCAATGGAAAGCTGAATGAACGTAGAATACAAATATATAAGAATAACGAATATTTTCCATTTTCCGCACTATATTTCTCGATACGCTATGATCGAAACTATTTCTTTCCTTTCTAGGAGTGGATAGAACATGTCGCCTCCCTTGTCCTGGCGATGCTGAGCCGGTCTGTGGCAATGACGGAATCACCTACTCGAGTTCCTGCGAAATCGACAACATAGTAAGATGTCTGTCACAAAACGTGGGGGTCGCCTACTATGGCGAATGTCGAATAGGTTAGTTATAAATGGAATTGTCAGGTCTAAAGTCACGCAGGTCAGCTAGGTGAAATGATATTGGGATTGTGTTGGCTATTGTGCACCTTTATTCATCGTAGGCCTATATTAGAATAGCCACATTCTAGTGTGATATTTATTTAGATTAAATCATAATGTGTAAATCATATGTATATGTGCCAGCACTATAAGAGCAATGCTATCCATACACTTTCTATAAGAAGCCCTTTTCTTTGATGCATATACATTAATTTGTGTCTGATTAACATTAAAGTGCATACAAGAGCATTCATAGAAATCTTATTTGCTGATATTAAATGTAAATAACACATCCATTGTTTTGAATAAAACAATATAGGTAAGCTTTAGTCTTTGAATTTTAAAAGTCAAAATCCATTGTGGAGTAATCGATATTCCAGTCATACAAGACAACATAGCTCATTACACTCGAAGCGTTATTCCTGTTGCGCTATTACCTACGCTGATGAATGAAAATAATTATGTATGTGCCAGTCATTCAGTACGATATTTCCACCGTACAATGTGCATTTACCGTACATACGATACGGCTCTCATATGGTTCGTCAAAGACCGCACCTGTTGTTGATGCGTCTTCAGTAAATGACGCGGTGCTACGTTAGCAAATGACGTCTCGTGTGCAATGCGCATTATCAATGGGTACTATTTACCTCAAAACCTAACTATATTTCAATATAAATTTCTCGCTCATCAGGAGTAATTATGGAGAGTATGTTCTGGTCAGCCGGAGTGGTGAGCAATGAGCCTGGAGAACTGACCGAGCTGGAAATGGAAGCTTTCCTCTTTGCAAACGAGTCCAGTGAGAGCGTGGCCGGAACGAATCTCTGGCGCATGGGGGTATTTGGCAGCATGAACGTCAATGGAACAGGACCAAAGTTTGGATACATTCCACAGGTGGGAACTGTTCCCAAAATACTCTGTATAAAGCATGATGAATAAATGGTGACTTACGGGTGTTTCCTTGACCAAGCAATTTAAGGAGTAGCCACTATCTCTTCGGAGCGGCTGTCGGTGTCGTTTACGTTAAACAGAGACAGCATTGCAAGCTCATAGAGTAGGCACTAAGTCTAAGTAATGTACTTGCACTTATTCACAAATATTTTTAATGGGCAGCGTTGAAATTTAGATGCAAACGTTCTTAAGTCTATTTTCAAGACATTTTGTACAATGAAAGAGACAAATCACAGTCTCTATTCTTTATCAGTTGCTGATTAACATTTTGATTCATTTGTGGCAGATTCTGGAAGGAAAAAGTGCGAGTCAGATACTGGTATCTGGCCTTCCGCTTCCAATCCGAGCCCGGTTTCCTTTCGACGTTGGGACGATTGGCTGTAACGAATTCCACTTCATGTGTATGGAGTTCACTCGTGGCAATAATGCGGAACCTTTCTTTCCATTCCAAACCAACAGTGGGAAGGAGGTCTTCACAAGTTGCCGGGCGGCGCCGTGTGACCCACTAGGTGAGTAGTGAACAGGCATAAACCCTTTTCAATCATATTTTCCGAGTTGTATAGGCTAGTTCAGTTGGTCTTGTGCGTAAACAAGTTGTAGATCCGGCAACAATTACTCCTAATTTGTTTATCAGATTTAGCTGCTTTCATCCAAGCCAATACCTACAGCAAACGTTGATTTTGTGGCATAACTTGAGTCATTACGTTTTAATTCTAAACCATCTGTACCATGATGAACTCAAGACTTTTGTTTTGTAATTTGTTTTCTGCCAGCCAGTTTGCTCCGTATGGCGGTTGGACCAGTCACTTGGGGGCTTACAGTGATGGCCGCCCGTAGAAGCGCTCCCAGTGACATCGTACTTGATTTGAATGCCCAACTCAGTCCTGACAGTGACGTCATTCGCGGACAAGGTCTTTGGCGAGTAGGATTGTTCGGCAGCCCTATGGCCAATGGGAGCTCCGATGAGAGGTTTAATTACGTACGGCAGCTCCTCGATCCTTCCCAGGCATCTGTACCTGTCATACCCGGGGGAAAAATCAACTTTCCGTCTCTTCCAACTCAGTTTGACATTATGAAGCTCGGCTGCTCGAAGTTCAAGTATATATGCCTCGAGATCGCGAAGGGTGACGAACCTCGACCAGATTTCGTCTTTCACAACGATGCGCAGAAACCCCTTATCTTCTGCAAATCCGTGTCATGTCCAGGTAAGCAAATTGGTTAATCCTACATAGCATGTACGAGAAATGTAAACCGCTTTCACATCCTAAAGACTGTCACTAAATTAAGAACAAGTCAAACATGAAATTACATTACTTCGTATGGCCAAGAATTAATCGTTTTTTAGGTGGGTTTGGAGGTGTGACTGACGTATAAAAGTGGCTAATACGAATTGGGGATTGTCGATTGTTACAAAGACAACTGCATGCATACATAGATTTTGTCTGTGTTGGAACATGTTTAATACGTTCTCTTTATACATAATCACCATATTCAGTAACGATAACCTTACGAAGTGCTTGCACCAATGGTACGGGGTGCTGATAACATTTCTTCTTCAACCGTCTGTTAAAATATATTACGAGTATCACACTTTACGTTAAAAGTATGGCTACTCTATCATAAGATGAGAATGGCGGTATTTGCTCGTTCAAAAGCAACTGTAGTTTTCCAAATGATAATTTAGTACCTCCCCCAATTTGACAACATTTTTATAGGCGTCTTCCCTCTTAGAAAACTTTAGCTCTGCACACGTGCGCCATCACGTTTTACCAATACGGCTGCAGCGAGAGACTCCCCATATTAATAAGGATCTTGACTTTTAAAAAAATCACAACTCTCTTATCATTTACCCGATCTTTGGTTGCCTGCATCCACTCCTGTCAACGTTCTGTCACTGAACAATATTTGATTCTGTCAGCAATTTTTCTATGATACAAAGGTCCTTCAAAACCAGTCGTTCGTCTGCTTTCACTCGACTGGGATTTACATCTGCTTGAGCACAACATCGGCCGCCCAAACAATGTAAGCATCAGCGTCACAATTGCTACTTCAGAACGATCGTCCCCGCTCAACGGTACCAACCTGTGGAAATTGGGATTTTTCACCAGCGAAAATGGTCCAGACAGAGGTGCTATCAGAGGACAGCATCGGGAGCAGATCTTAACCGAGGCAGCTTCGTCGACTCCTATTACTCCCGGGGTAAGTATGCAGATGGAACATGACTTTTCCTTTTTAAATGAAGAGTAGTAAGAAATTACCTGATTGCACTACGATCTTTAATGTTAACTAATAATTGTTATCCAAACTTTATATCTTTCGGATACTGAGTCATTCGGAAAAGGACTGCAGAAATTTCTCATTTCCCTCATTTTACAGATGCCACTGGACTTTGTAGACGTGCTCTCTTCCGTCGACGTAACTGGTATGGGATGCACAGGGTCAGAGTTCAACTACATCTGCATTTCGTTCGCCAAGGGAGACTCTCCAAACCCGGACTTTGATTTACCGTTGCGTAATGACGAAGCTGTTTCATGCAAGAGAATAACTTGCCAAGGTGAGTCTGCTGTTTCAAGCTTGCATGCGTAGTCGCCATCTAACGCTGCCATTCTTTCCTCAAGATAAAGAGATAACTCATAATTATAGACAAGTTGGATAATAGCATTACCCATAATTCGAGAGTAAATGGCTACAATGATATCGAAATAGATATTTGCCACATGGCTAAGATTAAGCGCTAGCTGCGTGATTCCAAATTCAGGAATGAAGATTTCGAACAATGAATCTCGTTAAATTTACCATATTCCCCGTGTCGTAATATTTGTTTCATTTTTTACCCATGTATTTTTCTTCTGATTTTAGTGTATATCATATTAACAAGAAACGATTTCTTATAGTTTCGTGAATCTACGATTGCTTCTAGTTGGGTAAGTGTACATGAAAAACCACAAAATTATCCCACTCCCGACGCCTTACTTCATGCTTGCTGTATTGTGTTTGTAACTCTGTTCAACTCGTGTGTTTTTGTTATGTTACTGTCATTACGCATATCCTTTTAGCCAACCTATGCTTATTTAGTTTGTAAAAAAATAAAACCTTTCCTTGTCAACCCTACCCTCTTGTTAGTGTTCAAATGTAGTTCGTTTTTGTATGTTGTGATGGTGTAGATCGAGGTGCATGAGCGGGTAATGTGTGTGCGATGTCAAAGTTGGTATGAATCGGACAGAACAGGTGAAGTGAATGGTGGAGTTTGTGAGAGTGTGATTGCGAAGTTGATATTTTCACTCTTAACTGACTTATTTTCTTCCTTACAGGAAAAGAAGATATATTTTTTGAATAGCCGTTTGATACTGTAATAATTTGCATGTTCTATTTTCTTCTACAACCCTTTATTCCACCACCCCCCGTAAATTAATTGAAACCCCAGCGGCGCAGTCTCAAAAGAATGCCCTCTTCCAGCGGGTGGTAGCAAACTGGCAAAGCGTAAGATCCCCTAGTGCTAATATCGAGGTAACGATGACATTAACACCAGACACCGGTAGTGATACCATCAGGGGAAACAACCTATGGAAGATGGGTGTCTATGCAACGGATTCCCAACGAGCTGAGAACCCTACCAAGTATGGATACAGGCAAAACATACTCACTCAGCAAGCTATGATGACGCCTAGCTAGTAAGAAAATTCGCAATTTTTTAGATATGTCGATGTGTCACCATAAATCACGAAACATGTACTTATTCCTTATTGATGAATTCATGGGCATTGCTAGTCGAACAGGTGTTTTCTAATCTCCCAATATTTTGGCAATTGTTATCTTATATTCGAGTAGAGGTGTCTTGGTCGAGTTGATACGTCACCGGACTGTGGATCGCAAGGTCCGCGGCACTAATGTCCTTGGGCAAGACATTAATCTACATTTGCCACACTCAATCCAGGTGATGTGAATGGGTACCTGGCATGAATTAATTCCTTGAAATGCTATAGAGCGCCGTAATGGCAGCCATGTTAAAGCCAGGGTAATAATCGAGAGGGCCAGGAGTGTCATCAAGTCTGACAGATATGAGCGCTGTACAAGAACTCATGCAATAGTATTATTATCAGCAAGCTAGTATCAATGTAAGTTAATATGCACAATGTGCATTGCCTGAGACTGTTATACATTTATATTTTTACGCTCGCTTGCTAGAAATCTGGTTTACGGGAAAGGCATGATAGAAGATGCCGGAATGGTACACCTTTGGACCAAATTTTGAAAACTATGCTTCACTCTATTCACTTCGATATTTTGATTCATTGATGAAATAACTCTGAATTAACTTACATTGAGTTTTAGTACGATATTTACATTACTCTGTTTTGATACATTCTTCCATTCATCATGTTATTACCTACCATTTTGCCATGCTATAACCCACACCAATGAAGCCAATGGAAGATAAGAGTGCATATGTGCCAAAAGCTCATTTTCCTTTCACTGTTTATGGATGAATTTGTCACACACGCTCGAAGCATGAAGTACTGCGAAATTGCTTACTAATTACTTCGTCAAAAAAAAAAGATGCCTCATGTACAACGGGCATTAAAGAAAACCCTTCTTGTCTGTACTGAGAACAAAAGAGGGTAATACAACAATTACGACTGATTCAACTTTCCTTTCTTAAATTTTGCCATTACAGTCAGTATGGAACCAATCTCGTTCTGTCCGGTGAAGTTGATTTCGACACTAGACTTATGTGCGATGGACCAAACCCACACCCATACTTCTGCGTTGAAATGCGCAGGAATGAAGCTTCGTCCGTGGATTTTACCATTCCGATCAGTGGAGGCATCTTAAAAGTATGCAACCGCTTCAATTGCCAAGGTAACAATGCCTGTACATCATCCGATAGGGTCTAACCATTCTGTTGGAACCTATGAAGTCATGTACACTGAGATCATCCCCATGTATTCCATTACGTAATGTAATTTGAAGTCAAATCATATACATGCAATATAAATTAATAAAAGAAGAACACCTTACGTCATTTATTATTTCCAACTTGATGTCATTGTCTTGTAGTGTTATTGATATCTCTCCATGTTTTTTATTATGGGAAACATGAAGAGAGTATTCCAAAAGGTGCCAAAGCTAAATCTACTTATGACCGACATTGATTTATTTAAATGATTATGATCCCACCAGGGAAATATTTTTACGTAAGGTAAATAAAATTTGATTACAAATTTACGCGAAGTCGATTACGATTGTGTTCCTTTAAACCATGTATCATTCAGTTATGTATATGTATTACGATTGTTGTCGTCATTGTGCAATAATCAGAAAATCGGTGCAAAATAAGATAGACTTAACGTACCTAAATATTTTCAACGAATATTTATAGAATTGGCATCTAATGGAGTGAAATATAATAGTTACGCCATTCAGTCTCAATAGATATGTATTAGACATTGTGGAATTAGTCAAGATTATTTTTGATGTTGTGAATTATTCTCTGAGCTCTCCTGCTGGAGGTATTCACATGGAAGTTTGAGATGGAATCTTTATACTCTGAGAAGAAAGTATAATTTATGGAGGGGTTCGAGGAAACCTTGACCTCAAGTAAATGTGAATATCAATGTTTCAATAGTTTGCATATACATGTATTTAAATGCATGTTGACATGTGATTTAGTGTGTAAAGGCATGCTTTAGCTCGATCGCGATCTTGTTTGACACATTTATTATTTTGCTAATAACCGTTGCGTTGCACATGAGCCGTCATTTGCCTGACACAGGACTGGGTCAGCGATTGGCTCGGTTATTGACGCGCCTTCTGAGATGGATATCGTAAAAAAATGGGGTGGATGCAAAATGAAAAGTGCAATCAAACCTTTGTTTCACTGGCGCATGAACTATTGGCTTTGTATTGCACGGACACACTTGATTAGCGATGCTAATAATACAGTCGTGTACAACAAACATGAGTGATTTCAAACCCAATCATGTACTATCTAACTTTAACCATAAACTATGAGTGTTGATTGTAGCATGTTAGCTAGGTAGAATTACATGTAGATAAAATATTTACCACCTCCTAGTCTTCTTGTGTCTTTATTCAGGAACGAGTCAATTAGCTGCACAGTCTGGTGATACATTTTCAAGTGCAGTGCATGAGTCCAGTGTGAATGTATGAGTGGTCAAATTTCTTATTCTTTCTAGCTGAAGTGCATTTCCTCTCACCGGGAGTGTGTGTATATTAACAACAAAAATATGGTGGGGGCCGCAAGCTACCACGGTAGACCGAGAAACCTGAAATATTGTCATTTCGTCGGTCTCAACGATGCTCTCTTTTTTGTACAAAAGTTAATTGGAAGAGATGCAGTGTATATACCCGACCAGTGCTAAAACAACTACCATTTAGTCCAATCATAGTGAGCAGCAGCTGTGAACGGCAGCTCTCCTCCTCCCCCTCCCCTTCCCCGATAATGTTGACTTACCATATCGGGACAGTCGTCGATCAGTCACATCGTATTCGGTCGGCGACATAAGTTTACTTGTAATGCCTATGTCTAACATAAAACATAATATTTTGAGTTGAAATGATATTTCGAATACAATTCATGCGATTTTAAATCAGAAATTATATCGCATCAATGGCAAATGATGTAGAATTGTATGCAAATCATGTTGGCACATAGTTAACCTTTTTTTCTAAATGGAGTGATGCATTTTCATAAAGGGCGTAGCGAGGGAATTAAAATGTAAATGTTTCCCACAATGCGTGTAACAAAAACGCGCGCGTGCATTAAACTAACATAGGCAAACACAATTACTAACATGTAAAATAGGTGTCTTACTCTGAAACTAATGGTTGATGTTTTGATATTGATTTTCATGTTTATGTCAATGTTAAGCCTCAGAATGTTGTTTTATTGCATCCGCCAACTTTTTGATCAAAGTAAGGAAATATTGCTTGGTAATTGCATACGCCGCACGCACTGAATGCATTGTTGCACCGTTTGAAATGGAGCACCGTAACATCAACGAAGTAGAATGGACAAGATGGATGCAGCCTTCCACCTGCCTGAAGCATGAATGTTGGTGACTTGCACAAAACTGAATATTTTACCTGGTCGATGCTTTCTCTGTCGTCTTTGGTCTGCACAATGTTTGGACCAGCCCCCATTTGCTTCCCTTTTCCTCGTTCCAACCCAGACACAAGCGGCAATATTGCGGGTCTGCCGTCGGCTCGCTTCTCTAGTATGCAGTGGCTGCTGACTCCAATGTCAACTTTAGGAGCTCCAGGAGCAGCCCTAACAGTCCGTGTTAAGCTCATCGTTATGCCTGAGGCTGCAACCGACTACATCCATGGGTCGAGTCTGTGGCGGGTGGGGTTGTATTTGAGCGGCGAGCGAGATGGCGGCGGAGTTAGGCACCAATATGTTCGTCAGATCCTCGATGACTATGAAACGAGCAGAGAACTAACCGTGTCGTCACCCTTGATATTTGATTTAATCACAAACTTTAACATGGAAGGAGTTGGATGTGGGGACAAACGCTACGTTTGTCTTGAATTTGCAAAAGGGGATAGACCGCGACCCAACTTTAATCTACCAATTGTCAATAACCACTTCGTCGAGTGTCACCTGTATCGATGTCGAGGTGAGTGTAGGCCTACAGCTATTTTATTTACAGCGTCAAGGGCTATACATTTTTATGAAGATTGATCTAAATTTGTCATTGTCTTTAAAAATTTGTATTAGTGTGATTTAAGCCCGACTGCAATACAAACATTCAAATTGTTGTTTGTTTCTTCTTCAAAACAGTCCTATAGTACATGTACATGACTATAAGGTTTGTCGCTTTTCGATCGGTTATGTTTTAAGGTACATTAATGCATGCGACGTACTTTCATATAATATCATGTTTTATATTAGAATTAGTATCCCATGACCAGTGGCGTAACGTGGCTCAGTCATCGGGAGGGGGGGGGGGGGGGGGGACACCAGTCTTTAGTCTACTAAATCAGCGTATTCAATTGTTGTTTTTGTTTTTAGCCACGGCACCCTTTTAGGAGTTTTTGTTTGCTTTACCCCAATCTAAACTTCATCAGAGAGGATCTGTCTTCCTTCCCTCCTACACATAGTTGTACATATACCCGAGAGGGCCTATTGCCAGAAAATATCGTACCCGTATGCCAAATATCGCGAGCGAACGAAGCGAGCTTATTGTCAAAGGGGATGTAAATGTCCTAGGGATTTATTTTGCAGGGTTTTGAAATCTAGGGGTAGCCGTCTTGGTATCATGTATTAATCTTATATTATATTTCACCCACGTCAGATTCAAATCCAAGGCCAACCCGTGCTCCAAGACCAAGACCACGACCGAATCCCAATCCCGATCCTGTCCCCAACCCACGTCCCAATCCAGGTCCTCGTCCTGTCAGCAATCAGAACGATCACCTCAAGACAGCAAGACTTACCAACTTCCGATGGACCGTAGAACCAACAACATATCGAGATGCTGAGTCAAGCGACGTCAATATCCAAGCATGGATAACCCCATCCCCAACGACCGATTACATCTATGGCGACGGTCTTTGGAGATTGGGCATCTTCGGAAGCTCGTCACAAACTGGAGTAGGACGTAAAGTCGCCTATCGCAGGCAGATCCTGGCACGACGTGATGCCAGTGCACCTATGCATGCTGCAGCACCCCTCGAGTTTGACGTCGCTACACAGTTTGAGTTGTGGAGGGTTGGGTGTAACGATATTGGGTTTCTGTGCGTTGAGTTCGGTAAAGGGGACTCCCCCGATCCAAATTTTAATATTCCTTTACCTGGAGGAGGGGCAGTTGTTTCCTGTCAACGGGCCACGTGTCTCAGGGGTAGACCCAGCGGTTGGTATACTGCAAAATACATTGTATTCGGTTTCTTAGCTTTCGTTTGTCTGTAGTGAACAATATACAGTCAAACCTGTCTATAGCGACCACCTAAGAGAAACACAAAAGTGGCCTTTGTAGACAGGTGGTCTTTGCAGACAGGTGGTCACTAAAGCAGGTTTGACTGTATTTTATGTGTATTTTATGTGCCTGAAAAACAGGGACTTTCTGGAATGCTCTTCAGTGAAAGAAAGTGTGTGCGTTGACCTTTAACGTGCAGGATCGTAACTGACCGGTGTAATAACAAGACGATCGCAACCATTTTGGAAATATCAGCTCAAGGGCAATCTCCAATACCCTATTGTATGTCCCATACAAATCATGTTCGGATAACGTAATACGTTTTCATATTCGTACTTCTTCGCATGTTTCCATAGGTGACAGACAAGGACATTACAAATGCCTAAGGTTTATCTTTTGACATTAGTTACTTGATACACTGCAAGTGCTTTTGTTGGTTATCAGGAGCGTAAAACAAATTATCATTTCAATTTTCATGTAGACAATGAAACTCGTTAAAAATGATACTATGGAGCTTAATTATTGAATGACAAATTTAAATGGATCTTGAGTAATACCCTTACTCCATAGTTATAGTAATAATGATAATTGTATAACGCACTTATATTGCGACATCTATGTAGTACAAATATTTCGAGATGCATTATTTTTAGAGAACAAGACGTCTTATACCCCGTGATAAATGTTTGTGATTATTCATTTAAGTTATAGTGTAGACGTGTTGTTTCGTGTCGTATATTGTTCTTCACATTTAACTTTTTATCATAGGCCTACATCAAAATATGTACCTATCAACAATTATAAAATAATTATTGTTTAGGAATAAAAAGCAATGATGTCGCTCGTAAACTGTTTCGACGTCTTTTTGACGTGCACTCCGTTTTTATAATAAGCTCATTTGTAAAAAAGCTGAGCAACAAGAGAATCCGGACGGCTAAAGTTTAGTGAAATTGGACCAATAATAAGAGATAATGTCTAAAAATATTAACAATTTGGTCAGTGGATTGGGACGACGTCACGGACAACTCTCCCGTTTGTAGTGTACAATAATATTATCATTAATGTCTGTTTTTTCTATGGGTTCTCTTAATCGCGTATTTGAGATCACCTCAATTAGGACCCCAAACCAGAACGCAATGTGTTACAGGGGCCTAGGAGAAACTGTATTTCAATATACATCAAATTTAGTCAAAATAATGTAAGTCTGATATGAAAAATTATCGATTCAGTACTTGCAGTGGATTTAATATTTGCATTTATGTGAGCCTGCCTGTCTTCTGTTTTTGTTACTGTACGTAGCTGTTATACGTGATACCGCCAAGTACACGAGGATGGGCGCTCAGATAGACATGCCTTCAAGTGGAAACCAGATTGGTGCTTCACTTACTATAACCCCTGCGTCTGATACCACTAGAATCGTTGGTGATGGACTGTGGAAAGTTTCAGCTTTCGCCAGTAGAAATGCTCAAGGCACAGGCACTAGGTGAAATCACGGCCCAACATTTCTATTAACCCTATTGATAATGTTCATCAGATTTAAATCATACATGTATCGATCCACTGGAGTTTATTTGTTAAGGGTTTTTTCAAGTCGGCGATGAAGACCCATCTGTACGATAACTATTATTGGGCATCCACCACTAAAGGGTATAATTGTCGTTTTAAAAATGTCGTTTAATAGGCAGATTAACATACGTTATATATTTTTTTATATTTTGGTTTTGTTTACTTTATGGCAATGTCCCCCATACTGATATTCGTTATACAAGGTATATTGACCTCGCAAAACAGAGTGTTTGCCGAATACGGCGAGAATATTAAATGCTACATAGGCTTTATGTCAGGTTGAGACTCCCCCACCCCCTCCCCCGGCGAAAAAATAACTAAATAATAATAATACAAATTATGAAAGAAAAAAGAGAAAGTTGAGAACGAACTCTTGTCTTTTCATGATTGAACGAAAGCTTTGTGAAAGTTTTGAAATTGCATGGGCAAAAAAAAAGTTCTAGGCCCCGTCTTATAAAGAGTTGAGATTGATCCAAATCAATCGAAAATCCTTTAATCAATTGCAAGTTTGCAGTCTCCTATCTCCTATGTACATAGTTGTCTTTGAACTCAATCGCAAATAATTAACGATTAATCGCAAGTTTAAATAAGATAGCGTCCTGAACTGACTGTGTTTTCTTATTACTCTGGTCGGATTCGTAGGAACGGCGAAGTAAGGAACATCCTTGACAGACAATCACTGCGTGCTCCTATGGAAGCTGGTCGCGAAATGACTCTGAATGGCGAATTCGATTTCCCCCGGAGAGCCGATTTGGGTTGCAGAGCTGACTACCAGTACCTGTGTTTCGAGTTTGCTAAAGGAGACCGACCTTCCATGACATTTGAAATGCAGTCGAATACCATGTGCCGGGAACAGACGTGTAGCGGTGGTAAGCTCAAATAAATTCCACATTTTGAGTACTTATGTATGCTAATGTTTTACATTTTCCCCGTGTATTTCAATGTTCTTCTTACTTACAGTTTGTCATTTTTTAGGTCTCTGAATGACTATCCATTATGAATATTACATCTTAATGTCATTACTTATTTTTAAAAAAACATAAGGAAATTTCCCATCTTGTTTTTTACACAAATTTCCCGTTTTCAAGCTAGTATGAGGCCACAGAGGTTTACGATACTCTATAATGATGCTAAAAGAATCACAAGACTTAAAAGTAATGGGTCAGCGCGTGGTGTGGCGTGAACAAATGCAGCGGGTCAACATTTATGTTGCGAAATTTGTCACCCGGTGAAGTAAGGGTTAAAACAGAGGTGATGAAAGCCACCTTTTTAGGAGTCATATAAATATGGTCTATATGGATGATTCACTTTGGAATTTAAACCATTTAGCTCCAGAGAAGTGGTTTGATTATTCTTCTGAAAGTAGAGTCTATTATTTTGAACATGAATTCCAATCCTCTACATGTAGAAGGTACTTGTACATGTGGTGGTAGCGCAGTAGAGTAGAGTGGAGTAGAGTAGTTAGGTTTGTAAATCAATCTTATTCGTAATATTTTTAATATGATGATGATTATTATTATCATTATTATTGTTATGTGCCTACAGACGAGCCCTCAAACAGGGGCAACGGGGGCAGCTCCTCGGGGAAAACCGCCAGGTACACCAATATCGGCGCCTCACTAAGCAGAAGAAACACACGTGTGAGCGCCACTCTAAGTGTGACCCCCGCAGAGAATACGGACATCATTAGCGGCGATGGACTCTGGAGGGTCGGAGCTTTTGGCAGTGCAAATTCACGGGGCGAAGGACGAAGGTAAGTGTTCAACAGTAGTTCTTCCACCATATGCTGTATTCTTAAAACCTAGGTACATTTTTGGTATGCCCCACTTCAACCGAATCCTATGGTATATTTTCTTGAGCTATCCAAAACTTGAAACATTTGTTTTTTCTCAATGCTTTTTTAGCACAATTAATGAACCACAAACTGAGAATTCCAAATTCTATTCAAAGTTCATTCTTACCCCTTACCGAATTCCTATGTTCGCCAGCTGTTTCTTTCTGTTTTAGAATATTGTATAGCAGTTCTTTATTCTTTAAGTTTTTAATTTCTGTTCGAAAGATGTTTTAACCTTTCCACTTACTCGTTGCATTCACAGAAGTGGCGAAGTCCCGGACATCCTCGATTATCTTGGCAGGCGCAAAACTCTCCAGCCACCTACAAGACGGGATGATAACATCATGGAGCTGTCTGGCTCTTTTACTTTCCGTGATGCCGATCAGCTGGGCTGCAATAATGCCTACCGCTATTTATGTTTTGAGTACGCTAAAGGAGACAATCCATCCACCGAATTTTCCATGTCGCCAATCGTACTCTGTGAAGAACAACAGTGTGACAGTGGTAAGCTCACGGGAATTTCATATTTTGTGTTTGTAAAGGTGATCATTTGCATGGTATGACAGGGGCAATTCCGTTTCCGGCACTTTTACGGGGAGGTAATAACTCACTACTGTCGAGATCACGGCCGCACTGTACTAGTAGCATCCCCTGTGGCGCCATCTCAGTTAAGCTGTAGCAGTATGGTCCAAAACTTGTTGCGCTGTTGGTTCTCGCATCGAGTCCTCTGTCTGCAAAGTGGAAATTGGGCATTGAGTTGCGCTAAGGGGAGAAAGTTAATCAGTTCAGTATCGCTTTAAGGGTGTTCTACATGCACATGCATCATCGTAGCTTTGAACGGGTTCACGTGACGAGATAGTCCATAATCTAGGCTTTTTATTATCAATTAGGTGATTGTTTGCTTTTATTGAAGAACAGATGTATATAATGTAGACATGGAGTGATTTTTGCTGATGCTAATGACATTCATGTCGTTATGCAGATATTTATTTATAAGAACAAGAGTACAACAAAACAATTTTTTTTAAACAGGAAATGCCATAATTAAATCATGATAACCAATGATATTTTGATAAAACATGTACAAAAGTACAAAATTATTCTCTAAAACTATGCCTGTTTAAAAAAAAAAAGGATTTTTCATATGAAAAGGTATTGTTTAATTATATAAGATATTTTACATTGACAGTTAAGTCGTTATGGAAGGAAAAGTAGAGGTAGGTGTCATGTGCACAGATTACCCTTATCTGTTTTTTTGTTTATGATTTCGGTGTACGTTCTTATGTACTTTTTTTAATGTAAATACAGGATCGACGGGCGGACACGGAACAGGGGGATCTGGTACCAGCGGAGGAAACAATAATCGTGGTACTGGCAGTGGTACTAGCGGTGGTACTAGTCCTAGCGGTGGTACTAGTCCTAGCGGTGGTAGTCATGGAAACGGTGGTAGTGGGTCAAATGTAGAAGACAACAGGAACAAAAATATTGACATCACTGGCCTAGCATGGGCGCCTGAATTGTCTCGTGGGGGGTTCTTTGACTCGGTTGAGGCTACTGTTAACCTAGACGTGTCTCCTGGATCTACTTTCGACGGTACAAACTTGTGGAGGATGGGAGTTTTCGCGAGTGACGACGCCCAAGGGACCAGTCGTAATGACGAAGCCCCCCAGGTCTTAGATATGGGAGACAGATCAAGGTCCATTGTATCAGGAAGGCCCAATACTTTCCAAATAAGAAATCCCAGGTACGAATCATTGATTTATATTTACTGTGATTTAAAAGTCATTGGTGGGTTATATTTAGTTTCAAAAGGCTTATGATATGTATTTTCATTTGCTGAATGTTTTGCAAACATTGTCTGATCATCAAATAATTTTATAACAAATTTGGCGACCGCAGGCTGAAATGTCGGCGAAAAATGTAAATTTAAATTAAAGAAAATAAAGTGATTTTTTTTTTTAAAATTTCACTCAGTGATGTTTCTAAACCTTTCTTTCAAAAAAAAAAGATAGGCTGCATTGTAGTCTATTGATATATTTTGATCTTAGTAATGATTACCAAGGTCTTGGATAAAAGAAAAGATACAGGGGGGTAGATACAGAACGAGAAAAAGGGAAATAGAGGGTATAATGCGTTAACATACTGCCAGAAATTAAAGCTATTTACCCTTCACTGTCTGCTAATTTTTGTTTGGACCAGCTATTGCGTTTTTACCAAACCTGATAAAATTAGTACAAACATGAGTAAGTCTTTCTCAACCCTCATTCATCAGGAATCGTTGGTAATTATATACCTCATTATTAGGCCTAAAAAAAGAAAGATGTTATATTGCCCTTTAGGTGCCAAAACATGGGTCGGTCGGTCGGAAATCTTTTTATTAATTTTTGTTTACCCCCTCTTTGGGCTGATATTCTTCAGTTTTGAATGCTTTAATACATTTTTTTTCTTCAAAAAAATGGTAATTTTTTTTTTAAAGCCGACCGTAGATTTCAAGATTTTGGGGTCGGTCGCAAAGGGCAACATATTTTTTTTTTTTTTTTTTTTTTTTTTTTAGGCCTTAGGTAAAGATAAAAAAATGTCATAATTTGGTCAAGTTCTCTTGAGCTGAATTGCTTAACAAATAGCTTTGAAATAGGTAGAGTTTTAACCAACAAGTGGTTGCCCAACTTAATTTATCTCATATGTTGAGTGTACACATTTCTTCCTCCTGTAGAGTAAATATCTCAGATGCCGGATGTGACGGAAAGCGCTACTTGTGTCTCGAGTTCGGCAAGAGCAGTCGTCCCAACCCGCCATATACCATACGAGATTCGAAATCAGACGGAGGCACTAGGGTATCCTGCAAGGTTCAGCAATGTAAAATAAGTAAGTCCTCGTTTTATTATGAATATTTTTTTTTCACGAAGAAAACTCTTCACTACTCTACATACGTTTAATATAAATGACAGTGAGGCATTGCAGTACACACATTTATGCTACTCGTAATGTCGTAATGTGCAAAAGAACTGTTTAGGATGATCTTTTTTTAAATCAACCTGTAAGTTGAGTTCTGGTCATGCAAGCGCGTTTTTAATTATAGTGTATTGATGCAATAGGAAAAGGTTGATTATGATTATGTGGAACATAAGATTTCGTGTATATTTTGAAGGTTTGGAATCATCAAAATGATGATAAATTGACTCAGTGATACTTCAGTCATTTCCTCTCATGTTTCGAACATGACGGCCTTTTAAGAGCGATGCATTTCAAAGAATTTCAAAGAATTTCTTCTATGATACTTTCACAGTAACATAATTGGATGAAAAATTTGATAATAAGTTCTCATCTTCACCAGTAGTGAACGTTGTCTCTATAACTACAATGTTATCTGTAGGAGATTTATTTCATCGTGATGAACATATACTTTCGTGGTAGTACATCTGAAGCCTCTGAAAAGGCGAAATGAGAAGAAAAAAAAAACGTCTGGATTATGTATATTGTGTACTTCTTCAACAAATTGGCAGTAAGAAAATCCATACACTGACAACTATGAAACGTGCGTGCAGGTTCGCTTTAATTTAGTTTGTACTGTTCTTCAGAGGGAACTTAATAAAAATCAAGGTAAAAGGTAAATGCAAAAAATTTATTACATTATTTGATTTGACAGCACCCAAGATTTTAGTGAACAGCGTAAGGCCTACAAGCAGCGAAGGCATTGAAATACGTGAGGGAGAGCAAAACGAAGTCGATTTCGATGTCCTTGTCAAGTACAACCGTGGTGCCAGTATGGGCATTCGGGTAAGCCCATTTTGTGACGCATACTACTCATTGCTTTATGATCGTACATATTTACAGATGATTTAAAGCACTAGTTTGGTCATGATGGATTACACCTCCCTGCATGGTCACTGGCAGGTGATTTTCTCATCAAATCAGCTCTCATGAGAAAAAGGGACCAAGTAGCTACAAGTAGTGCAGTCCCACTTTAAGATAAAATAGATTTAAGAGAGAAACATATGAAGTGATTTTTTTTCATTTTAAAATATCAAAAGATCCCATATTGAATTTGTGTGTGCAAGGTGCAATATGAGGTATTTGCAACTCAAAAATCTTTTTCTAACATCATATAAAATGTTGGCGAGTTTCTAGCAAAATTATTTAGTTTGTTGTATAAGAATCCTTATTTGAAACACCCCAAATAAATAATATGAATGCACTTCTTTTTGGAAGCAAATTTTACCGTGGGATATGTCCTAACACGGGCTCAGGGACCCCATTATGATCTTCTCAAACAATTATTGTGTCTCTATGCTTTTCTGTCTTAAGCCAATTATTGCTTCATTTTACCATATCCCACTCATGAATATGAGCTAGTAAATATCATCCTTATCCAGATCAGTTATTCAGAACAAACAATGAAATGTTCTTCATAATTATTCACAGTTTCTTAGCATATCCAGTATTCATTGCAATACTTGAGAGAAGGTAACGCATGTCATTTCCCCCCAGATCTACAGTTGCTTTGTAAATCCTACATATACTTCTGATCGGTGGATTCTGAATCCCTGACATTATCGACAATTTCTGAACGCACAGATTTTAATTGTGAATTCAAATTTTTACGAATGTCGTGTAATGAAATTGTCATTGCATACACTCGGCGCACTTTGCACGCAAATTTAAATGTACTCCAAACTCTTTTACTGTTTGACCATCGAGATTAAGACCTTTCACCGTGAGATACTCCCTTATTTAGTCTTTTTAGAAAGCGTCTTATTGGCTGATTAGCTGCCGTGCGGCAGTCAACAATATACATAATATATTGCATAACATATTGTTGAGTACTAATACAATAGTACTATGCCATTCACCTTAGAGAGATCGTGCATGGTATATAGTTTGATTAACATAAACTACGGAGCATTCAATATCTATATAATCCTTTTTCGCCACTCTTTGATACTTTGATGTTGCTTTTTTAATGACTTTCATGCCTGCAGGGTCGGAATCTATGGAAGGTCCAGGCATGGGGCTCGGCGACTGATAGAGACACCGAGGACAAAATTTCTCCCACCGATCAGATTTTGGGCGACTTCGAAAGGGATACCGCAGTAGACATGGGATCTGAGAGACCCGAGTTTAAGTTCCAGGTACTGCTATACACGTGGGTGTGGGTTCGTGTATGTGTGAGGGTGTGCGCGGATATGGGTGTGTGTCATGGATGATAAGTGGATCGTAGCATGTGTTTGGATCTGTGCACATTCTACATTCTATTAACAATTATCAATTAAAAAAGAAATAGAACAAACCTTTGATTTCGAATTTGTTTTTAGTTGGAGGTTATTAGAGAACATTAATTCAGTTTATTTGAATCAAATGTTCATATCGCAGTCATCATAGCCTTGTCAATATTCATTCTTCCTTTACATTTTAGATTTTCACTTTATCATAATTACTATTATCGTTATTATTATCATTAGGCCTACTATTATTATCATGAATGTATTATTAATATTTCTTATTTTAATTATTCTTGTTAATTATTTATTTCATTGTCGTTATTATAATCATTAATATTATTATAATTTCTGTATTATATTATTTTTTTTTCATAATTTTTTTTTTATTGTTATTGTTGTTACTATTATTATTATCGCTATCATCAGGGGCGGCGGAGAGTTTTTTACGTTGGTAAGTGTATAATTATGATACATAATATATATCGTTTTCATTATTAATGCTCATACTTTCAGAGACTTTCACATACAATCGAAATGAGGCCTGACGTGAAATGTAAGAAAATGAAGTTCCTATGCGCCCGACTCCAGAAGGACCGTCCACAACCTGACTTCAAACTGATGGCAAGAGATAATAATGCCGATAACCTCATGGGTTGTGTCAAAGTCCGATGCATTGGTAAGATTCAATTATTTGATATATATTTTCACTCTTTAATACATCAATTATGTAATACCGAGTTTCTAAATGAGTATTCGATTGGCGTAAAATGTGTCACGTTGCACTCAAGAATTTGGTATACGTGCATGAGCGTGTGATGTAACAACCTTTTTTTGTTTGTATAAAAGCATACGATCATAGTGAATTAGACTACGCATCTCGTGTCTTTGTGTGTACCCATTGTTTCCATTGTCGTAGCTGCCCACATCTTCGAAAGGCTTTTCACACAGGGGTAAAATTCATCATATCTAAAGCTGATTATTTTTAAAGAAAATTTTCCTTGTGTGAACGTCGTTTATACGATGTTCGGACAGATACAAAGTCGCGATTCATACGCCGGTCAAAGCAGGATGCAGATACGAACCCCGTATCTAGAGAGCAAGACATTTTGTGTGGGAATGGATATACGTCCTTTACTAGACCTGCTCTTTAAACGCTCAGTAGGGCCATTGCACATTTACGAGAAGTGAGTCACTGCTCGTAAATGCGCAATGGCCCTACTGAGCGTTTAAAGAGCAGTGAATCTCGATTAACCGCACCGAAATTTTCTGTGTGTGAATGATGTTGTATCTAAAGCTGATTAGTTTACAGCTCTTTAGAGAAATCAGCTTTAAAGAATTTTACCCCTGTGTGAAAAGGAGGGGTGGGGGGGGGGGGGCTTACTCTAAAGGAACAAGTACGAGTCCTGACAGGGATCTGTAAAGATTGCATGAGTTACACAAAGGGCATCATTGTCCTTATAGTCTGATGTGTTCAACACTAGCCATATATTACTATGAAAATTAATGGTGTTGTGATATTTTACGAAATATGAGGGAAAGGCTCAGGTATTTTGTTCTATACGTTACCGCCTAGATGACAGGTTTTAGTATTCCTAAAATTTGTAATCTAGAAGCCCTACTATAGCTTGGATCAGATGAAGTATGAAGGATAATGATAATGCTAATGTTGATTATTATATTGAATATCCCATGAAACTTGTCAACATTTGGGACACAATATGCCTTCGGCTTGTCCATAATGATTTGCAATTGGTGTTTTCCACTTGATGAATCTGTATGTAACGTAGCTTTGCCTGATTTATGATATCGTTTCAAATGGTCTGTACTTCATCATGATTAATTTATGCTTCTATTGAATAGGTGTTAACATGACTGCTGATTTGCTCTCTACCTCAACTCCCTCTCGTGGTATTGTCCATCCTATTCCTCCTGTGCACCCTTCTCCTACCCCAAACCCTTCCAATCCAACAGCCGAGGCTAAGCCACAGTTCACAGTGTCGACCATTGGAGTGGTTCGCGTCCCTTTCTCAGCTGTTCGATCAGGTCGCAGTAATGACATGACCCTGGACATCAACGTGGTCTACGACAGGGCTACCACTACCGATATCACCGGCAATCCAGGATGGGCTCTCGAAGCATGGGGCAGTCCTAAGAAGAATGGCAAGAAGGCCAAAGTTTCCCCTGCTAATCTCAGACTGGGATCCGCAGCTCGACAAAACTTTGAACTAGGAGGTGTGCTCAGATTCAACAGTATTCCTTACGATTTTGATCTGAATGGCCAGGCATGTGGAAGTACCAAATTCTTATGCATTAAGATCTCCAAAACTGGACCTGGATTCACCCTGAAGGGCAAACCAAACAGCAAAGTCTTCACCAAGTGCAGTCCCTTGGCGTGCCTTCCCGGTGAAAACGAACCCGCCTCAACAGGTGGTGGTGGTGGCGGTCATGGCGGTGGTGCTATGGGTGGTGGTGGTAACTCTGGCGGTGGTGGTAAGTAAAGGTCAATACCCAGCCTTTTTAAAGGCTTGTTCAGACATGACGCGGCAAACCGCCCACCGAAAGTGGTGCAGGCGGCATTATGTTTTCGGGTTGATCGTCTGTCCGTCTCGCTTTCTCGTTAACACGATATCTCAAGAACCGCCTAAGGTATGAACTTAATTAATAGTATACCGTAATAGGAATACGATCTGATAAGAATTTGGGGTATGAAGGTCAAAGTTCAAAGGTCATAGGGTTCAATCTCTGAAATTACAGGTATTAGCTGTGACATCACGATATCTCAAGAACTACTTGAGGTATGAACTTCAAACTTGGTGACAATATGTATTACCATAGGACGAAAATCTGATTAGGTTTTAGAGTATGTAAGTCAAAGGTCAAATGTCATAGTCGTTAGTTGACATGTAATTATAGGCTTTTGTTTTCATCAATTTTTGCACTCTCGCAAACAATGCCACCTGTTCATCCAAGCGTGAACATATACCACACAAAATTGGTACCAAATGATTTGGGATAAAACACTCTTTCATAAGGTGTATAATAATGTACTGTTCATAGATGATTTTTAAAACAATTAGCAATTTTCTAGGTGTAAACTTTTTTTTGACTCACACGGTATATTGTCGGTCGGCCGACAAGTCTCTCCGCTGTGACGACTTCGAGAGTGACTACAACTAAAATATTTGTATTTTCCTGAAGTTTCACTTTCCTATAGTATCAGCTAAAGAAATCAGAGGTTTAAAATTTTCGGGGAAACTAAATTCAAACAAGGTTTAAGAGTCAACAACGGTACGACGAATCGTTTTCCTTTCTTTATATTGTGATGAAACGCCGAAAAATCCGCGCTTCGCGCGGAAGGAGAAACTTAATTAAGACGAGTCGAGAACGTTACAACGAATGTCAAAGCTTTCGCGCTTCGCGCGGGAGGGGGAAACTGAATTCAGACACAATTAATAGGACTTATTTAGAGTAAAAAACGGTACAACGAATCGTGTTCTTTCTCTAATAATTTGAGGAAACGTCAAAGCTTTCGCGCAAGAGGGGAAACTGAATTCAGATGAATAGGGCTTAATAACAGTCGAAAACGGTACGATGAATCGTCTTCCTTTCTCTATATTGTGATCAAACGCCAAAAATTTCGCGCTTCGCGCGGAAGGGGAAAACTACATTTAGTCGAGTCGGGAACGGTACAACGAATCGTCTAAGCTTCCGCGCTTTGCGTGGGAGGGGGGGGGGGGGGGGAACTGAATTCAGACAAGGATAAACAGTCGAGAACGGTACAGCAAATCGTCTTTTTTTAATAATAATTTAATGAAACGTCATAGCTTTCGCGCGGGGCGGGGGGGGGGGGGACTTCATTCAGCCAAGGATTAACAGTCGAAAACGGTACAATTAATCGTCTTCTTTTTCTAATAATTTAAGGAAGCGTCTAAGCTTCGCGCGGGAGGCCCATAAGGAGCGCGCTTTTAAGTGATTCTCTTGCTCACTACCGCCCCTTCCTAAAATAAGATCTTAGCTCCGCGCCTGCATTAAAATATATAGCTATGATGCTGACTAAATTGAAGAAATAATTCGTATATTTATGTCGTTGAGGAAAATGACAATTTTGCGCATATGCAAGTACTATAGATAGTACATAGGAAAAACAATTTAGCCTTCGGCCCCAGGTTTATAGTGTTGAATTTGTAGATATTGGACATTTAATTTTGTCGGTAATTGGTGGCTAGTTTTTTCGGTAATCGTTGGCCTCTACACCCCCCCCCCCCCCACTGAAAAAGGTCTAGCGACGCCCCTGACTGTAAGTAGAATAAATTGTCATGTTGAATATTAAAATGTCTCTATGAACTGCCGTTTTGTCGATGGGATTTTCTCACCGGGGCTTTTGATGCCTGTAAAGCACTGGATAACACTGAATGAGAACGGTCTTTTTGTTATTGGTGTTGTGCAGGTCAACAATCATCTGGTCCACCTCAAGTGACCCTACTCAACATGAATGTGAACTTTGATCGGTACCCTGTGTCAGATGGCGATGTACCAATTACGGCGAACATGGACCTAACCTCTTCCCCTGAGTCCGGGGTGCCTGCTGGCCCTAACCTGTGGCACGTTGCTTTCTACGGTAACTCACAGAGTGATGGTTCGGGCCGCGACAAACTCGGATACACTGGCAATGTTCTCACACCCAAGCAGGCCAAGACATCCCTTGTCCCTGGCGGTTCTATGAGTATCAACGGCATCCGCTTTAATTTCAATATGGGCGGTAAGACATTTTTTCAAATTTTCAAATATTCATTTTTAAAAACTATTTTAAAGTTTATCTGTGTAATGTATTTTTGTGTGTTGTATCCCCTTGAAGGATACAAAAGGTTGTTGTGATTGGTCAAACTTTAATTTGGAACTCCGTGATTTGTAGGGTCTACACACACGATATTCAGCACAAGTGAGTACGCCCCTAATCAAGAGTATATGAAACTTTTGCAGCCTTTGCATTCCACACTTTTCAAAAGGGTACAATCAGTTTTGATTTGTCGTATATGGACACAAACACATGTGTGGGTATATAATGCATACATGGGCCTAGTACATTTTTTAATCATCGCTTACATTAATTACATCAGTAGTTTTATTTGACTGGGGAAAGTTAAGTATGTAACCTACTGACTTCATCTGACTTTTACCCTTTTGTACAGCGATCGGATGCCATCCGTATAACTATCTGTGCACAGAGTACGGCAAAGGAACTAGCGACAGGTACGAGATGATCTATCCACAGAGTGGAAGGAGAGTCTCTTGCCAGTTGCAACAATGCAAGTAAGTAACTTTGTACTTTAAAAATCACCAAACAATGTTTTTTTCTGTGTTTTAGAACTAGATCCAAGTCGTCATAGTATATTCAAAATATGAGATTCTAATGGTACTTATGTAAAGAAATTTTGCAAGTTTCATACACTCTCAAGTGACATAAGGGCGTCTTGTGAGCAGACCACTTGACGCAACCGTATGCGCTCGCATAAAATAAGGCTCTTACGGATCCCAAGTCTGACTTGGGTCTCGTGTGAGGCCCACAGGGAATTGTTCATGGGTGAAATCGGTTATGCTACGGTCACAAAGGTTCGTACGAACAATAATTTCGTACGAATCTCCCTGTTTTTTCCATTGTCTTCCCGAATTTCCATTGTCTGAAAATCGTTCGTACGGCGTTCGTAAGGGCATTTGTGACCGAGGCTTTACATGTCGCTTTTCCAATGGTTGTTTTTTCGAAGCTTCGTTCATAATTTTATTTTACTAAAAAGGGTTCTTAGCTCCGAAAATGAAATGGGGAAGGATGAACCCCTATTCATTTTTCGGAATTATAAACCATATTACATTTCTGTGTTTATAAACCCTTTTCATTTTTCTAAATTACAAAATATATTTCATTTTATATATTTCATGTATGGAATGTTTGGAATTATAAGCCCTATTTCATTTATAAACTCCCTAGTATGTGAAATTTGTGTTTTAGAATTATAAACCCTCGGAAAAGTGAACCTTTGGAAAAAACCGAATAATTCATGTGAAACTGACCCCACCAAATCATTCGCAATCAATAGTTCGTATCACGTAATTGTTTTGTTCCTTATTAAGCATCATTTTTTTTGTGGATGCGTTTTTGTTTAGTTTTAATGTCTTTAAATCGTAATTTAATCCCAAGATCTATATGTGATGTGAATTCCCTATTCAGGGCTATCGGGTATTTAAGTCCAATATCATTTTAAAGTATTTATTCGTGTTCTGGAATAAACATCAATACATCTGATGGTTGTTGTTTGTGCATTCGGTAGGCCTTTTATGTCAACGATGGATTACGTTTCTCATGAATCTGTGTTAAAGGTAATACAAAGTTTTGGGAAATTTTGAAAATTGGGTGGATAGTGAATCTTTACAATTTTGATATATTTGGATGCCCCTGGGGATGAATTATAAACACTAAAAAAATTAGCCCCTAAAACACTTCTGTTTTCGAGAAAAATTAAATATAAAAATTTGCCGGTGCTCCCGGTAAATTTTGATGAATTTCAAATAGCGCCTATGGCCGTACAATGGTAGCTGCGACCATGAAAATCTCAGAATATGTAGTTGTGATATATAATTTCCAAACGGAAATAGCTAATCGGTCGATTTTAGTCAAGAAACATTGTTTCATAGCTAAATTAATATCTTGACCTTGAGAGGGAGCTATACAACATAAAGAGTTTACCTGTATTATTTATTATTTCATAACTTTAGACTCAATTTCAACCGCGACAACGATCAATGAATATTGTAGGAATGCATATGCTTCCAATATGTTAATTTGAACCAAATTCATGACCCCATACCAAAACTTTGTAGTACCTTTAAGGTATAACTTAATCAATTAACTAAAAACAGCAGTTGGAACAACAACAAAAAATCAAAGAGAGATACTACTGAATAAGTATGAAACAACACTTCGTAATCCATTAGTACCTGCCTTCATAGTAATGTTGAATTTACACCCAACAAAATAAATATTAAAGAAAATTATCAAATAGAAAAACGACTTGAGAGGAGTAAGATAGAATGTTATGTAACGAGATTGTTACCTCTTTTTGTGTGTTGTCAGGATTTTATGATTTGGTTAATTCAACGTTTTAATTCCTATTTTAATATGTGATATAGACGAACATGATTCTTTGATCTTTAGCCTTTCATTACCAGCTCTCTCTCAATTAAAAACTCGTTCTCTTCCCCCTTTACAGTTAGCAGGAAATAGATATCTTTTATTCGGATCAGACGTTCACCAGAGGCTGTCAAGTCATCTACCCGTACACAAGACTTATAATTAGTACTACTTCTTAGTTTTCCCTTTTATTTACATCTTTTGTTGTTGTTGCTCAATGACGTATCAATCCGATGAACATCAAGAATACTGCATTTGAAGAAAAAAACTCGGGCTAAAAAAAAGGAATCGAAATTCTTTTTTCCGTTGAGCGATTACACAGTCAGTACACAATGAAGTTCAAAAGAGGTGCAGTTTTCTGTTGACAAACTAAATGCAATCCTTCAAGTTGATTTTGACCTATACTGTACATACAATCCAATCGCTTTTTATTTTAATCAAATAAGTTATATATAATATGTAATCATGTTGCTGAGCTCCTTTGCTTGCCATTAAAACATTTCTGGGAAGCCTTTTACGATAATATACACTAAAATGAAGAAGAAGTAAAAATGATGTAAATATAACAAATTCATTAGATTTGCGAAATGAGAACAATATTAAGGAAGAATTGTAAGAGTATGACTGTCTATTGTACTTGCAATCTGAATAGGTGAACATTGTTTGATATCTTATCGTCCATGTAGAATAACTAAGAATATTGGTCTTATAATAATAGCTACTTCATATAGACATGCCCCAGATGATATTCCTGGCTTTTGACCAAATCTGAGTATAATCGTACCTCCAATATGAAATGTAAATTTGTATTATTCTTGTATATAACAATAATCATACTCGGTGTTCTCATTTTGATTTGAACCCGTTTCGAATATCAGAAGACCTCTCTTATGATAACTGCATTTCTTAAAACCATGTCATGTGCTTGTACTTTAAGTTTATTAACCGTCGTTGATGGCGTATCTAGAAATTGAGTAACAGGGGTCAAAATGTAGCAAGATGACAAAAGCGGCACTACATGCCGCCCTCCCCTCCCATGACCCCCCCCCCCCTTTCTGAGGCATACGAAACGCCATATTTGCTGTAATGAGCAGTCCAAACGACTACCGGGGGGGGGGGGGTCTCTGCGTTATGTTGGCTACACTGCCCTTATAAAAATGCAATGGTAGTACAGAGTCATTATTCAAAAAAGTGCAGCACGTGCCACAATTAGCTGTTGAATGGCATCAGATTAGGTAGACACCCGACAAAAGATTATATCTAAATCTCCCTTTTCATTGAACTTGAACAAAAATTAAGTTTTAACCTCTGTATTAATTGTCCTTTTTTATGTGGAATAACCCACAACCCTGGGAGATTAATGTTTCAGATTAAGTTGGAATCCTGAACATTTTCAATCCCTCACGTAGGTTCCGTTGTAAGTATTACAATCAATAAGCCATGATTCAAATATCTGTCACATGTTTAATCATATATCAGTCATGTATTGGTTTTCATGTTAACCAATTTCAACTGAAACGAGTGTGCCTGTAAACGGACGAGCGCCTAAAATGAATTAAACTACATATCCTTTCCCTCAACAAAGCATCATTTTACATTTTTGTGTCATTAATTAACGTTGTCATTTATCTATTGTCTATTGTTTGGTAACCTTAAAGATAAACTTTAGTACTGGTAATGCGATTGCATTGTGAAAGAAAAGGTGTGGAAAGGATCAGAAACAGTTGATCATGTAGCATGTAAGTATTGGTGTGCACTGCAAGGTTCTGGAGTCATCAAAATCATAATAAATTTAACCGAGTCTTGGTAAAGTAACAAGCACTCACATAGAAATCTATATATGGGACAACACACATGGTGTCGGGGCTAGTACTACCTTGATTTCCTTGACTTTCTATGCTCATTACTCAGCCAGTATACATTTTCTTCCAAAATTGTTTGGCACATGTCATTTATTTGTAATCTTGAACATTCAGTGTAAGTTTCGTTTGATTCTGTGAGAATTATTTTTTTTTTGTTACCAGTACTGGAGTTTATCTTTAATCCATGGCCTCAACGTCAAAGTTTATGGAAGGCTATGATTACATCAACCAAACACACAGGGACATGTGTACTAGCCCGACGATGGGTGAGAGTGGTTTTAGTCGATAACCTCGACCTCAGTCTTAGTGGTCGCAACTCTGGGCCCGTAGTACAAAGCGTTGCAATAGATCGTAGGTTTGATCTTTGCGAGTAGTGATCAATACTATCAATCGCAAATATGGAATTCAAGATCACTTGCTAAGTTTTGTGTTAAGGGACCACAGACCGAGCGTCTAGTGACAGGTTTTATAAGGGTGCATACATTTTCTTTTTTCGTACCCTTATATATAATTTTCAGGAGTAAAGGGTTCATTTGTAATCTGATCCATATAAGAAGACGGGGCTCCATCTCATAACTAGTTGGGATGGATTTGAATCAGTCGCAACTCTTTATAAAACACTGCCTAGGTCTTAAGAAATGTGGTTGTGTAGTCTAGACGAGTGTGGTTGTGTGCAGTGTGTGAGAGCGGTGCGATCTTTATTTTTCTTTTGACAGCACAGCATCTCGAAACTACTTGTATAATGTGCGTCGTGCGTGTGTGCGGGTGTGTGTTGGTACGTGTGTGCCTACGGGCATTTGCTTGCAACAGTTTCGTAATTATTTTTTTCGATTTTTTTTTTTTTTTTTTTTTTTTTTTAAATATAAATTATTAAACTTATTACAAACACGAATCAACAAAACGAGCTCCGAAGGTAGGATCATAGGTCTACGTGGGGGGGGGGGGGGGGGGGGGGGGGGGGGGGGGGCTAAGGGACCACATCGACGGTGTGATATCTTCCAGTTTCCCTATTTCATTCAATGATCAAGATCAAAGTTATATTTGATCGTACGATTCTCCCCACGACCTTCTTTCGTCTAGTTATTTCATTTTCTATAAATACTCTCCATTTCACCCTCGCATTGACTTACCTGTCAACCTTAAATCTTTAACGTGTTAAATGAAATGAATATTGCAATATCGCAATAAAATACCGTTTTCTTCATAGCAAAACCAGAGTGCATTTGGTGATTTTATTTATCATATAAAACAGGTGTTTTCATAGCTTAGTCATCAATTATTTATATCTCCTAGAACTATTGGGGTTCACAATTAAAAATACCTATATCTGGGGTATATATATGAACATAAATATATACATCTAACAGCGTCATTAGAAGGACATATGAAGTGAACAAAATGAGTAATTAAGTAGACATGGTCATTAGCAGGACATTTTCATGTTCTGTCAACGATTGAACAATATAATTACTGCCCTCTACGTACGTTTCGCAGGCAGAGGAAACTTAAAGGCCTCCCAAGAAACCATATGTTTAATCATAAGTTATTAGTAGTTTTAATCTTTTAATTTAGGGTTAGGATAATATACAAGTTGTATGATGTCCGGTTAATGTATACCATTCAGGGTTAGATATAGATGTTCTGTTAATACAACATGTAGGGTTACATAATTATATTTGTAAGAAAGTAATAAATCAGAGATAGAAAAACGAGAGAAAAAAGAAGAGGTGTTTAGAAAACGGTGAACTGTGAACTGTGAACTGTGAACTACAACGGCCTGTTGCATATATAAGCCTATAATTATTCTTGATGTCATATAAGCACATCGCAATCTGTTCGACTTGACGTTAGCCTCATTTTAATTGCAGTATTACTGATTCTTATGAACCCATCTTACACTAAACAAGAGAACTAAATAAATGATTCAATACGTCAATTGTAATAATAAAAGAAAATAGAAATCAATGTGAGTCATTTAACTTTATAATATATCCACCAAATTATAATTAAAAATGATTCTGATTATTACCTTGTATTTTGGGGCACAAATGCTTAGCCAGAATCTCATCCAAAACCACCTTGATGTTTCTTAATCTCATGATTCCTATATACACTCGCACAAACAATAAACAAACAACAAACAGAAAACCCAGAAACTAGGGTTGCTTTCACCAAAGCAATGTGGCGTATTGATAATTTACTTTATTTTGTGATCCTTTGTAAGCCTCTGTATTACCATTTGCACTGACGCCCCATGTATTATTTGATGATTTTATTTAGATATCCACGACTTTAAAATTGCACAGTATACGCATTTAATTAGATTAGCTTCAGAATAAATCCTTTTAATCACCGTTTGAATGTGAAAATGCACCTCCGAAATCACCGTAATTAGGGTTGAAATGAGCCAAAATGTAAGATCAAAATCATTATTTACAACAACAAAAAATAATATTGTATAAGACCAGACGATGTCCACGACAGACAGTTCACAAAAATACAACTAAATCTTAGGTTCAAGCTACGTAGAGTTGATAATGGTACACCGACATTGACATTGTATATAACTATAATAATAAGTCAGGAAAAGTAAAAAGAAAGAGTGTAGTTGGTCATCAACATGCCGCAACAATACTATAAAAAATACAAACATTGGCAAATGTGGCAAGGTAACTTAGAACTAAGTTTGACACAGTAATTACGCAATATAACCAAAAATGTGACGTTGAATTTTTTCGAAGTCAGTTGCTTCTAGGTTTAAAACGTGATGAGTATTACATTTTTCAATTATTAGTGTAAGAATATATGTCACAATCTGTAACATATGAAAGTAAGTACCATCTTAGGTGGTATAAAGATGTATCAATATAAAACATCATGATGTAAGAGATGAACTCAAAAATCGTTTTGATAAAGAATATTTGAAAAGGTCGCATTTATAAAACCGTAAATTCCATAGATAACACGTAAAACTTCCAGAGATACACAACTATCCCACACAAAGAAAGAGAACGAAGATCAAATCTCATTTAGAACCTTAATAGTGAACGTGATCGGATGGAAAAATAAAATATTGCTAGTACAATTTGGCCTATTTAAAATCTAGATAATAATTCTATGACAGATATTATCCCTTTCCCAAAGAAAGCAACATATTTCGTTTAAAGAGTTAGCGTCTACATTTCGAACAGGCCGTCGACAGATAATATTCCACATGATGGTGTAATGTCGGTGTATCATTATTAATAAGAAATAAGCCGCTAAAGAAGGTCCAAATAAGGGTTTGGGGATTCAAGTTTACCGCCCCGTTGAGCTATGTAAATTTGAAGAATTAATCATCGTAGAGGCTGGTTTCCGGAAGTAGTTCCACGGCGTTCATCGCGTTGCCTTGTGGCTTTCTAGCAATGTAATTCCACTTCCTGCCTGAACGGTGGACCCAGCGAGGACCGATCGAGATGTCTGGTAGGTGACACGATGCAGGATATTCTTTGAATGAATTAACAATTAGATACTCACTTATTCAAAAATTAAAAGCTTTTGATAGCAGGTGTATATAAGTTTTCAGGGGCTTCATCCATTGACTTTTTCAAGGCAATAAAAGCCCCGAAACGGGGGCTGGTGCTCGAGGTCTATAAGAGCTTTTGGTTGTCGATGTTTCGATTCGTATGTTCTGATCGTCTTTAGGATAATATATATATATCTCAACGGCCTCTGTCCTCAAATCGTGATTGTACAAAGTGCCCTTCAACCAACTTAATTTGCCCCTAGAATGTTTACCATCTACATGAAAAAGCGTATATTACTTGACAACATTTGTTTGGGCTAACAAGCTTGTCTCAGGGTTATATGCTATACGTTTCATGGTGAAATTATTGTTTCTTAAAGCATATCTGCCATAGTTTATAGGAGGGATTAGAGCGCTCTGCAAGGTCACTGGACAGGTGGTTATCTCATCAACTCAGCTCTCAGTTATCATAAGAAAAAGAGGATCATGGGGGACCAATGGTCACCGATTAGGCTTTGGTTGTTATATAGAGGGCGCAAGTAGCTACAAGTAGTGCAGTGGGCCTTTAAAAGTTGACCCTGTACATAATTTACATGTTTGTGTGCACACGGCACGAAGTGGCAAGAGAAGTTTGCCGTACACAGACTAGGAAGCTAGGCTCACATCTAATTCCACGTGGTTTGCTTCGTCTCTTACTGTATATGGGGTGGGAAATGACGCATTTTTGTTCGAAGGAACTTTTGCGAAGTCTGAAGAACACTGTGTGTGTGTTTATAGCCAGACGACCAAACCGTTGTGACAGTCTAGTTTGTAGGATCAGCTAACATGGGATGTTGACAGCCGTCCTTTCCTGCAGTGAAATGAACCGCCATTCTTTGTTGGAGGGACTGTCTTCATAATCACATTCTGTTATGAATTAGTAGAAAGAATCGACTTTCTGTTTTGCACTGTATACCGTACTCACATTATACAATTTGTTCTGCAACAAAGTTCTTCCAGTATTTTGGATCATTCACGCTGTCACGAAAAAAGTATTTGATATGTTCAAGCATATTTAATGAGACGATATATATTTTAGCCTATATATGAAAAAAATTACAGGAGGAAACTATCTTGACAAGAATTGGATTTAAATTGGCTTCACTAAAATATATGGTGGGTGACATTTATTCTGATACCTTTAAAGCGGAGTTAAGGTAACATCGACACTAGGAGTCATAGTGGTCTTTGGTTATAGCCATGGGTTTGTTAAGATCTACGACCACCGGTCTAATAAGACAATCGGGACTAAGCCTATGGATACTGTCCGTCTTGATGGTTGTCCTGTCAGCCGTACTACACACCTCTCAAGCTCAGATTCATGGACGCAATGGACCTTTTGATCGTGTGACCCGTCTCCTGCAGAGGCAGCAGGAGTCGAAGAGAGGTCCAAGCTTGAACTTAGAACAGACCCAGCTTATGATTGATACATTGTTACAGAGAGTTGATTGCTATAGTTCCACCAACCCTGAAGTATGTGATTGGGTAAGTACAATGAACATTTTATATAGCGTAATTAAACAACTTTCAGTTACAAACTCACGGCTTACTATGATCCTCTTCTAATTCCCACTTGTTTTTCACTGGCTTGTTCCCTTCATCATAGTGCGAATGGATTGTCTTCTTATTTTAAAGGGCAAGTCCACTCCAAAAATAACTTATTTTTAATAGAAGCAGGAAAATCAGACAAATCAAGCAAAAATAATTGAGCAATCGGATAACTAATATTAGAAAGTTATGAATTTGTAATGACATGAAAATCTCTGAAAATCACAAGACAAATTGGCAACTCACTCATTAGTCTGTGACGTCATTGCCTCACTATCCACTAATTATTTTCTTTATATTGATAATATAAATTTCCCACCCCCCCCCCCTAAGAATCTTATTCCCTCACACCAGCATCCAAGTTATAATGATAGTAATATGTTTTTGTGTGGATGCACTCATATAGAATAATTTTTTTCTGTCAAATCCTGAAAAATTTGAATTTCGATCAACTATTAATATAAAAATTAAAGATTATGAATAGGCCTATACAATATTTATAAAAAATATCTTTCTTCAAAGTTCATAATTTTTTGTGAAATCATATAGATGACTATACATATAGATGCTAGATGACACGCAAAGACCCAATCTAAGGAAATTTAACATTACTTTGTCAAAGAACATTGTATTTGCATATTCAAATGCCATATCATTTATTGATCAGTATCAGTACGAGCAAACAACGTCATATGCCAACTAAAGTACCCCAATCAAGGGCTAATGAATGAATGTTTAGGACAAATCATTCATTTTCTTTGTTAAAAGATGATCAAAATACTTGGCAAACTTGCTCCGACATTTCTATGCTTTTTGTTGTATATACTTGAAAATAAATCTTTTACATTTTGTACATGGCGATCAGCATATACTGAAGAATGCTTTGCTTGCACATGATAACTACAGAAATAAAATACATATGTCAGACTTTGGCAGTAGTCCTAGCCATTGAGCCTTTATTTGTGGGGAGGTTATGAGGATTTGCATCGTGGAAACTTTCCAAAATTTGTTGAATTACTGACTAGTATAATGTGTCGTTTATCCAACCTGCCTTGAAAGTTTAAAACGACCTTGCATATCTTTGCATTACAATAGCAAGAAACAAGTGCATACAAAGGGAAACATATGTAACATTAAACAACGCATTGAATCTAATAAACATTGTTGCATTTTTGCATACAATAGTAAGAAACAAGTGCAGTCAAAGAGGCTCTCAGTGATTTGAGTAAGAGCCAAGTTTAGTTTCAGTGCCAACTAACTTGAAATAGACACAGGGTTTACCGTATTAATACGTGCATGTACATGGAGTTGCCAGCAGATTGAATATATTCAACTCTTATGAGTTTGTTCGTTTTCCTTTTATAGATTTTTAATGTCGATAGTTATCAATGTGATTGACTATAAAAACATGTGAAGCCGCCTCAACGATAAAGGGCTTACTAAAAAGAGATTTAGAATTTGTGCCATGCGAATCTTTTTTGTCAAAATATGGAATATACGTGGAACCGAATTTTTCCTATACAACGGCGAAAAAAAAAAAAAATCTTCAGAGTGTTGACAATGGTAAGGAAGGTCCTTCACCACCGGGGGTTCAGGGGTTCGCGCGACTCCCCCCCCCTGATTTAACAAAAGTTGTGCTCCATACCCCCCCCCCCCCCCGTTGAGCAAAAAACATTAGTGTTCACTAATGATATATAGTAAATGTGCTTGTATTTTTTTGCAAATAAGACTGTACAAAATTATGTATATATTCTTTTCCATGTTCAGCCAATCATGTAAGATTATACGCTGTATCTATCGAATAAAAAACCTATCTCATGCATTCTTTGTAAATATGAGGTAAAAATCGTGCAAACTTTGCATCTTTCTCATTATCACGGTTATCACTACTTTGTCAAATGATTGCCATTCTCAAGACATTTGTACTGTGTTTACTCCGTTTGTATTCTACTTCTCTTAAATAAAGAATTGTATAAAACGATACATATAGGCCTATATGGAGAAAAAAACCATATATGGAAACAAACTACATTAAAACGCTTCCTCCTGCTGGGAAGCGTACCGAAGCTAAGAGAGATTGCGTGATGTTTATGGAATCGATACGCCTTACTTAAGTTTTATATGGAATCTCTTCATGATCAAAATATTTTGATAGCACGTTCGACAGTGGGGCCTAAATGTATGTTTTATCCCTACCTGATTATTCATTTCCTAAGAATACGGAATATCCACGAATTACCTTCTAATTTATGATCACTACCTGCTCAGCAAATTGAACTTCCTTTGACCTACACCAAATCATCCCCCTCCTCTCCCCTGTCCCCACCCTTCACTACCTTTTTAGAAGGGGCCGAGGAAAGCCCATGACTTAAAGTAATTATTGCGATTCATCATTCAATATATTAGTTATAGATCTAGTACCGTACTTGAAAATTTGTTTGAAGCACCGTACCACGTTTCTGATCGGATGTTTAATAAACTTTTGAACCTCTCAATCACACACCCCACGACAATTTTAATGTTATTGCATTTTATTAACTTGTGCTTTGTCTTGATCAAGAAGCATTTTTTAGCAGATAAGAAGGAATTATTATTATGGCGCTTCTGCCTCGGAAGAGGAAATTGAAAAACGTATATCCTCCGGACAATCGTTAGCATTCGTTAACAGTTCATTTGTAGATGAAACTTTGTAACGTTCATTTATAGTAGATAAGAAAGCATCATAATTATGGTACTTCGAGGAGACTCAGCAATTTCAAAACATATCCGTTCCAATGACCCCGGACTGGCCACGCCATAGGTCTATACAGAGTACATTATGTCAGTCGCGTACGCAGGATTTTGTCAAGGGGGGGGGGGGGGGGTTAACATTTTTTAATCAGGCCGAAAATTTCGCAACTACTCAGCCAGCCGCTGAATAAGCAGGGGGGGGGGGTAAGAGGACACTTTTTTTTTTTGGTCTCTTAATTTGAAAATTTGACTTTTTTTTTTGGGGGGGGGGGTAAGGTCAACTTTTTTAGGTCAGCCATAGGTAATTTTTCAAAAAAATACCAAAGGGGGGTTCAACCCCCAACCCCCAACCCCCCTGCGTACGCGCCTGCATTATGTCTACAATCTTACGAAAAGGATTTAAGAATACTTCTTATATACCTCGGCTAAAGAATTCCTACAGAACCTTAGGTTAATACACCGGAAGCCAACTCATCAAGGGGTCCATTACATATCAAGGCAACAGAGAATTAATCAAATCTGATTTTGTGATAGTGTGTAATGTAGGACTTCCTTCTCTTAAAGTGAACAATGGAGGCAATAACTTGTGGGAACATTTTCAGATTATATTGCAATCAAAATGGTTGCTGTGGCTTTGGCCTGATAATGATTTTGGTATTTATATGGTTATACCTTCTATGTACACATAGAATGTAATAAAGGTTTGTTCAAACGTGTATTCGCATTGAGAGCATGGCCGAAATTAATTTAGATATTTAATTTTTTTTTCTTTCGTAAAATATTCCTCTTTTTTATATTAAATTTCCTCTTATCTATATGTTACAGTATACTTATATAATATAAAAAAGAAAAGAATAAAGCAATTTTCGTATGTGTGCGTATCTTTTTTTTCATTTCAATTTATTTTCCAGCAGTTATATCATAAAACTGTTTCTGTTTATTAAACGTAGACTGGCAAGTAGATCACACAGAAGTTGCATTTCTAAATCATCATTATAACGAAAGGGCCTTAAAGATCTCACTGTGACCTCGAAAACGATTAAACGACATAATCTCAACTCGAAGAACTGTGGAAGTCAAGGTCCCGCTAACTCTGGTTACGCGTGCAAGCTGTCACGCTGAGATAAGTGTCAAATAACTTGAAGAAACTACAGTACATCACTTCTTAAGCACGCAACACCTAATGTTAAAAGATCCACAGCTCAAAGATTCGTCAAGTCAACCCATGAATATACAGTGTCAATATAGTCAGACAGCCACAAATTATGAGATTACTGAGATATTCTCAAGAACAGATTTGCAATTCTACCCCTCTTACCCTACCCATACCCCTCTTTCCCTATGGATGTAAAAGAAAAAGCGATGCTGTAGCAAGTGTGGAGGAGATTTGTCGCGGAAAGTGGCTAAAAATATCACCTAGGTCTCTATAAAAGTTTTAGTTGGGGGTAAAAGAGAGGCCCCTTGCCAGCGTTTCCGTACTAGGGGTCCGGCATGAGTAGTCCATATGGTGTAAGGTTGTATAGTTAGAGTGTAGGCAATCCGATAATAAGTTGCTCTGTGTATGCTGTACACAGCGTGTATTAGACATAGCAGTTACTGGAGAGGGATGTCGTCAATTGCTACAGTACATAAGTGACAACAATAAAATAGATTACAGAATATGAATACTAGTGGTTAATAATGACTTTGCCGGTATAAGGTGTATCGGTATATTCATTACTATGAACTTAAAAAAACAAGGACACCTCTACCGTTAAGATGAGGAGAGATTCCCAGAATTGTCTTAATAATTCGGAATTATTTCTATGACCCATCCAAGAAATAATAATAACTGATTGTTTTATTATATAGTTCAGAACCTCAAGCACCATCTTCAGATATGTATTAGCAACCTGGAAGATACAGTCATTTCAAAGTAATCATTCCTTGGATGGACGTGTTAGAATTTTCAAATGAGAAAACTTAAAATCAGTCAACTCTTGATGGAGGTCGCAACTTTTGATATAACCTTTTCAAGTCTAATTAAATTAAAGGCAAATTACGTTACTTCCTCGAAATAAGTAGGTCCTGTAAAAAATAAATTCTTACAACATTTATGCTGGGGTTAAGGAGGAACGTTTTTTTTTTTCTGGTAAAAATAAACCTTAAAATATTGAAAACTGCAATGCCTTAAGTAAAAAAGGAAATGTCGCAGGGAATCAGATAAAACTCTCACTTTCAAGTAATTGCTAGATCTAAATATCGAACGTGAATGCATTATGTCGATTACAGAAGCGTGAAGAAAGTCAGCAGTATGGAGTTGCTCATATGGCGGAAACCGTCAGTCAACTCGTTTGAAATATTTTTGAAAACAGCTGCTTTAAAAACGAGGTCAATTATATTTAGGAGGGCCACATCTTTGTTCCCTACACAATGTCATTACAACATTCAAATGTGTGAAACATTGTAGTTGAACTTGACATAATACATTTAATCATGTGAAGAATAACTATCCATCAAAAAGCAGCCATGATTGTTAAAAGGTCACCGTATACTGTTCTTATTGAAAATTTTGAGAGAAGACCTCGATAACTAAGTAATGGGAGTGTTTTCAAAACAATACATTTCCCCCTTCCATCCACCCCCCCCCTCCAAAAGCTATTCAGTCTTTTGATTATTGGAGAACAAATCTTATCACAATTAAAAGATGGGGCGAGAAATCAAGGCTGAAATATAAGAGTAGACAGTACGAATATCATATCTCACCAATATCGGCGGGAGGAACATTAGAGAAGGGATTAAATACACAAACACAAGCTAAAATTACATGCAAATGTTATCCAACACGTAGCTTCAATGTATAACTGAAATTAAGACATTGGAAATCAAGGACCAAAATAGAAACAGTATCGAAAAATATCGTTAATTTACTGTTTTTAGCTAGTATTTTACTTAATCACTTTTTTTATATTCATTTATCCTTAGGTCTCGGGACCAAGGCCGAGTTATTAATATTGCGAGGCTGGGAGATTGTGTCTCTTAAGCACTGCTGAAAAGATAAAGTTTGAACGAATGAACTGGGAAATAACGATTTTGGAACATTGAAACATTCAGGTTCTGTATCAAAATATCTTCAATATGCCGTAATAAAATTGGGTTTCTTCTAGTGTCCAAGGTAATTTTGAATTTTTTGAAATTCACGGAATTCACTGAATTACAATGACATTATTACTAAACATAGTAGTTTATTGAAAGTTGCTCTGTGTAGGTATTTACAGTTTCTTCTATTACATAATATTTATCTGTACATTAATACGTTTATTCCTGGTTGTTTTCCTAATCACAATAACTCCTCATGAAATTATCACGTTCCAAACAGAATGTCCATCCATCATTATTTTGTTCGGAAGTTATCGATCATCGGCTAATTTTAACGAGCTAAAAGCGCGCGTCGGGCCGTGTAAGGTCCTCTTATTCACGATTCTGTACGGCTACGTATCGCCTATGCCATGATGAGAGCTTAAGACCGAAGGGGTTAAGAACAACCACCAAAGCTCGCGTGGAAAGATTTAGCTAACGGTGATTAACGTCATTGCTCATCATCATGAGTGAAAGCAAAGTTTTTTTTCGTAGTTTTGGCGGAGAAATGGGATTATTTGTAATTAGTGGTTTGTATGAGTTACTCTCTTTGTCAGGCCAATCGGACTGCATGTAGACAATCAGGGTGAAATAAAATTGACCTTGATCATTAAAATGATCACTTCCCTTTATCAGTAGAGTTACATTAGAATGCCATTGTCTATCAACATGACTGCGATGTCTAACCAAGTAAACAAAATTATGAGTATACTTCAGAATTATTAGATGCTGCTTGTAAGTGTCGGCTTGCATGGTGATGTAAGCGCTATAGTTCTCCGTAGAACTATAAGCTAAGAAAGATAACAAACAGTCCTTTTCAGGACTACACCCCCCCCCCCCCAAGAAAGATTACCGAGTCAGAGTCCTTTTCAGGACTCCTCAACCCTCTCCCTCTCTCACTCACTCAGCCTACTGTATATTCAGAATTATTGTAACACCATTTAAAGTGATAAAGTTACTATATATCATATAATATTTGAAAAGATAATAGTCACATATGCATTCAAGATGCGCTCATGAATATTAAATATTGCACTATTGACATGCACTCTGTGAATGAGGTCTCCTAACCTCCATGCGCTTTGTGCTGAGTACATTCAGAGCACTGGTATATCCATTCAAAATATAGCATTTTCCCATGGATATAGAGGGATTTTGCAGATTATCCACTCATCCAAAGCACAGCAGAGCAATGGTTAGAATTCAGACCTTGACCAGTTAATCTTAATCCGGTATATGATCCATCAGAGCAGACCACTAGACCACAGCATATTGTTAGATATAATTATAATAGAATACTGGTTGTGAAAAAATAATAATGATGTGAGATTAACCTTTGACCAAATACCGCGGATCTCTTTATCCCCCAAATATTGATTTGCCAAGTCGTACATTTCGATGAAAGCTTATTATATAGGCTATGCATGTACATAAGTTTAAGAAAATCAGCTAAATTTTATTATATTGTTATCATTATTATTATTATTGTTATCATTATTATTATCATTATTGTTATTATTGTCATTATTATTATTATTATTATTATTTTTATTACTATTATCATCATTATAATTATTGTCATCATTATCATCATCATCATCATTATCATTTTCATCATCGTCATCATCATCATCACCACCATTTAAACAATGCGTATTAAAAACCAAAAGGAAAACGGGTAATGTTAATGGATGTACAATTAGTATCACGGGTGAATACAAACGTACTCTCGAATTTGGCGAACAAGAATTCAAGTAAAAGCCACCAAACTGCAGGTTAGTCTTCATTGTAGTTGCAAGCCTGCCCTGGATGTTTGGCATTTAATATACAGGGCCTTCTGGTGAACTTTTATCACTTTCTCTTATCAAGTCACTGGATTCTAAATATAATCTCGCCGCTAAGGGTAGTCTGAAATTTCGCTGGGATTATATATACATGGACAAAATAAAACGGGATATTCGTCATGGCCCCCAAGACAATGACTGTACGAGAAGCATGCTTAAACAGGTTCTTATCATGTATAAAGGCCTACGATTATCTTTAAAGACAATCGCAAAACCATGAATTGTAATATACAGTTACCCCCTTTTAGGCAGCTCCAAGTACCTGTTTTAATGTCTGGCTGGAGACATTATGAGAGCTTTTCACACCTTCCGAATTTACTTATTTCTTTGGCACTATTCACGGGTTATTTTTAACAGAAACGCTGCAAAAATGTATGATTAAGGCATGTACTGTGATGTTCGTAGCACAGAAGTCATGTTTATGATAGAAGGAAATGCCACTCCTTACTTTTTTAAATGCTCTCACACTTGATTTCAAAGACATCTTTTACAACCACGTTTAGAAACATTGCTCAGTAGTTGTTTTTAAAAAGATTTTAAATCATCAGGTAATTAAAAAGCCTTTACAACCATTTCTGTTTCCCCATCTCGGCAGGGGAATGATATTACCGTTACGAAATTTACCTTGTTTCTAGAGAATCAAGCCGAGAGAGAAAAACATGGTGACTGTAATCCACTTATTTTTATAGTTTGAAGATGATTATGTTTTCAATTAATTAATTAATGTATAAACATTTTGAACGTTGAATACCTGTGTAGTAACTTACTTTCAAACGATTAACATGAATCAAAGTTTATCAGATCTTATTATATTCCACCTTTTCCTCTTTTATCTTTTGGGGAAATATGCTGTTTAAAGTAGTTATTTTTGAGGGTTTAAACAAATCTCAAGCATTATTATGACATCAATTTACAGCGGAAATAAAAATTGTTTTTGATAGGGAATGAGAAAATAGAACCTCACATCCAACGTTGGTTTAGATAAGGTCAGAAAAGGTCAAACGACGCCATAATGCTAGGTAGGTTTATGTTTTAAAAGGTATGTAAGAGGTGCATAACGAAAGCCGCGTATAAATTTACGGTGGGTGTGCGTATGTGTGCGTGCGGAGAAGGAAGGGCTCTTGTCTAGAGCGCTTTTCATCCTCTCATGCACGCAGCAAACGCTAAGGTATATAACAATTATTTTCCTTCCATAATAGATGACAAACCTCCTCGTTCCAAGAGTTTTGTTATCCCTGAATATATATCGGAATGAGTCAGACACGGCCCCCGTCGACAATAAGCGACTTTACTGTATTAACAGCATTACATAAAGATATCAGGCTCGTGTTTTAGCCTCATAAAGATTATTAGGAGAGAAACAATGTTCCCAGATTTCAATGACATCATTGTAACGATACACCATTAGTCTGTCTATAGAGATACGCACAGAGGGATCAACTTGTATGCTCGCAGTTATTATACAAATCCTGCTGTACGTGAAGCCTCCTGACTGAAAATCTTCACGACTGAATAAGACTTGATAGAGCCTGTAGGGAATCGCAATAAACAATTCAACTCATATTAGTAATCCATTTTAGTTTGTTTTGTATCAGAGACTGTGACGCTTGGCTGCTGTGACGAATTCATCCCAAATGAACGTTTATGACGATTTTCAAGTCAGCAACATTCCACTAGAGAAATCCCAAGTTCGATCCTTTCTTGTCCTAAATCTCGGAGATTAGATGAATACCGCACATTATGCGTTGAGCAACAATAAGAGTATTCGTCATCTCAGAGCTCTGAACATACCAATAATGTAAGAAAAAACAAGCCAGGTGAAGTTCGCACAAACGATTCTCTTTTATTTGTTAAGCGTTCTATGTTTGTTAAAGGTGCTATGTCCCATTTGCAGGCCAAAAAAATGAAAAGGTTCAATTCCAACGGCATTTGAAAGATAATACTAATTTAGAACTTCCCTAAAAAACGTAGGGCTTGATAATGTCTTCAAGTGGGAAAATAATGCTCATGTACCCTTAACAGCTCATTTTCTGTATGTTATTACCAAAGAAGAAAAAAGCCAGTCAGTCACTCAATAGTGTCTGACAGTGAAGTCTAGCAGGTAAACAGGTTTCCTTGCATAATTTGAATATTAGGACACTGCTAACGTTTAAATTTCACAGATAGGACATACATGACATATTCATAATTCCTGCACAGTTCTACAGCATTTGATGTTGGCTGCAAAAGGGACATAGTACCTTTAACATCAAAAAGCTAGTTGACGACAAATATGCAAGTAGGTTTTCGACTTTTCCTTTATGTAAAGGATTCGATGACATTTCTTTCTTCTCGATATACCTCAAGACTAATCTTGACTTTTAAAAAAATGTACGAAAGAAAATGCTATGAACTAAAAGATATGTGTAAAAGTAATACGTAGGTCTGCATGTATGTAGTTCATGTACATTAGAATATTTCACCGCAATCGGTAACTTCAGAATGTCTAAAGCCTTCATTCGTCCGGGGCTTCAGACAAACAAATCCAAAGTTAGGCCAGCTTAGTGAACTGAATTTTATCTAATGCACTCAAATTTATTCGGATAATGTTTGGTACATGTTTAGTAAAAACTTCGTATTTAAAACTTGAACCACAAACTTTTTTCACTTAGTCGCCCTGGGTGAAATTGGCTTACAACCTTTTCAAATGATGAAAACATAGATTTGTGTGTACAAAACATGGTTGAACTGGCTTTCATTATTCACCACACAGATTTTTGTTCATCAGACAAATTTATTGTCTTTAAAGTGATTTGATGCATCATCGTATCAGCCGTAATTATATACTATAATATGTGTTATAACTCTGTTAAGTCATCACTCCTTACCGTTTTCTACTTTCCTTTTCCCCTGCATTATCTGTAGTGCATACCTGCAGAAACCCTCTTCCGAATAGTGGGAATAGATGCCAGGGATGGTTACCTTAGCGAAGAAACGTTTGGTCCAGCTAGTCTGGTCATTCTCTACTACATCCACGCTCCAGAGGCCACATGTACCCTAGGTCCTTCTACCACTGGCACCAATGATTCCTTCTCCTACAGAGACTACCTTCTGGCACTGAGTGGTCTCGACTCCTCGGGCTCCGTCCCTAAGCTTGGCTCCAGTTTCGCATTTGGAAAAGGTGCTCTGTTCTCAGAGAATAAATTGGAGTTGCTTCTGCAGAGCATCAATAAGACATACATACCAACGTCTTCTTTTCAGGTGAGTTGTATTTCCTTCTTTATATTATTTTATAGTTTCCCTTTTATAAAGCTCTAAATACCCCCACCCCATCCCTCCCTATCTCCTTATCGCCTTATTTTCAATGTGATTTTCTCCCGGATTTTCTATGTATTATCGAGGTGGGGAGGAGGGGGGGGGGTGGGTGGGGTGGCACCGGTCTTCATGGACAATGAAAAGCGAATTTACAAGGCTACTGATTATGGGGGGAAGTGAGAGGTGGTCCAGACGTCTTTTCTTCTCGTCTGATTCCCCTTCTTCTTTACCCTTGCTCTTTCTCTCTTTTTTCTTCTCTTTATTTTGTTTCTTCACCCGACTAGATAAACTCAGGGTCTGCCCACTGTCCCTTCGCCACTGGATCCAAATCTGAAAAAACTCACAAATGGATGATGATATCATAATCAGGCCTACTCTCTTGTCGATGACCCTCGCGTTGTTGGAGTCCGTAAATTCTGGCGAGCGAAGCGAGCCAGAATTTACGGACTCCAACAACGTGAGGGCCATTGACAAGAGGCCAGTGGCGTACGCAGGATTTTTTCAAGGGGGGGGGGGGTTTAACATTTTGAAATCGGGCCAAAAATTTCGCAACGATTTAGCCAGCCGCTGAATAAGCGGGGGGGGGGGGGGCTAATAGGACATACATATTTGGTTTTGGTCCCAAAAATTTCGCAATATACATATTTTTGGGGTCCCAAAAATTTCGCAACGACTCAGCCAGCCGCTGAATAAGCGGGAGGGGGGGGGGGGGGGGGGGGGGGGGGGGGTAAGAGGACATTTTAATTTTTTTTTTGTCCCGAATTTCGAATATTTGACCGATCGACATTCCGTTTCGTTGGGGGGGGGGGGGAGGGGGGTAAGGTCATCCTTTTTAGGTCGTCCATTTGTAAACCTCATTTTTAAACCTCAAAAGGGGGGTGTTTTAGAAAAAAACATACACACAAAAAAAAACTCAAGGGGGGGGGGGGTTTAACCCCAACCCCCACCCCCCCCCCCCCTGCGTACGCGCCTGCAAGAGGCTATATCAGGCCTATATATATTTAATGCTTTAAATGCCTACACATGAGATAAAATGAAGCTTTAGAGGACAAGAATTGTGATGATCGAGTCGATGTAACCGAAGTCTGACTCAGTTCGTCGGCTTTTAAACGCCGTCCAGGCGACATTTTCTTTTGGCAAGATATCAATCTACATTGTCAAACTGTACCCCATAGAAGAATGGAGAGCTGGAAGAATGCCGAATCTATTGTGATATCATTTACCATTTGTCAATGTGCCGGAGATGTAGTTAAAGAAATATACTTGTAGTCTCAAGACTCCCAACAGAGTTTAGACGTTGCTGATAGCATCATAAATATTTCTTTAGATAGTTCAGTGCAAACGATACACAATATAAGCCCAGCGTTTAAGTCGTATCATAACTTTCATTTTTTTCATCCAATATTAACACTATTATCATTACCGTAGTTATTGTTAATGTCTTCAGCATTATCATTTTCATCATTATCATGATTTATAAATTGTAATTATCATTAATATGACAACTGCTACTACAGCTCCTGTAACATTGTCTTATACAGATATATATCTTTTGAAATATAGATACAAATACAGTACTGTCTTCTTTCGCCTTTGGTGATATTTGCTGTGTTTAAAAATATATATGATGTCGACAAAGGTGCTTGTTAGTCATACGAGGTATTTCTGAATTCTAAAAATGGCCATCACTCTATGCCACCCTCCTTCATTTTTAGAGAGAAATTTTTCGGAAATTGTCTGAATGGACGAGTTAAAATCAATTGTCTCATAATTCAACTTCAAGAACCCATTCACACTCGATGCAGTGTCTTTTATCAGTTTAAATGGAGTTCTTCGGATATTTTCTGAATGATTGAGTTAACATCAATTGCCTCATCATTTAAGTATAAGAACCCATTCACATCGCATAGAGTGTCTTGGCTCAGTTCAGATGAAGAAATTAAGACAAGCTCTTCGTATAATGTCTGAATGAGTAATTTAAAATCAATTGCCTCAACATTTAACTACACGAACCCATTCACACTGGATAGAGTATTTTGGCTCAGTTTAAATGGAGAAGAAAGACAAATTCTTTGGATATTGTCTGAACGGAAGTCGAGTTAAAATCAAGTGCCTCATCATTTAACGACACGAACCCATTTATATCGGAGAGTGTCTTGGCTCAGTTTAGATGGAGAAATTAAGACAAGCTCTTCGTACAATGTATGAATAAGCTAGTTAAAATCAATTGCCTCAACATTTAACTACACGAACTCATTCAAATCGGATGGAGTGTTTGGCTCAGTTTAGAAGGAGGCAAAACTTGGGGGCGAGTAACGAGTTGAGTGGAATGACTTTTCAAACTTCCGGATTCTCAGTATAAAAATAACTCGATAGGAAACCCGAGCGTCCTCCCGTGTTAAAACGACAGGTGATCATGAGAAAGAGATTGTCAGTTTAGCAACATAGAGTGCAACATCAGTGGGGTATTTTTATGGAAAAGGGGATGGGGTTATGAACAGCAACAACAACAACAACGACAACAGCAACAGCAACAATAACACATCGATATTTGACTTGTTATATGATTTCAATCAACAAGACTTTGGTACAACTTTCATTCCGAATAATAGGGGAATCCAGTAAGTCTCCTTGTATTCGGTATAATATTTTTTTTTTGGGGGGGTCACTTTGTTGAACATTATGAAAATATGCAATAACTTCGCACCGAAAGTCTAGCTCTTATACTGCCTGATAGAATAAAATAATTTCATGTATATAAAGTTATACTCTAACAAACCGTTATATGAAGAGAGCTTTTCTCTTGTCTACCTTTACATTTGAAATCATGTAAAGATATTTATTATGTGCCATAGCATTGCAAACACTTCTAGAAATCCCATAGAGGCGAACTACTTTCGAAAAATCAACCCAATACCATTTCAATAGTCTTATGCGTCACCTATTGAAATGTCATGTCATGTCAAAGACGTAATCTGAACATGATTTCTATGGGACATTACAATAGGGCACTGAAATTGCCCTTGAGAGCAAATTTTTCGGAAATTGTTGCGATATGTTGGAAGATCTTTTCCGGAAAAAGTGATTGTCAACCTAGAAAGCTTACAATATAGAAAGCACAAAGAAAGAAAACCTCGAGGAGCAGGAAGTCTGCTGCAAGAGCACTTAGAAGTTTTAGAATAGATCGTTTCGAAATGAAATTAGAAATGTTAAGGTATAACAGGAAGTCGATCACTTCGGAATAGTTATGAATCTTAAAGAGGCCCGACTGTATATGTAGAGATTATTCTTCCATAAATAGCTAGTAATTTAGAATTACCGTATTGAATTTCGTGCTCTAAATTGACCGGATTCGGAAGATATCGATGCATTGTGTTGTTGACTGTTTCCGCGGAACGATAGATCCACGTTTTGTTTTTCGTATTTTCGTAATTTTGTATTTTGTTTGTATTTTTCTTTTTGGGAGGGGGGGGGGTATTCTGTTATATTTCTTTGACAGTTCAAGGGTTTACTCTCAAAATAATAATCTTTTGTTAAATAATGGATCGAAAATAAACAAATAACTATGTGGACAAATAAATTTACGTCGACCTTCTGTCCCCCCCCCAAAAAAAAGAAACAAACAAACAAACAAACAAACAAATTAACGTGATGAGGAATACGTAATGTACGTGAACAAAATCCTTTGGCGAAATAGTCAGGGAAATGTAAACAATTGTATGTACACTCTTCTGCATTACGCTTAACCCACGATTGAGAAGAAACAAATGTACAAACTTGAACAAAGGAAAATTAAATGCATTTTATAAATAGCAAATCTGAGCTACTCTGTCGTCTGCTCATCGAACGTTTTACTTTACCACTGTCCTCACACTCGACAAATACGTAACATGCACAAATGCACAAACTTGAAGAAGAAGAAAAGAGACCAAAATTCATTCCGAACTTAATCTATTGTAGGTTATTTCAGTTGTAATTTCATATTACAAAAGACACGAAAGCGGTGCAATACGAATACTGTACCGTAGTCAGCTGTAGTTGATGTACTAGGAACTCCGGTCAAATGGCCATAGGCGGGACAATTATATGACAAATCTGATCTGAGCTAATCTGTCGTCCGCTCATCGAATGACCTACTTCATGACTGTCCTTGCCCTTAGGAAATGGGGGAAGGTGGAAACTAAGTTATTAGAATTTGACGAATTCATATTTAAGATTGAGATCAAGGGCAATGTATAGTGACTGTCCCCCACAGGAATGGAAGTTTATTCAACGAACTTTGACCTATAAAATGTACTACAATTTTGATCTCTTGTTTTGACTAGGAAACAAGGTCCATAGGGACGTTGTATGGGAAGCATAACTAAGGAATAGTCCTGATTAGTCCATGATTTGTTGGTAGGATATGCTGTTTAAAAAAAAAAAAATCAATATGGGTTTGCGAACACACGGAGAAGACGAAGAAGTTCATGGTAAGTAATATACCGAAATGTGTTATATTTGGAAACGTCCAAACTACATGTCCCTTACGTTAATACTGGAGCCGTCTAAGAATTTTCGTTATCTCGCAATTTTCCTCTAGAGCTTGGATCAAGCCAAGGAGCTTAGACATAGACCAAGTATTATGCACCATGATATACTTTCGATGTCAAATTATGTTCATAATATCATAATACTTGGTGACGTATGGGGCAAATGACTCTTGGCTTTATCGATCGACACTTCATGTTCTTTAAAACATCATAGTAATTATCAATCCACAATATACCACCAACAAATTTATTTCAAAAAGTTGAATTGTACCTTTAAGCCATGTTTGTGGCGGAACCTGGGTCAGGTTTACCTGAGTCATATTTCGAGTGGGGTTTCCTGATTCATTTAACACTGCCCATATTGATTAGCGGTACCTCATAAATTACCACCTACTGGACCCACTTAATGAGATTAAAGATGTGTACGGATGATAATATATAATGTCGCCAGCATGTAGCATTGTGTCATGAAGCAGTGTTTCCTCATGACGTCATCTACTTTTAATCACTTTAATTCTGTCGTTTGAAAACAATTGCTTTAATCTTACGTAGACAACAATCCGTTCGTTTGGATTAAATTTTTAAAAAAGTATTAATCAGAACAAGGATTAAGATTGATAATCCCTGTTATGATTATTCATTAATTATGCACTCAGTTTGATCCAATGTCGCCAATCTGCCAATCTTTTATAATCTTGTATGTATTACATTAAACCAAACACGACAGGTTTTTCCCGAAATGGCAATTTGCCAAACTCTACGTCACAGTATACTATCGAAAGTGATTCATGGTGCCACTAGAACTCTGTCTACTGCAAGTCATATTTATTATGGTATATAAATATGTGCCTACCTGGCAAACTACACTCTGTTTCAAGACAAATTAGCATAAATTAAATCCAGTGTCTTGATCCATTCCTTAAAAGTACATTTACAAAATTAAGAGAAACACGATTACAAAAAAACTCTAGAGTAATTTTGATACCTACATGTTATGTCCGATAAAAATTATATTTGGATTACGTAATAATACGCCATTGTCATGTTCGCACATTTTAAAATGTGTTGCGGAAGGCTTTTGAAATTTATTTAGGTAAATTTTTGTCTCGGAAGTAGTTGCTGATATTTATTTATTTATCGCCTTCAGATAATTCTTGTATACTCGCTCTCGGAGTTACTGTGCAGAATGCTATTATGTAGAAAATAAATACTCATTGAAAAGTTAACCTATATCACTCTAAAATTCCCCAAGAATATTTTTTTTCAATCAGAATTTGAGCCTATCATTGATTATTACGATTTGTTTTCAAAGTCTCAAATTAAATGAAACGATTTTATTTCGTATGAGTAGAAAAAAGAGGAATCCCATGTCAGCCCCGTACATGAAGCTGCGAATTAGTTTACATTGGAAAAATGTAAATCGCGACAGAAATAAATCTGTCATTAGTTATTTTTAAATTACGCTGATTATTGTTACATTTTTGTTGTTATCACAGAATGAGTTAGAAATGAGCAGAAACAAATATTGATTTTAAAATGTTAGCAACCAATTCCACCCTTACCTCCCAGCTGTGTCAAAATCCATCATAATTCAGTTTTTTTTCAAATACCGACAGATTTATTTTCTATTTGAACATATTCTTACTATCCATGAACCTCTCCAGTGTTTTGAAGCCCATACGCTGATCGAAGCTGCCAACATTCTAGATGATCGGGACATCACCCAAGCCGGTCTGGAGATCCTTGCCGCTCACCTGATCAGTTCTCTGCTCCATGGACACTGTATTGGGGAAGGGCTGCTTGTCCCTCCTTCATACTTTGCAGATTTTATATTCGACGAGTTTGGTAGAAACCATATCATACGCGAGGCAGGTAAGGTCGTCCATATTTGTTATTTTACATTTGTTAAAAACATATTCTTGATACTAACTGTGTTGGTTATCTGTAGAATACTCACGATTCCAAACGCGCGGATTTGTTTTTCTCTCCGTAAAGAGATTTACTTTCTTCCAAAGTGGAGCATTAAGTAAATACGTGGATCCCCTCTTAAAGGTCATGCAAAGTTTTGGAATGGGGTCATGAATTTGGTTCACATGAACACAGTGGAAGCATATCCGATCCTACAATATTCAGCTGTTGAAATTGAGTCTAAAGTTCTGAAATTGTAAATAATAAACTCTTTATGCTGTATAGCTCCCTCTCAAGGTCAAAATATAAATTAAGCCATAAAACAATGTTTCTCGACTAAAATCGATCGATTGGCTATTTTCGTTTGGAAATTATATATCACAACTACATATTCTGAGATTTTCATGGTCGCAGCTTCTATTTTATGGCCGTAAGCGCCATTTGAAATTTATCAAAATTTACCGGGAGCACCGCTAAATTTTGGTTATTCAATTTTTAGGGTCCAAATTTTATGGTGCTTTTAATACATCCACAGGGGCATCCAAACATATCAAAATTGTAAAGAATCACTATCCAGCCAATTTTCAAAATTTCCCAAAACTTTGTATTACCTTTAGGAGATTTATTTACTTCCAAAATGGTGCAATAAATAAATAAGATTTGACCAAAAAACTTAGTTTTAAAGAGCGTTTGCTTTTACTTTGGAACATTCGTCAATTTTCTCTATTTCTTTTTAACGAAATTTTACAAGAAAGGGTAAAACTATAAACCCAACTTCACACCCTCAGTGCTGCTATCGGAATATGGTCCAAATTTGAACTTAAACTTATACATTTATAATTTTAGTATATCTTATAAACACATTTTGATTTATCAAATTAAACCCAGGAAGTACCATGTGTGCATGTGATTGTTGTTTAGCAGAGGTACATATCCCCCTCCCTCTCCCTCTCTCTCCCTCTCTCTCTCTCTCTCGCTCTCCCTCGCTCTCTCTTCAATCTCTCACTCCCTCTTCCCTCCCTCCATCTCACTGTCTCTCTCTCCCCTCCTCTCTCCCTCTCTCTCTCTCTCTCTCCCTCTCTCTCTCCCTCTGTTTCTCATTCTTTCCCTCCATCCTCTCTCTCTCATTCCCCTCTCTCTCTTTCTTTCTCTCTATCTTTCTCTCTCTCTCTCTCTCTCTCTCCCCCTCTCTCTCTCATCACGCTTCTGGTCAGTATGTCTCTGGAGAGAAGGGGTTGTCTGGACCTCGCCTATTTCCAAACAACTGATTACAAAGCCTCCTTTGAAAAATGGGAGTGTATTTCAAACAGTCATTGTATTCTCACTTGTGCTTCCGTCCCTTGTAGGTTATGATCAGTCATCGTTTCACCGCCATTTTAACTAGACTTAACTTCTGTACAATCTACACATTTTCGACATAAAATGTTTCCTAGCATACCACGATATTACTGTTTCGTGGAAAACCAGACCATATTAATACCTGATTAATGAATTCATGATTTCTTGATCCCATACATTTAATCATGAATCATGTTGCATTTAAAAAAATGTCACCCAGCCAAGTTTAACCGTTAATAGTTTAATCGTTAAAGATGTAAGCTTCTAAATCACAGTCGACTGATGACAAGTATTCAACTTCGATGTAGATAGAAATGTGTCGTTGTTTAGTGGCTACGTCTTCGGCATGTGGATCACATGGTTCGCGGTTTGAGTAGCGGGGCGGCACTAAAGTTCTTTGGCAACATATTAATCTGCATTTGCCACTCTCTACCCATGTGTTAAATGGGTACAAATAGGGAGGAATTCTTAAATGATGTGAACGCCGAAAACTGTAGCCTAGCAGGGCTGGAGTCACATTGGAGCACCATGAGCATCTTACGTTGTGGATATGTGCGCTATAACAATATCTATTACTATTATTATTTTTATTACTATCATTATTATCATTGTATTTTGAAGAGGGTCATCGAAAGTCACCATTTGTTTCAAACTATTCGATAACTATCTACTTCCATTACTGACCCTATCGCAGGACTTCAGCGTCTTCTTAGCGATCTCGATCTCGGCAACGTTCATACCGACCATCCATCAGATGGTGGAGGGGTCCATGATCATGACCACGGCAGTCCTACAGTCGACCAGGGATTCGCTGCAGGCCGCGGACAAGGAACAGCTACAGGTCGCGGACAAGGAACAGGCCAAGACCACGGGCATGATCACGCCGGGCATGACCACGGAATGGTTCCTGGCGGACGCCAACCGAGAAATAAAACGACGTCGGCACCACCGACACAAAATCCCTTTATCGGCGGGCATGGCACGCACGGTCAACACGACCAACACGGACATGGTCATGCTGGACATGGTCATGCTGGACATGCACATCGTTTAGGGTATCTGATGGGTCAACCGACCATTCCTGATTACAACCCCCGTATCCGAAGGAGAGCATCACATCATGACACACACTCAATCGAGCACCATGCAGAAAACGACACCTTTCAGCAGGTACGCCCTATTTGTCATATTTGTATAACAATAGCATTCTTGTTTTATTGTGAGTGAACGATATCATTGCATGATACGATAAAATATTGATTTTTCTACAAATCTTACTTTCAACAGTAATAGCTTAACAAAAAAACAAGTGAATTTCTGTTCTTCACGTAGACCTCAGTTTACATTCTAAACATGGGTTTTCAGAGATTATGCAGCATTTAATGGCCGCGCGAGAGCTTTAAAGTTTTTTCATTAAACTCATTTAGTATTCGCTGTCTTTGTAGACATAAAGAATTAAAATGTGAAAATATTTTCATTTGAAAAGTTATAGTCATTGCAGGGGTGCTTATCTTACCATAATCTGCCAGGTACGTATAGACTTTATGTCTGATAGTAAAAAGATGCTCAAAACTTGTCAAAAGGCACAGTCTTATCAACGACATCACAGACATGAGGAGAAAACTTGGAATTTCAACGTATTGCCGCGTTATCTACTTTTCTGTCAGCGTACATTTTTTGATAAGGTCGACGATTGACTACTAACAATAACTTCTCTTTTGCAGGTCAAGTTATAACCCCCACCTATCCAACCCTTTAAACCATCATGGATGCCCCTTGGTTTATTAAAGAGGACGGATGTTCGTTTCATGTTTCCGTTCGTTCGGTTTAAGTAGAGTAGACAGCTGAGATGCATGAGTCACTCGATCCTTAGGTCTCCTTCCTCCTCAAGATCATGATAATGACCGCGCACCAGTGTGCCTGCTTTGTAAGATCTTCTAGTAAGTAGGTGAACAGTTGATAGGATCGTTCAGCTCAGAAATAATCTCTCTGCGAGATACGTAGAATTCCAAACACCGTGAACATGCCAGGCGTGCGAGAAGGAGGAGAAGAAAGAAGAAGAAAAAAAAAAGGGGGGGGGGTGTTTAGGGGGAAAAGGTGATAAGTGATAGATAAGCGCTTTATTCAAAAGTTATAAGTCGATTCATCAGATATTTGATTTTGGTTTTTGCCTAATAATTGAGATTTATCATGTAATAGCTATTTGGTTTAGTGTTGTTCTTCGAAAGAATTTGTTCAGAAATGTTAAAATACCATTGTAAAATATGACATTTTCATACTTTGAGATATTTTATGAGATATGGGATTTTGAAAAAGCCTTTTCTACCTTTCTCTTCGTTGCCCTTCTCGTTCTCCATCTGTAAGCCCATCAAGGGAAAGACCCCAATTTGAACCATTTTGTCTTGCGTTATTAAGCGATGAATGGTGTGCTATTTTGGGAGGGTGTCATGAAGAGGTTTGTTCCTGTCCACTCATGAGGTCACCTGACCTAGCATGTGACTCACGGCTCGGAGTTTAAGAGGCTCGGAGGGTTGGAGTTGCCTACACCCATACGCGTTAGTCTGCACGACGCGCCATGTTTTTGGATATGATACTTCTCGTAATAATTTCAGATTCAGTTTGCGTTGTTGTCCTTCATTCCAACAATTTAGATTTTAAAGAATGAAATTCAGGCTCAATTCAAAATAAAATTTGCTGTTTTACTACTTTTTCAGTTGTGTAGCTCTTAAAGTTTGGACTATAGGATGGCGCACTATAATGTTACTTTTCTCTTCCCCATTAACTATGTCAATACCTCATTTGCGTTTTCTTTTCTCCCTTTTCTCTTACTATTCCCTTCTTCCTTACCTTTTGTTTTTGTTTGGTTCATTTATCTAATTCTTCTTCTGCTCCTCCTTCTCCTTTGTCTTCTTCTGTTTCTTCTCCTTCTTCCTTTTTTGCATCCCATATTTTGCTTGTGCGACTGCCGATAGTCTTTCAGCGTTAAGAGGTTTTTCTGTCCTTCTTTTGATACTTAAACTACGTTCATGAATCTACATGAAATGAAAAATTATCAGTATTCATGAATAAACTGCTCATTTATAGGATCACAATTCATTAAGTATAATTTGAGATAAGATGTTTTATCCACAGCGCCTGAACGGTTCCGACTTGTCGTATCCATGAATGCCGTGGATTGAGTTAAATCAACAAATCAAACCGGCTGTCATTTTTTGTAGCGACTTCTGTATTGTCTCAGAGCAAATCTCGAAGGATACAGTAATCCCAGATTTTATCTATCATAATCTTCGGGCCTCAACTTTATTTGTAATTCAGTTGAATAAACAATTATTGATGCAGCATTAGTATGCTTAAGATGTCGAGGGTAAGAGACTATTCTCAATGCAGTTTTAAACAAACAATCGATGCAGCATTACACATTATGACAAGGGTGAAAGACAGAGATGAATGGCGAAAGAGGAGGGAAGGACAGCCAAGGAGACAATTTGAATTAATCAATCTTCTACAATATTCTGGTTATGCATTTTATATCTTGATCTACAAATATTCATTCCATTTATCAAAGTGAAATGTAGAAATTCATAGAAACTTGACTTGCATGGAAGTAGGCAAATGGGAGAAAAATATTTATCGTTTTAATAAGTAATATCAGGCAAATTATGAGAAAAGTAGGATAGTTAAGAAGTTGGAATCATCTCACATTGTCATTCATTTGCCATTTCTTGAGCTATGGTGGAGCTGACGTGCTTTTTAATTTTGTTTACAACGATTTCGATTTATCATCAAAATTTAAAAGGAGCTCTTTTGAAACATATTCTACACATCAATCATGATATGCTATCGATATCAGACGCAATGACCGCGTTGCCACAGGGAAAAACTTTATATCATGAGCAATATGTTTCGTCGAATTATATGTTTCTACACGAGCTAAATTTATAAAAAAGTAAACTCTCCTTCATGTCGGCGATAAACAGTACAAACATTTAGGTAACGCTGTAAAATATGCTACCCTCACCCCTAACTGCCCCATATGGAAGCAATATTTCATACACGTGTCTCCCCTCTCATAGAAGCGATACACTTATCATACACTTATCATACAATAATTATCATTCATATCTCCTATTCAGTGCTATTCTGGTGATCAACTCTTGGATATATTCGGAATCAACGAGGCCTTGGGGATCTCAGAGAGACAGTTCAACGAACTCTGTCCGGCCATCTTACATCAGATCATCACAGATGCCTGTAACCCTGACAGACATGCTGATGATGTACGTCCCAACAGGCCCTTGTCTACTGCGGAAGGTGAAGTTCAACTCTTGGAGGGGAGGAGGAGAAGGAGGAGGGTGGGGGGGGGGGGGGTTGGGGGGTCGGGGGGGGGGAGGTGGGGTGTAGTTTGTAGGTGAAAATGCTTTCCTTCGTATATGGACTACGACATTGTGCCTGCAGACGGGGGGGGGGGGGCAATTCAATTTGGGAGGCTGTTAATAACTCCATGAAATCCCTTTCTATATTCGATTATGAATTGTTGTACTTTAACTATTGCTATTCGAACCCATTTAAATTAGCTAATATAAATATGACATATTTCTGGTGTATGCGGAGATGCACGACAGGCACATGCCCCAACAAGATTGACGAAGAGAGATATATATATATATATATATATACACCGAGATTTGGAGTGGGGCAATTAGGCATCGTGTACAAAGGAAATGCTACCCCTCCCACACACTCCCGTCGCTCTGTTGCCTTGTTCCCTTACATTACATACATCTAATATGTTCCTGTGCTTCCCGAGACCCCAGGCGCGGATCCAGGATTTCTTAGGGGAGGGGGCCCAACTTTTTTTTTTTTTTGCTCCCGAAAATTTGAAAATCGCGCAGGCCGAAAAGTCGCTCAGTGGGGGGGGGGGGGGGGGGGGGGGGGGGGGGGGGGGGGGGGGTAGTGAGCTTATTTTTTTTTTGATCCTCAAAAAAATTTCAATTTGCACCCCCCCCCCCTTGAGCGCCAGGGGGGGGGGCTCAACCCCCAAAAAAGGTAAAAATCACGTGATTTTACATGATTTTTTTCTCAAGGGGGGGGGGGGCCCGGGCCCCCGGGCCCCCCCCCCTGGATCCGCCACTGCGAGACCCCATTACCCCCTCGCTGGAAAGACACGGGATACGCCCCTATTTCAATTGATTATTAAATGTGACGAGGTATGGCCAATCCTAAACTCTGTTTACGCAAGAGAGTGTAGATGAGCAAGCAAACGTTGAATTCCCAGAGAGACGTTCGTACCCAACCCAAGGGAAGAGAGCGCTGCCGTCATTTTAAACAAAATTGTTACCTCATAGTGAAAGGAAAAGGTTAACTGAAGTCAATTTCAACGTCATAACCCATCCCCTGATATAGTTGAAGGGTAGAGTTAGATGTGGCACTTTCTCATAATACCACGTGACTGAACCCCACCCTACTACCGAACTCGGTGAATGGTCAGGAGTCGAATATATTGTTCACTTACCGCCTGTATTTGATTTACAATGTACAAATTTGTGAAGCTTTCATTTTCAAACTGGAAAATGCTAAGCAATGATAAAAACAAAAGATAAAAGAGATGGAAATAGTTGTGGCAATTCGTCGAATATTCCTATGCTTTTATGAATTTTAGAAAATCTGATAGTGGCTGCGCTCACTTACCTCCTCGTTTTTTCCTATCAATTGTTTAGTTTATTGTTATCAAACACTACCTGTCCTCGCGAACTTACCGTTTTTATCCCTTCTTGTTTTATTGTTGCAGTTTATGGTTATGGAACGCTCTCTGTGTTCATCATCACGGCTGTATCAATACTAGCTGTTCTTATTCTACCTTGTCTTAGTGACAAGGTGCAACAATACGTCATCCATGCCTTTGTGGCTCTCTCCATCAGTACTTTGTCAGGAGATGCAGTCATGCATCTTATTCCAGAGGTAAACTTGAAAAATAAGATAACTTCCACCGCACAACTCACGACTAACTAGGACTATGGCTATGGATTTGTAAAAGAATTACAGTAGGATTAGATATGGAATTTCATAAAGGTTTTATACCTTAGATGATTTGACTGAGCTCATGAGAAATATCACTATCGAAATTTATATTTCAAGCCCGGACCTCCAGTAGGAGCAAAGGTAAAGTCGGCTACCGGTCATGGCCCGTCAAGTAACTATCGAATGCTCTTTCAATTTTCTTTCAAAAATCTAGTCATAGTCCGGCCGTGAACTGTGCAGTGGCGTTTACTTTAGATACAGTACATATTTTAGAGAAGTTATGATTGGGTCTCTGTATCCAGTTAGTGAGCTCGTAAAGTGAAGATTCATTTCCCCCTCTCCCTTCCTCTTTTCGCGTTTTCTTTCTTCATTTCTTTGCCATTTCTCTCTTTCTGTAATTATCCTTCCTTCTTGCGTTCACTCAAAGTGTATTAGTCCGCATCCGTGAATGTTGGGTGGATGTTCATCATTCCACTTTTTCGTTTCCTCTCTATCAGCCAGCCGATCACCTACTTCTAAATGACCTGATGAGACATACAGTTAACAGCTAAAGTAATCATACCCTTACCAAGTTTTGTAGTTTTCTAAGGATGTGAAAAATAGATTTGTCTCGATATTTATATTTCTTGATAATATGACATATTAAAGCTACATCAAAAAGTATTTAACGAGGGCCCTAATTCAACCAGTCCATCTTTCATTCTGAGTTACGAAAAACACATAAAAGACATCAAATTTACAAGGGGAATGAATAATTTAGTGGTTAACTGTAATTTGAGTTATTGCACATTGTTTGGGAACTTAATATGGTGCATGCCATTCCCTTGTATGTATCCAACCTTCTACACTTACAACTTGAATGGCATTATAGCAACTATGGATGGTTATGGATGTAAAATTCAAATGAAATCGGACTTGAAGATTTTGTCAATGTTGATAACATCGTAACTATATTTTAACGATTTGTGTGTGTCAAGTAATGTATAACCCAAACTAGATTTTCGAATATAATATTTGTTGACAGACTATAATTATCAATTCAATAATTCTTCAATGATCTTTCATCTTTTTATTGACAATCTAACACGATTGTAAAGTACTTTTCAAAATATCCATTTAAATCGTTTACAAACATAGTTTCCTAAATCCAGACTTGCGTTTTACATTGATCATATAAGGGACTTTTAGATTTGCACATCGACATAGTATACGTGTGACGTGTACATCTAAAAGTCCCTAATATCGGAGAAATACAACGTATCCCTCCCCAGTATTCAAATAAGATTAAGTTCTTTTTGAGTTTCTTAATGTTGTTTCTCGTGTCAATGTTCACCAGGCCCTTGGTCTTCACAAACACGGTGGCGATAGCGATGACGGTCATGGACATCATAAACCAGATGGTAGCGACTCTCACAGCTTGACCTTTGTCGAGATCGACAGTATGGATGTTATGTTCAAGATGTTGACGGTTATTGGAGCTATTTATTTCTTCTTCCTCTTCGAGTCGATGATGAATGCCTTGTTTAGCAGAAAGACCAGCGAAGACGCGGAGACAAGAAGATGTTCGCGATTGGTAGAAGTTAGTATTGTAATGTATTTCGTATTGTATTGCATGTGTGTAACAACGAGAAGAAAAAGGAAATACTCTCAGTAAGAAGCTCGGGATCTAGCATTGTTATATAAACAAAGGTACACAAAAGTTGATTCTACCTGGCGTAATATGTCCCCTTCAAGCAGCTGGACTGTCTCATCCGAAAGAACTACTGCACGCGCAGTAGCAAAACATCTGATCAGCGGTTTCTCTGCTTGCGTAGAGAGTCGGCCGGCTGGCAAAAGGGCGTAATAGGCCATTTTCGTAATGTAACTACATTTAATGCGTAAGTCTTTGTTGCCAGTTTGGACAAACATGATGGCTTGACCTACCTAGCAACACTTAATATTTGCAGCTTGCATTCTGACTATTGAAATACTATTATTCTTATCAGGTGAATGAAATAATTTGTATTGAGGCACTTCACAAAGACTTACGCATTAAATTTGGTTACATTACGAAAATGGCCTATAAGCGCGAACGACTCGAAAAATACTTTTCGAATCATTCGCATTTAAAGATATGTTTTATATTTAAACTGCTTTCCTTCCCGAAAATTGGGTTAAAACTTAACAGACTAATAGAAATTTTATAATAGAACACGGCCACACCTTTTTTCCTCGGAAATAAGTCAGTTTCATAAAAGTTCGAGGCGATTTAGTGCTATAACGCCCTTCATTTTTAACCTGAAATTCGAGCTAACACCCTCCTACCAGCCAGGCGACTATACTGCACGTGCAGTAGCAAAACATCTGAGCAGGGGTTTCTCTGCTGCTCAGAAAGAAACTACTGCGCAACTCTGCGCAGAGAGAAACTACTACATGTGCAGAGTGAAACCTCTGGTCAGGGGCTTTTCTGTTGATATATAGTGCAGAGTTAAGACCCCTGATCAGGGGTTTTGAGGGGGGCATTGTACTACACTTCGCTGAACTATACGTTCATTCGATTGCTGTATAGTCGTATAGTTGTATAGTCGTATCGTTATGGCACTTCGCATGCCATACCCGCACGCTAGAAACTATACATGCTTTCGATGGATGCATAGCCGTAGTTTCCTGCGTTCTGATTGGCCTAAACTTTACATCCATTTGATGGATGTATAGTTGTATAGCTGTCCTGAATGTGGCACGTTTAGCCCGCCATATACAGTAGGGTGCCCTCGGTCTGTCTATGGGATGAAATGTAACGGAGCAAAGCACTATAGGAGTGAATTCATGGCAGGAATAGTTTTCATTTTATCCAAACGTATTCTTGTCAGTAGGCTAGAAATATCATTGTGTTCGATCTGTTGACGTGGTTAATGTTGAAAATGATGTATGTCCATAATAAGCAATTTATTTAGTTGATAATTTATGAGATTTATAAGGCTCGAAATCCACTTGAAATCAAATGCGTACTTGCGCCAAAAAAAGAAAAGAAAGACTTCTGCATAATTAACAAAATAACAGGAGTACTAGAACATACGAAAATAAAATATATACAGATCTATTTCATATGAAGACAAACATACTCAATAGAATTGTATCTTGCCAATGGAGGAAGAGGGGTGCCTCTCATCATGCGTGTACTATTGATTCTTAAAGACTTTTTTTTATAATCTTTACAATCGTATCTCAATTCATAATTGTCTTTCTCCTCAATGTTTGTTTAGGATTGTGATGAGAAGACATCAGTATTCAATCAGCAAGCGGAACAGGTTTGGCTGACTGATGTAGACAATGGTTTACCCAACCTTCCAGAACCAAGTACTTTAACGGTAAACTCTCAAAATTCAATATGTGAAAGAAATATTTAGAGGAGGGCAGGTCCAAGCTTATTTTTACAAGGAAATCTCCTTGGTTTTTCCTATACGTAATACCGACGGCATCTAAGATTTTAGTTCATCAGGACCCTGCAACATAAACAGTCACGTTTGATTGTATCTCCCGAACATTTTTCGTATCTCCTTCAATCGATAGCAAATTTACAATAAATTGAAACCTTAATAAGAATGATTTGTTATGTTACAGATAGATGCAATGCATGGAAAGATACGATTAATTAGAAGAAGATTGGAGACACAATAGCCTTTAACGATTGATTTTAGTCAGTATTATGTCCCTGATAACTGTATATTAAGTTCATTTCTAAGAACTTAAATGAGACCAAAATATGAAGTGAAATTATCAATTTTAAGCCAATGTATGTGCAGAACTTCGCCATACTAGGTAACATGTGGGAAATTAAATAACCAAAGGCCATGGATTTGACCTATACTGCTACATTTATTTACTCAAATCAACAACTAGCTTCGGACAATTATTTCAAATTCATTTGGCAGTCGTCTTACTGACATTCCATTTAATTTATACAAACATTTGTCAACATTTGATCTTAATTGTCTAAAAGACTTAAATGACGTAGTATATTCCTTTTGCAAAAATGTTGCCAACATTATGAAATTTGGCATCGTTAGTGAAACTATAGCCGACATTATATTGTATGAATTCTTCTATTCATACGTTTTATATCTCGTTTTAATTGTTTGATTTTTTTTTTTTTCAAACAATAATTGTCTATGCTGATTTTTAGTTGCCAGAGTCCACGTTTATGAACGTGTACGAAAATCACTCTAACCACAAAATCAATCTAAACGTTAAAACTTAGTATCAATTATTGGTAAGAATGTGTATGATTGCTAAGCCTTACAGAACATCGTCAAGAATGTAAAAGGACTCAAGTATGACACTTGCAACCCCATAGCTAATTCATATCGGACGACCCGTCGAAAATTCAACTTAAAATCAAATAATTCAACCACATCAATATCTCTCAACCAAAGTTTTGTTTTAAATACAACAAATATTGTTGTATACGATTGCATGTGACCCCCATTTCTCAACCGACCACGCCTAGTTTGCATAAAATTGCACGTGAACACCATGTCTTACATGACACGTGACCATTCTATTAGACGAATGATATTAATGATGCATCGTGTTTAACTCCATAGCCTCTGTCGGTAAATATGAACGGCAATAACGACGTGGAAGATCGATGTTTTGAGAGTCTCGTTCAGGAGCAAAAGGATGGTGAAAAAAGATCATTTCTCATGAGAGGTAAAACATCATTTTGTTATATCATAATCAACATCTGCTTGACTAATCAAAGGCATATTTTGATCAATAATTATTAAGAAATATTTAAAGAATTGTTTCATATTTTGATGACAAAACGCCAGCAGATAAAATATAATATTGATTTTAAGAAAGAAAGAAAGACAGAAATGTAACAGAAAACGTACTTTCAGTGAGTCTTTGGGGGTGATGCAATGTTCTGTTTTTAAATTATTGTTATTTGCAGATATCATGCAAATTCGTAGAACAGAACTGAGAAGATGGATAGACACGTTTTCTTTTTGTTAAATACTTCCCTTGGAATCGAGGCTTCTGTTTTTAATAACAGCTTTGTATGTTATCATTATTAGCGAAGCCATTGTAATGTTCAACAGAAAATATCTTGTAAGGATCACTTTCGTAATCACGTTATCAAGATTCGAATGTTTCAGAGTATTTGGTACTTTGAACCAGATGCAATCAATAACATCGTATCTTTAACATGGCGTTTGAAAAATCCTAATATATATGTATAAAACATGTAATGTAGAAAAATGTATGGTAAAGTTGTTATTGCTAAACAAAAATAATCGAAACTGCGTTAAATACAACGTGTCTATAGAGACCATATTTTTGTGACCCTTGAAAAGTGTTTCCCTCTAAAACTTATGGACCGTATCCTTAGTCAAAGATAGACAGGGTAACAGCTGTTGATTTTGTTTTTCTCCGTTAGGAATGGCGCCTGTGTCGATCATGGTGCTGATAGGGGATTCCTTACACAATGCACTTGATGGATTAGTAATAGGAGCTGCTTTCACATCCAATATATTTGTAGGAGTATCGACGAGTATCGCTGTATTATGCCATGAAATACCTCATGAGCTAGGTAGGTATGATGTGGTCATCGATATTAATTAATTGATTGCTGAAGTTTGATAAGTATACTTAATGGACATGTATAAGGAAAAAAAAGTTGTTCGGGATGCAGTTTACATCCTGGTGTACCTCACTGACTCTTTCCTTTTAAAAGCCTTTTACGACTAGGCTTTTTTGTTATTATTTTTTAAATTTGTAAATTTATATTAATGATTGTTAATTTATTTGATAATTAATTGACAGTTTTAAATAGAAGCAGTCATGTGTAGTAAAGGAAATTGCGTTGACATTACTTATTTTAGAGTTATCATCATAACTGGAGAAGCAATTACGAATAGTTTACCATAGCACAAGTACAAAGAAGTTGACCATCCATATTTTTTTTCTCCATCTTTTTTACTTCTTATTGATTTAAAGGTGACTTTGCTGTTCTCATCGAGAATGGAATGAGTTATGGACGAGCTGTATTCTGGAACTTCGCGAGTGGTTGTTCTGCCTTCATAGGTTTATATCTTGGTATAATTATTGGAACGCGAGAGGGAGCGCAACAGTGGCTTTTTGCAATCACTGCTGGATTCTTCCTCTATATTTCAATGGTTGATTTGGTAAGATTTTATTTTTACTGCAGTAATTATTTTAAAGTAAAATTTCACTACCGTCTGTTTCTCCTTATATTGACAATTTCCTCCTTGGAATTATCTAATTTTTGTATTTACTATCTTTGATTAATCTTTCTTGTGACTTTGATTTGAATTTTTGATAAGAACTCGACTTTCTCTGTATACCCCTTACCATAGCTCCTTTTCCCTATGGTTTTTACTATGCAGTTTTCGATTAGGCATTACGCCAGACTATTACAATGCATTCACCTTTTCTCGATCCACTCATTTTCAGCATATCATATATAATGTATTCTTACTAGTCTTTAGAAAAATATTCTTTACACGTTACAGGTGTTGGGCAGTTCTAATTTAATGCTTTCTGAAACAATTTGCTGCTTCCTTTTGTAAATGAGATAAACATGTAAATGTGATTAGTGTAAAGATATACATATAATTATATCTGCGTGACAAATATCACGATATTTCATACTACAGCTCAGATTTTGCGTTCAAAAGAGGCATATGATTAACAAATTACAACGAATACTCCATTGGTTTGAATAATAAATGTGAGATGATTATTCTGTGATGCAGTGGTTCCATAAATTTGGTATTTTCTTGCTATATTTGTAATTGCATTTGTTACTATAAACTGTGATCTGTCAGGAAAATATCAACGGAAGGTTGGCATTGTTTTCCATACCAGAAAACTAACCTGTTAAAGCCGAGTGTTGTAGTATGAAATGTCATATTGTGAAATATTTTGCAATACGCAAACAACAAATGAATAAAAATAGAAATAAATGCTTGAATACAAACCAACATACCTTTCCATCAGTTCCCTATACAAACACAAAACACAAAACAACATCCTTATCAATGAAAACGGCTACTGACGGGTTGAAAGGCTTCTCCTGTTCGCTATTTTTGCAGTCGAGGGTAAAAATAGTATCACGAACTGTGGATAGTCAACCGTGCATTATTGGTCAATTTAGAGATGCCAAATTTAGTCATTCTCATACTTCTTCAGCTGCTAGAGAAAGGCTGACCTTTTGGCCGAGTTTATTTTTATCTTTTTGAAAAAAAATCTATTTCAAGGCTTCCTATTATATCACGACTTTTGCAAATCTATAATGCGTGAACGAGATGAGTACATTGAGCAATGAAAAGAAATGTACGTGCATCGAAGCAAGAGTTATTGAAACCCATTTTAGGACAACTATCTCTGGACAACTATCTCTGAACAACTAGCCCCGGACAATTTATCCCTAGGACAACTACTCCCTAATATCGTTACCCCATAGGTTGATATCTGAGGGTTATTTGGGTAATTTTTAATGGGGAGTCGTCGTTAAGGGTACTTTTATGACTGTATTGTGCCCGGCAATATTAGTCCGGGGTAGTTTTCATAAGTAGACGTCCGGGATCATTGTCTGGGAGTGTGAATGGTCCTTATACAATTATTGTAGCCACGACCGCGTTGGCAGCCGATGTGAGGTTTCTGTTTGCTGCAAAAGATCACTCTACAATACATTCCCTTCTTTCCCTTTAAACTATCAATGGGTTGTATTTACATTTATTTTGTTTGTTTGATTTCTTTCGTAGTTTGGTGGAATGTTACGGAAAGATGATAGCAGTCATGGTCACTCTCATGGTTCATCATCGCATTCGTTGAAGAGATCGCCTGCAATGAGTAATAGACATAGCTGGCTACAGGAGGTAAGAATGCATTCTAAACAAAAGCTGGGTAAAATTTTACCCAATATCGACTGAATTGTACCTAAAATATGTGGTCAATATTACCAAGTCAATCTAATGGATGGGGCAAATTTTGTCTAATTTATGTTAGACTGTGGTGAGACGCAAAGGATGTTTACCTTTTTTTAAAATCAAAGTTTACTAAAGGAATCAAATAAATAGCTATAAATATATCATTTTACATCAGAAGAGGAAAATAACAAGGCATATGCCTATACATGAAGAAACATATAAAAAATGTCTCTGTGACAGAAAACGAACGATCTCAAAGCAGATGTAAATCAATTAAAAAATTTACAATTATAACTTGATCTCAAACTTATTGAAAAATAGTCGTTAACAAAATTTAAAAGAACATTATCAAATCAACTAAATTATTTCCTATAATTCTTTAATAAATATGTGAGTCAGTGCAAACTCTAAATTTTTTGATCGACATTATTATATTAGAAAAACAAGTTCAGAAGTTTATATTTCATATCATAAAATGTCATTATATATTTTCATCTGCATTCTAAATCAGTCTATAATTTTTAATTCATACCAATGTAGTATTAGAATCGTAAATTGTTGAAACATAATTCTTACACATGGCGTGACCTTGTCTGATGTTTGTGAAATGTTATCCACAGATGGCGCTCAACGAGAAATCGGAGAAGAGATCCAAGCTCTTAATTTTCATATGTCAGAACATTGGTTTATTGTCCGGCTGGGGCATCATGTTTCTACTCTCGTACTACGAGGAAGAGCTTCTGCATCTGAAGATATTCCACCGTTGACGAGGGGTCGTGACTCCATCTACCCCATCCTTCACCGACGAAATCCTTCTTTTAATAGAAAGGATGAACTTCAGATGATCATGTTTGAGGAAATATCGATTGAAAAGCTGCACTCTTATCATATTTCTTATCAATTTTCCTGGACTGTCTTCAAGCTTTATTGTTTTATTCTCTAGTTTCCATGCGATATGGAATACAGGGATTGCAGGCTGAAAAGAAGTATTTTCTGAATGTATTCTTCGGAACATGTGTGTGATATATTTGTATTTACCCACTCATAGCATGTTCCTTACTACTGGAATAGAGATAAAACTTTGAAATACTTAATGAGAAGTATCGTGAACTAGGGCCTTCATCATTATTTTCCCGGGAGAGAGAAACAACTCTAAAAGTCGATGAGCGAGAAAATCATCATATGGCTCTCACAAATCATTTAAGATTTACTTGATTTGAGAAACTTTTGCCGTAAACAAAATAACCTGAAGTGTAGATTTTTGACAAAATATCACTGATTGACCTCATAAAAAAGAAGGTGGATAGATTTATGATTTAAGAATACTTAAAGATATGATAAATGAGAGTTGATCTCATGTAAATGTCTCATTAGTTAATGTACACGTCGAGTGGTTTGTTTTGAGTTCCTATATTAAGAATTCCAAGAAGAATCAACATAATATACTAAAGATTTCATGAAGACAGGGAAGAAGACATGTTTGCACTTCTTATATATTCAATAACAATTTGTTTTTGAATCAGAACTGACAGGTATTCAAACCTATCAATGCGCTTTTATTGATTTTTTTTTTGTCTTTCAACGAAACATTATTTTTGATTTGCACTGTGTTTTGTGCTGTTCAATTAATTTTCTGTATCCAAACGATATATAAATATGTGTATTTGCTATCTTATGTATTTGTTCATTGACTTTTATGTCGCTCAGAATTAGGCGGGTGATCTGGAGTGCCCCTACATGTGGACAAGTCTTGTTTCACATTTGTTATTTCTGGCAAACTTGTTGTGATCCAACGCTTCATTTTAAAAATGACGCACATGATTTGTATATGATGGTCGGAATAATAATCTTCCCCAGTAGCAGTTCTTAAGTGGGTTTGGGGTTCAAGCCCCCCCCCCCCGTCCAAATACAAAAAGTAAAAACATTTTTCATTCATACATGGATTTAAGCAAGGCGTATGTACAAATGAGAGCAAAACCCTAAGTAAAACCCTACAGGCTCCCCCAAGCCCCCTCCCTATTATTTTTCTAGAACCGCGCCCCAATCTCCCACCAACAAATTGACAACATGTTATTGATCCGAGGGTGACATCTATTTCAGTCACGTCTGACCAATAAGTGCAAGAAGCTTCCAAAGTTAAACTGAAAGTTCGGAAGTGATAATCGTCCCCACTTTCACACAACTGCATTTAGCAGCTGGCTTGTGCAGGGGTCTCTCGAAAATTTGCGCTCTGTACACGTTTGAAGTCAAGGTCATTTTCAAAAGAATAGTGTTAAGAATTTGTATGAAATGAATGAAACAACAAATACCGTGCCCTCAGGATATGAGCATCCGTGTAGGATTTGACCAGTCTTGTTCTTACAGTTTCATTTTGTACTGGTAAGATATAGAATTGTTTCAAATAATGCTTGCTAATGAAACGAGCCTTAAGACTGTCGGTGCCTACGCGTCAATATCAACCCATTCAGACACGCTATATATATTGAGATGAAGGCCGTAGTGTCATTCTAAACAAAATATTATATTTAATAAATTTATGAATGGAAAACCATAAGTTATGTTAAATTCTATGAGTAATTATTGAGCCATATATGGAGTAGAACGTGCAATATTAAAAAAATGATTCATTTCTATTAAATAAATGATATATTTTGTCCTGTATTTTGATTTAATTTAATTTGATATGATATTTATTCATTTTAACATTATTTTATATCATCTAGGGTTTATGATATGTAAACATGTAATAATAATAATAATACTCAGTTTTTATTTAGCGCTTATTAGAATCACTAAGCGCTTCCAAACTTGGAGATTATTACCCCGGCTTTAGCTGTGCTGCCAGTGCTGCCTAGGATCAAGTGAATTTATATTTAAAAAAGTGGTCGTCATAAGCTTCATGAGGTAGATTTATCAATTAAGCATCCTGCCAGACTTGAGAAAAATAAGGTGATGTTGAATTACGTAACAAATCACTGCTACCTTTTCCCATCAAATTAGAATCATTATTTTGATCAGATTAGATTATTAAGTCAGACGGGGAACTAATACGTACGCGATATTTAAGATCTAAATTACTTTAACATCATTCAATGTTCCTTCTGGTGGCAATTTAATTGAATGAAAGGACTTACATGTATTTGCATGCAATTTTATTTGATTTATTTATAACTTTATATATGGAATATTTTCATTGTTATACAATATATTTGAATCTCAAGACGAAGTTTACAAGTTAATGATAAAAATGAACATAAGGTACTAGTTATGTAATTGACTAGATAATATTATAGTGTTTGAATTGTGAATAATCTTTCCGATGCTTAGAGAAACGGGAGGCTTTCAATAAAAGATACAAGCTTGCTGTTTTGAAATAGAAATTTACCTCCCTTGTATTTTTTGTTTGTTTTCTAAATGCGTTTCGGCTAAAAAAATTGGAGGAATAATGGCCAAAATTCATACAAAATCATTTATTTAGAAATGATTTCACTAGATGTTGTTTTTATCGTTTCGTCTCAAACACCCTTGATACATAGTCTCAGAGACAACAAGGTTTGATAGTAAAACAATAGCTTGTAACATCACCAATTATCTGCACTGTACAAATTGCATTGTTTTCAAGAAAATTATGATATATTTTTTTCTTTGGAAAAAAAAGAGATGTTATCCGGCGAAAGATATGTTATAGGATATAACATTGTGAAGTATCAAGTGATTTAAGGGGTAATATAATTCTCTTTTATCTGTTTATCCTGTTTAGTGTAAGTAGTCTTTTGCGATATTGTCACCGACTCTATGGGTTAACGTTTCTTCAACCATGTTGTCAACCTCTCTTTCTTAGGATGACGAAAATGTAGCGCACAAGAATGAGCTGCATTTCTGATTTATCATCATAGAATTTGAAATATTTGAATCTATATTTGATGTGTATTGACTTGTAATGTAGATAGCTGCAATTGAAATTATTCGACATATTGTCATATTCCTTGCTGAATTGATTAAAATGTTATGTATCTTTTAATGTATTTTAAGTGAATATTAATGAAAGTGTTATATGTATATCATTGAAAGAATTGTGTCAAAATTACCCTTTCTTTTGTGTGTACAGAAATTTTATTTTGTGAATAAGATTCTAATAAAGCATGAATTAATAATCTGAAATACTCTATTCCCTTTTTTTCTTACGATGGTCTTCCGTAAACATGAGATATTGGAATCTCGATGAGGTGTGATTTAATCACTGACCTATACGAAGCTGATTAAGAAAATATTATCTCGAGATCGATCTTGAAATACAAATGAAAGAAATATGATTTAGAATTATCGACAGAGGAAATATTGGCTCCAGACAAGGCAAACAAACTTCATGCAAAAGAATAAATGTTCTCTATTCTTCATTTCATATTTTCCAATGCCACGCCAGTTTGATTGATATACACAACTTCCAGTTGCCTGGTAATATCACCCCTTCCTATTTGCCAATACCTTCCCTGTTTTTTTTAGCCCATCCAATTTCCGGCGAAGAAAGTTAAGACCATGTACTTTAATTTCACACACACAATCAGCTCCTTCGTAATACCACAAGTTTATCCTACTCCCTTTAGATTATCAGGAGATGTATGTTTGTCAGTCTGTTCCTAACATCCATTAGTTCAACCCCGTCGAAGGCTTTGTAATATCGATATAATTAGTAGTCTTGTCTCATTTCCAATATGGAGCTCTACGGCCTGTCTGTTTAAGTGGTATATTAAAAGCCCACTTACGGTTCGATTGCCAGGGAGAGAGGGACGGAGAGAGAGAAAGAGAGAGATACATATAGAGAGAGAATGAAAGAGAAAGAGAGAGAGAGAGAGAGAATGAAACGGAGAGAGAGAGAAAGAGAAAGAGAGAGCGGGATAAATGCAATATGCATTTGCAATACGTTTGTCAAGGAGTAAATGCATATTGGTTTAATGAGACAAGGATTGGTACAAGAATGAAGAAAAAACTGAGAGTAGGAGAGGGAGAGAGAGAGAGGGAGAGAGAGAGGGGGAGATATATATAGAGAGAGACAGATAGACAGATATACAGAGAAAGAGAGAGAATGGGGGGGGGGGGGAGGAAGAAAGGGAGCTCGATTGCACCATATGCAAATTTTAGATATCTTTACACTGGCAACTTGCAATGAGGTTGTTATGGATTAAAATATATTGATTTATTTTTCTTAGGGAAAAAAATGATGGGTTAACGACAGGTATAATTTTTTTCTTGAGACATAGCCTAAATGGAGAGAGCGAGGGAGAGAGAGAGGGAGAGGGGATACATTTTAAGGAATTTTCATTTCAATTTGATGTAGGCCTAATTACTTTAAAAAACGATCATTTAAGCATACACAACAGCGATTTGTTACGATGTCATTTTTTAAATTGCTACATAAGAAATACAATTCGTACACAGTGGTAGTAAAGTGATTCTACAATAAAATTTGATCCGCAACATTTCTCAAGACGACCAGTCTAAATCCAGAGATTGGTAAGTGCTTTGATTGGGGCGTAATTATTGAGAATCTCATGTTGAAAATCACGTAATTATGAGAACCCCACGTTGACACACCCATGTTCAATCGTCTATGCCTATAGTTTCTGCGGGTCTATAACCAAACTGTTTTTAATTATCTTACTTGTCAAAAATGAAACTGGATGTGATGAGAATGATTAATTTGTCTCGTGAGACCATTTTTTCAATTAAGTTATTCATAACCAATTAAGATAAACCGACATAACCGAGGTCAAGTATCACGCACTGTGGCCTCCTCCCTCCCCCGCGATCATTTGTTTAATCTTCCATTTTTGTTTTAGGGCGTCCCGCGGTAATGTTGTTATAGAATATATTAAAGGAGATGTCGTTTTATAAGGGTTCATTCACTTGACTCTCATTGGTGTTTCTTTTAGCAAGACAATAATTCGTATGTTCCACTCTCCATGCACCTAGGTTATTAATGTGTACCCGGTAGGATGCCTGAATCCGATGACCGGGGTAATAATTCAGCCTACAAAAATTGTATTTGTAACCCGGTTAGAGACATCGTTGATGTATTAAGCGCTATGAAAACCCTGAATATTATTGTTGTTGTTATTGTCATTATTAGTAGTATCACTTTTATTAGTATTATTATTATCATTATTAATCTTGTTATTATAGTTAACTTTTTCAGGCCATTTTTTATATGTTTCTCTCCTTTAAAGGTATTACAAAGTTTTGGTATGGGGTCATGAATTTGGTTCAAATTAACATATTGGAAGCATATGCGGTCCTACAACATACATTGATCGTTGTCGCGGTTGAAATCGAGTCTAAAGTTATGCAATTATAAATAATGAACTCTTTATGTTGTATAGCTCCCTCTCAAGGTCAAGATATTAATTTAGCTATGAAACAATTCTTCTTGACTAAAATCGACCGATTAGCTATTCCCGTTTGGAAATTATATATCCCACCAACATATTCTGAGATTTTCATGGTCGCAGCTACCATTGTACGGCCATAGGCGCTATTTGAAATTTATCAACATTTACCGGGAGTACCGGTAAATTTTTATATTCAATTTTTCTCGAAAACAGAAGTGTTTTAGGGGCTAATTTTTTTAGTGCTTATAATACATCCACAGGGGCGTAAAAATATATCAAAATTGTAAAGATTCACTATCCACCCAATTTTCAAAATTTCCCAAAACTTTGTATTACCTTTAAAATGAAAATCTGACCTTAAAAGACAAACTACTCCAAAAGAAAACAAAAAAATCAAAAAAGCAGACGCGTGAAAGTGGGAACGGAATCTGAAAAAATAAGAAAGTCATAACGTTGTGAAAGTTGTAATCACTTATACGTAAGGGCACTTCAACTGGGCTGAATCGGTAATGTCACTGTGAAGTAGTGTCGAGCAATTTTTCCATTGTTTCAACACTCATACTGACTAAAAATGCCAATTTTCAAAGTCTATGACTCATGAGGCTCTTGTCTTTGCTGAGGACCTATAGTGATATGCTATCCATAATATATTTTCAGTAATGCCCCAAAAGTAGAACACAACAATAAAAAAAATCATTATATTTGTGTACATAACAATAGGGACTGTTCTTCATGACTACGTCACAGTCAACTGACCAAATTGCCCATTTGAGATTCGCATTGATTTAGTTTTCTTATATTTCAAACATTCGTTACTCCTTTATTGGACTGAATTCACGAGTTCAATGACTAAAAAAAGTACTACAAACTCAAATGAATTATGGGAGAACATTCGAACATGGTATATACATGTTCAATCAATACCGGTTTGTATTTATTAGCCCCGTTGCATACAACTTAACTTACCATTGGTGGTAACTTTACCATCAATATTAATTACAGTGGAAACATTACCCAACAGCCAATCAAATCAAACTTTCCATGGAAGTTACCATTAATGACGAAGTTGCCATCAATGGTACGCATTGTGCACCCGGATTATGCAACGGGGCCCAGATCAGATTAGCGTTAATATAATATGTAACATGTGATGCAGGCGCTAGTCTGTCATTTAAATGAAACTTAAATGGGAAATTGAACTACCTACTGCACATTAATAGGAAACAAAAACGTAAAAGTTTATCGTTTTAGATTCTTGATAGAATTTTGCCAATTCTTCCTTTAAAAAATACCGATGTTTATGCCTATGAAAATAAAGTGGCAAGGACGTTCACCCACGCCAGGGCGGTATTTCTTCTAGCAAGATAATGTCATATGATTTACCTGATCTTCTTCAAGACCTAAATCAAGTAGATTTGTATCACCTATATTTGAAGTTGGGTAAATGTGGGATTAGGAGAAGAGACAGCTTAGTGGATAGAGTCAAAATCTTGGAAGGGGGTAGCGTGGTTTGACGCCATGATTATGCTACGCAAGGTGCTATTCAGGTCGTTGCGCTCTGGGCCCCGTCTTATAAAGAGTTACGATTGATCCAAATCAATCGCAAGTTTGCAGTCTCCTATCTGTTATGTACAAAGTTGCGATTGATATTAACTCTTTATAAGACAAGCCCTGGTGTATAAGTCACCGCAGTGTGGATCACAAGGTACGCGGCTCAAATCCCTGCCAAAAAGTATTTCGTTCTTGGCAAGACATTAATCTATATTTGCCACTCTCCACACATGCAGGTGAGGAAAATAGATACCAGGGCCCGTCTTACAAAGAGTTGATATCAATCGAAACTATGTACATAAGAGATAAGAGACTGCAAACTTGTGATTGATTAGAGGACTTGCGATTCTTTTGGATCAATCGCAACTCTTTGTAAGACAAGGCCCTGGTAAGAAGAAATTTCTTGACCGCTTCAGCTCCGTTTGTATCATGGCGGCTCAGTTATATTAAAGTCATGGTGTTACTGTGATGCTATCTCAAGCACAGTAGCTACATTATGCACATTTTCTTTATAAAATCGACCAGTTTGACAGAATTCAAGAAATTGCCTTAATTCATTTAAGAACACATATAAATTTAAATTACCTAGACTTTCAACAAATCTGACTAAACTAATACTTAGATACCGTATGGTTTCATTTAAATCCGACGCGTATGTTTTGGCAGAATTCATCAAGCAGAGTTGATCTTTTCTTTTCAACTTGAAAGCACTGAGCATATGCGTCATTTATATATAAATTCTACCGTGGATTTAATAGATCTGCTGAATTAGAAGTATTAAACTTGCGAAATTTTATTTTAAGCTTTGTCTTCGCATATAAGAAATGTGGGAGTCAATAATATTCCAATAATTTATGGTGAATTCCTGGCTTAATTTAAGTTGTTAAACAGGTCATTTTATAATGGTGTTCTACATATTCTAAGGTAATTAATGTGGTGTTATTCTCTTTATAAGCCATGTGAATAAATAGATTGTATAACTTTTTATTTTTTATTGTAATCGAACACATTCCCCAAAGGTGTTCATCAAAGCTTCTGCATTTTGAAATGTCACAGTAGATTGGTAGCACTGATGAATATCTTCCCTAGACATTAATTTTCTTCAAGATCTTTCTTTGAAAAGATTTTACATTTATTGCTGCCACTGTTATTATTTTTCTATAATTTCATCTTCGAAAATTGTGAAGTTTAATATAAGCAACATTATTTCTGGTGTTGTTATCATTATATTCACAATAATCACTATTATCAACATTATCATTAAGTATGATGCATTAAGTATATCCGTGTAGCGCGCATCTGCTTATAGAACATTTTGTGTTCTGGTGAAGATGATATTTATTAGTGAGCTTAAAAAATATATTTTCTGTCCTTTGGGAAACATCCCAAAGTAGAAAAAATCCCTCGAATAGCTGCTCTTTAAATATCTTCACATATGACATATGACAAGAACTAGTTGAAAGTTAAGACCAAACTTCATATTCATGCCATATGTGTTAGTAGTCCCATAGTACATGTCCAGTGCCTGCAATTGTCAGCAAGATGCAGTCAATTTCTTGACATTTGTGCATTGCTCCGAAACCTCATAGTATACACTAAATTCTCTGCATTACATAATCAACCTTTTCAATTAACCTTTGAAAATAGCTTTTTAGTTTAATGGTATGGGCATGACCGGATATCAGCCTTATCTTTGATATTGCACAAAAAGCCCGACATATTTTTCCATAATCCTTGTGACAATCAAACTTTTGCTGCTTTGTAACCCTAATAATGTTTTTGAAAGTTAAAGTGAAATCAATACAATGGCAGAGTTTAAACGAATATCTCAGTTAAATTCGCTTACAATGTCATCATCATGCATGTAATTATTCAAATGTTAATCACTCAACATTTCCTGCTTCCGCATCTAATCAGTATAGGGACTAAAAACCACTACGAAAATTGTATTTTACCTCAGCATTAATAGTGCTTCTAGGCAAACAGGTCTTCGATTCGTTGTGCTAACTTAAGACCTTTTGCAGAGGCGGAGTAAAATCATGGATGATGTTTATATAGGAGCTAAACCTCGATCACAACCAGGTGTTATAAATACTTCAAGCTACACCATCAACGCATGACACAAATTACATTTCTTGCTCGTCTGAAGGATAATAAAGTCATATAAATGCAAAGTGTAACCCATTAATGCCAGCCAATAGAGATTACTATAAGTATTCAGAGTCTGCGCTTCCCGTGGTAAAAAAAAACTTTTTTAGGTGGCTGGATGAGACTTATTAGTTACTAAATGATAGCAAGTGCCTCGTGTTTTTTGTGGCTATATAGTGCATTCGTTCTTTATTTCTGGGGTATTTTTTAAAAAATCTCAAACCATTTTGACAGTAGCCCCACATAGACATTTCTCAAAGAGAAATAATTCTGACGATACAAAAGACAGATTGTTATATGCCTTGTTAAATACCATATCGTATATATTTTTTTCTTCAGGCCTTTTACTCTTTCTATATTGTGTGCATGAGCGTGAAGGAAGGTGTGTGTGTGTGTGTGTGTTTGTGTGTGTATGTATGTGTGTATATGTGTGGGTGTGGGTGTGTACGAGTTTGTGTGAGCGTATGCGCATACTTTTGTTAATGATAACGTGTATATGTTAAAGATCACGAGGAACACAATGATATTGGTGTTCTTGCTTTGGACATTGCTTCCCATACACACACGCACACCGCACCCACTTATACCCAACACCTACATTCACTGAAACTTTCCAATTCACCCGTTGTATCTCCACTTTTTAAAAATTCTGCCTTTTGACGACAAAGTCCCCTCCGAGTATGAAGATGGAAAATTCCACTATTCCTTGATATATTGTTCACAATAGCAGGGATGATAGATCCGTCTAACTGTCTAAGTTTTATAGCAAAGCACACGTTTATCGCTGCTATTTCCTAGGTTAACGCATTGCATATTCATACCAATTCTGTTTATGTCGTTAAAAATGCAATGTTTTTTTGACAGTGCACTTTAAATGTTAAGTATTTTATTATCCTTTTTTCCGATTTCGGTAAAACCGCAATCTATAAAAGGAGAGATATGAAAAATGCTAATTTCTTTGTATTCTTGTTTCTCGGAGCTTTATTGATTCAGAAAAAGAAATCGATGCTTATTTGTGTGGCATTTGTTTGCTAATGCTTAATAACCACAGCTATTCATTGCGTTATGACCTGGCAAAGTAGAATGGCTTTACTTTATTTATGAATATATAACAATTTAATATCAGAATGAGGGCATTCGTTTGTTGCAATTGTAAGAGATTTCAGTGAAGGCTGTCATAGAACCAAAACTACACGTAATATTATCGTAATGTTTATGGCGAAAAACCGGTTTCTTTCTTGAATTGCAATCACGCAAAATGAAAACATGAATATTTCTTTGTGCCCACCGCGCACTTGTTGATCCGACGCGACAGAATTTTGCAGGAACCTTACAAATGGTTCTATGTTTAAGCTAAAACTTGGCGTGTCGTTCAATATTTGAAATTTAAATCATAGAAACTGCCAGGCATCCAGAGCTTTCATAAAAAGGATAATCTTCTATCGGTTCCAGTAGGGGGACGTTAATGTGATTGTGATCGATGTGTAAGCTTGTATTATTTGGTGTAGGTGTCTGCTTTGTGTTGTGCCCTTTTTCACTGGGCGTCTAATGATGATGGAGTCATTGACAGTTATATCCATTGCTATATGCTCTTCATTATTGCCCATGAAAATTCATTAAGAATAAAGAAAATAAAAGGAAGTTCGGAGGAACACCACGGCCTTTTCAGATTATGAAGAGTTTCTGCTAATCGTCATAAGTGCATCATGTATTCTGACAGGTATTATATTACACTCTTTAAATGCATTGGGTATCTTTGTCTCAGATTCTGAAACAAAATCCAGGGATTAGCTTAGGCTGTGATAGTTATAAGCCTTTAGGTCAGTCAGGAATCCCATGACTTTTACAAGCCGATCGCCAGTCTGATTATCAAGATATTTATGGTTGGAAATCGAAATTTAAAAAACAGTTTTCCTAACGTTTTCTTTTATAACACTACAGTCTATTGGGGAAAATAAGTATGGTAGAACCGGTCACTCAAAGATTTTTACTTCTTTGAGGCACTTCATGATCATTTTGAAGCGCAATTTTGTTAGGGCTTCAATATTACACCATATCACAGACACTGATAACGCGTAGGGCCATGCATCTCAGATTTAACATTGTTAAACGATGCCTTTAAAGAAAAAAAAACTGCATCTGCATACTTTATAACGTGACAACTCTTTGTATGAACATTCTATTTTTCAATTTAAATATGCCATGTATGGAAGAACATCTCTGCGAATTCCGATATGTTATTAACATCTGAATTCAGGTATTGGTATGCAAGCGGTGTATAGAATTCTGGTAAAGTTCAGAAACCATCCATGAAGGAAAATAAAACACAGGCGCTCGGTATAAGGTGACTCGTTACCCCACAAATTAATCGGTTTAATCACGTTAGCTCCAATGTGAATAAGATTAAGGAAGAAACGAAAAGGAGAAATAAAGAGGTGGTATATAAAGCTGTGTTTTTGTTTATGTAGATGCAATTATAAGCAGGCGAATATAGTAGATAAGCATCGTATTACAGGATGTAAATTACAAAGGTTAAACATCACTTACTATTCTGTCTATCGTTGTAATCTTTGCAATTATATAAATCAGCCATGCTCATCATAAAGATACATTTCAGATCGACTTATTCCAAATTCAATTCGCCCCCGAAAAGATTATGTGTCTTGATATTGTTGACCTCAGATGCGAAATGACGTGCTCTATAATATCGGGCGCGTCATATTCCGCTAAAGAAGCAATAAATAAGTACGTTATGATTGAAATCTAGATTCAGAACAAATTCTGTTTCATCTTAAGAACTTCGAAAAATAAAATCAACTCATGCAATTTTACTGTTCTCCACGGTGGAGAACCGCCGATGGAGCAAAACAACAATTAATGTATCGCTTGATCTATTAATTAGTCTTATAATCACGTGATCTTTTACAATATTTAGTGATAATCTAAAAGAGTAGATACTCGATCAGATCAAGGAAATTAGTCAATAGCCAAGTATCAATTGTAAAATGTATTTTCTCGATCAATGTGTAACAAGGATATAGGCCTACAAGTATACCACTACTCATAGTGGTAGAGCAGTGGTACCGGGAGTTCCCGGGTTCGAAACCAAATCGATTAGCTATAGTGTCCTTAAAGGCTCGGTCACACAGCCTTTCGCGTCTGTATCGCGGGTAAAATTTCGCGATTTTTTTTTTGCCCGCGGTTGCCCGTGGTGGAAAATGTGCAAAATTGGCTTACCCGCGGTTTACCCGTGGTATGCCCGCGGAACAGACGCCGACGACTGTTCCGCGTCCTTATCGCGGGTGAAGCGCGGCGGTACCGCGGCCTACCACGCTTACACGCGGTACACACGCTAATGCACGTGATAACAACGCGGTACAGACGCGGAACAAACGTGCTATGACCGTGCTCCACCCGCGATTACCCGCTAAAATTTCGCGTCCAATTCCGCGTGTAACCACGTCTTAACCGCGGCCGTAGCACGTCCTAGCACGTTCGTTCCGCGTCTGTACCGCGTCTTTACCGCGTGTGTACCACGTGTACCACGTGTACCGCCCGCGATTACCCGCGGTCTAAATTTTTGGGCAGCCCAAAACTTTTTCGCGCGGCCAACCGCGTGTGAATTTCTTACCGCGTGTAACGACGGGTAAAGTACGGCTGTATCGCGTCTTTATCGCGACCTCAAAGCGTCCAACAGCGTCTGCTTCACGGGCAGAAATTTTTGGCCGTGATTCGGCCGCGATACGCCCGTGGAGGGCTGTGTGACCGGGCCTTTAGTATTAAAGGCATAATATCCTCATTACCAAGTCCTTCGGTCCTCAGAGGCGCGTTAGCTCAGTCCGTAGAGCAGCGGTCTCGTTATCCGGTGACCCGGGTTCGAAACCAAGTCGATGCGCTAGTGCCCTTCCCTTTGGTAAGGGATTAATCCTCACTACCAGGTCCCTCGAAAAAGACCTAAAGCCGTCGGCCGTCTGTTTGCATACTTAAAAGCATATTTGCTTTCTTAGCAGTCAGGTAAAATAACCATCACATCCATCACTCAAAGCCGTCGGCCCCCGGTTGCTTATTTAAAAGCACACACATGCTTTTTTGGTAGTCAGGTAAAACAAACAAACCAAACCAACCAACACCACGCAGTCATGTATAATTATGTCCAGTACGTTTGTACGATTCACAAAAATGTATGCCCGTATTAATGAACTTTTTTCGCATTAGAGAGATTACTCCACTTTTCTGTCAAACCCACGCATTTTAGAAAGTTTTTAACCTCTTGTGAATATAACAATTTGTTTATTAAACACAAATATGTATACTGATTAATTAAGGTGCATTAAAAACCACTATCAGTCAATTATTTCCTGTTTTGATTTCTGTAAATCAAATCGGTATTAAAATTTGATTGAATGGAATGGAAGGATAAATATGAAATCAACCCATATTCTAAAAGCCCTGGCTTCATGAATTTTCATTGCTTTTTCCAATAAATCTTTAAATTAATCAGAAAAATGATGTCAGCTCCGGCATGTATGTTATTCCTAACTGATGCAATTTAACAGCTGTAAGTTCCATTTAATCACATTGTCGTCAAAGTTTGGGCCATAAAATTCACTATACTCTGGTGAGTTCCTCATTCAATGATTGGTCAAGGATGCAGCACGCGACCAAACATGAGAGCAAAATAATTTGAAGTCAAGTCGTTATCTCATACTGTACCCTTTACGTCATAAAGTTTTAAATATGTATCAAATTTTGCATTGACAGAGTGAAAAGGTGATACATGTATGTGTGTATCTCCCTCTCCTCTTTAAGATCTAAATGAATTATGGTTTTCCGCTTCCTATGGAATTAAGAAAATATAAGTCTTTTCACTATTTTTAAATAACATGATCCCTGAAATGACGCCCCAAAAAACTTCCATTTCTGTATATTTCAAGAGTAGATCTAGTCATAATATCATAGTCTTACTAAGAAGGGGTAAAAGAGGTATAGATAAAAACAAATCAACTTTTTAACCACAACAAAGGAACGACCAGCCACAAACCACAGCCACTGAGAGGACCACATTCAATCAAAACAGTGAGCAACACATCAGATTTATAAACATTTGGTTTTAAGTTTCTTTAATTTCAACATTTTTCTCTTTGCACAGCCTTTGTTTCAATGTATTCAGGATTTGATTTAACAAATACCACAATTATGATACATGTATAATATTAATAACGAAGTGTCATACAGAAATGTAATTGACCTATTAAAAGCGCAGACATCAATCTATTGTTTGTATTAAATGACTTTTAATTAAAGATTGTCCTGCTCATTCTGTTAAAAAAACAATCCTATTTTGACAATCACAAATCTTATTCAAATTTGACGTACCGGATACATATTTCATATGATGTTACAATATATATATAGATCAAAGAAATTAGATATTGATTGAAACAATGAAGTTATTAGAATATCACGTTTATGATCCAAGATGAACTTTTCTCCGAAAAGCAAAAATACCAACTTCAACTTCAGAAAATCATATTAAACTATATATACTACATAGCAGGATGATGAGCCAAAATACAAGAATATTAAACTCTTCAGCTATTTTAATCACATCAAGCCTAGTGTTTGATCACAGTTAGAAGTTGTCTTTTCAAAAGAGAAAGAAAAAATCTCTAAAATCATATCTAAAACATTCTAGCTATATTTCCCTATCCCAATCAATACCACCATCTTTTTTCATATCAAGTATGACGTGTCCACTTGAGAGAACAAAGCACTTTTCTCTTCCGATTTATTCTCATGATATTTTGTCTGGAATTCGACAGCAAAATTGAAGCCGACGAAGGAAGGCATTGAGACACGATTATTTTCAGCATTCACAAAAGGGGGAATGAACTCTAAATGAATCGGAATTAGACTGGTATATGAGCTACAATGGGATGAATGAATACCCGAAGCAGCAAGGTCGTATAAGACGCAGGCTATGGTTCCGGCAGGTAAAACGTCACGGAGAGAGAGACTAACGTTATTACCGACCTTCTGTCGGTGGGGCGGATCTATCAGACCTACTTAGGGGTGAGGAAAGATGGGTGATGTATCGGGACCATTAACGGATAAATGAGTCCTCTTTAATTTCAGAGAAGCCAGTCTAAAGATGGGGGTGGAAAGGAGAATAGGGTTAGCTGAGACAAGTGATATGCACTGAAATGGAGAGAGAGAGAGAGAGAGAGAGAGAGAGAGAGAGAGAGAGAGAGAGAGAGAGAGAGAGAAAGAAATGATAGAGTGGGCTGATGTTAGCGGATGTTAGCGGATGTAATGAAAGTGGTGCCAAAATGTTCAGAAAATTGAAAACATTACACATGTTAGTTCACTATATCAAAGAAACGAGCTCTCTAAAATCTGTTACGTGAACCAATTCAAAGGGCTGCATCCTGTATGAATATAAACAATTTTGGATAACATTAGAAACATAAACTCCTAAAAAGTACTATCTTACAATCAATCAATCATCAAAAATGGGTGAATTATCAAATTATCATATTTCATCGAACTTTATCAAATCATTTTCGGAAGAAGGGTGTGCAATTGTGAGCAAATTGCTAGGAATATGACAGCCCAAAAACAAATCTTATGAAATAGATGAACAAATTCATTATGCAGAATGAACAAACAATTGAAGGGATATGTAAAATATAAGGATAATAATGATGATGCTGATGATGATGATGATTATAATGATAATAATGATTGTAATGAAAGAAAGATGATAAAATGTTATGACAAAGTGAATTCATGTCGGAGACTGGTAGATGAACAGTTTAAACATGCTAGATCCAACACTATACACTTGAATCTAGCATGCTTAAAGTGTTAATTGGAAATTGTGAAAAACGTGGTCACACCTCGGCCCTATGGTGATTTAACATTTTAATTTGTTAGAGGAAATGGTTGCAAATGGATTTAAGGACCGGTCTCAAATCACTGAAATAATATTTTTTAGTGTAAAAGGGTATTGGATCAAAGAACGCAGGGGCTCAATGCTCATTGGCAACACCGGCGAGCAACACCGATATCCGATACTTTGTCTTTATAGAAATATTATCAGTGATATGTAACCGACCCGTAAATTAAGTTCAGTTACGAATGAGCATTTAGAATTAACGTACCGAGACAAACAATTTTAGTATAAGTTGAAAACATCTACAATATTGTTTATTATATTCATTGGTGTGGTTACATTTCCAATTAAATTTGACCAATTCTTATCATAATGAGCTATTTAAAGAACCTAGAATCTAGAGAGTTCTGAAAAACAAGCGGTTTACTTTGATCATGTTCAGTTTCCGATTAATGTAAAGTAGTTGTTTGTTCTTTAAAATAATCAATTGAACAGTAATCTGGCTTTGTGGTTCATCAGATCCATATAGAAAAATCAATCCAGCCTTCCCTTTTCCGGTGTTCATTAAATTTAAATGAGCATATCAATTCAGTTGAGCAATTTCCATGATTCCTGAAAATCTCGAGCAGGTGAATCGTCGATTATAATTACGGGAGATTTGTCGGATATATCTGAAATAATTACCGATGACGCAAAAAACACAAATCGAATTCTAATAATGTTTCAGAATATTTATTTCAGAACACCCTTGCCAAATAGATACTAAAGGATCTAATAATGATATTAGGAGACATACGCCTACGAGGCGGAGTGAGAATTAGTGGGGGCGGGGGCATCGAATCTATTTGGGCAACCATATTCATGATTTTAAAAAAATCTTTCCTCATTACTTTCAATAAGGAAGTTACATGAAGTGGATATATATAGTCCAAAGGTGTTGCTCACTTTACTATTCGCTAAATTTTTAAACCTGGGAAATTGATATTTGGGCTAGAGGGGATAACCATGCAATGTTTTTATATTATGACTACTACCGGAACACACAAATTTTCGAGAAAGTGAAAAACCAATCTGGGCAATCTTCTTCGCTTTCTCGTATCACTGGTTTCAGTGTAGGGCGGGTCAAAAGCATTAGGTCTTTTTTTGTATCCCATTAGTCAACGAGTATCGTGAATATTAAACATAATTAACGCCCAGGGTATTTTCCCAGATATTTGGTCTGGTCCAGGCTATAGTAGAGCTATCATCAGTTTTATGAAAAGTACATGATGTCATTGTTAAATATGAGACAAAATACCTTGGAATTTCGCTGGCATCAAATGTTGGTGTTCACTAACATGCCAGCTAGTCATTGAAGGTAGGGAAAACAATTATCTCCTCTAAATCCACCACCCCCTGTATCGTTCCGCATGAGGAGAATTACTCCGAACTTAATCTTTACATGAAATTCGTGAGATTACGAAATCTAAGTTGGCGTAAATGGCATTGAAGATTTCCAGTAGTCCTGATTTCACTTTGTTGTCGTGGTAACCGTAACAAGAACCAGGTAATTTGTAAAGTTAATAATTTTAAATCTTTTTTTATTATTCTGTGACATTTAGAAGTCATTAATAAATATAGGCCATGCGTACATATATGATTTCTAAATTGTAGACTAATCTCATGTCTGAAAGATGTATGTCAACAATTCTTTTTCTGTGACTGTAGCAGAAGCGTGTTAAATATAAAGTGAATCCTTAATCCAATCTAACCATTTGATATTTCTCATGAACGAGATAATAGGACAGGTAAATTGATTATGGTAGTGATGAGCATGTATTTGTATACAAAATATTTATCAATTTAAATACGATATATCTACTGTTTCAATTTCCATCTTAGATAGAACAACATTACCTTTTGCCTATAAACACTTTTTCCGGTCCGCTTAAGGGCGAAAAGAGTAACGTTTGCCAATATGGACAAAAATGGACGGTTGAGTAAAAGCGAGGATCTTCACGCCCGTAAGGTCAAATTGTGACGTTAAAGGTACTATGTCCCATTTGCAGGCCCCAAAAATGAAAAGGTTAAATTCCAACGGCATTTGAAAGACAATAGTAATTTAGAACTGCCCCCTCAAAAAAAAAAGGGGGGGGGGCTTGAAAATGTCTTTAAGTGGGAAAATAACGACTATTAGTTGTCAAATCTACTTAAGAGCTATAGATCTAGTAAGTAATAGTCTGATTTTTCAGACCATTGTACCGAATGGTCGTACGTTTTATGCTGCGCAAAGCTTCACTCAGTTTAATTTTGGCCATTACAAGAAGTGGGTTATTGATGTAGACAAATGCCAATGTACCTTTTACAGCTCATTTTATGTATGTTAGTACCAAAGATGAAAAAAGCCAGTCAGTCACTCAATAGTGTCTGACAGTGAAGTCTAGCAAGTAAACGGATTTCCTTGCATAATATGAATATTAGGACACTGCTAACGTTTACATTTCACAGATAGGACATACATGACATATTCATAATTCCTGTAAAGTTCGACAGAATTTGATGTTGGCTGCAAAAGGGACATAGTATCTAGAAGTAAATTAATACAGTTGAGTCCATTCAACTAAGGCCAGAATGGCTCTGTCCCGCCTAGGAAATCTTTTATACGACTGTCTGTGACTGTATGGACTACACCTATATACGACATAGTTTACGACATGCATGCTAAAACAACCTACCACCAAGTTTACCCCAATGTACAGTTTAAGAAGCGACGCATGCAGTCGTCGGGAAGTATGGAGCCAAATAAAGACACATCTACGGCAACTTGCAATGATGCCTTCCGACAACTTTGACATCCGAAGTCAACAAGTCCTACCGGGCCATGCACAGGCAAACTATGACCACTGGCTTATAGACTACCAAGGAATAGCAATATGTACGTTGCACATAATGCATCATCCAGTCTGACAGGGTCCTGCGGCTGGTTTTGACTGGTCTGTTTCTCGATGCGCCAAGTCACATTTTACATAAAACTTAAAAGTAAAAATAGGTAATAAATCAATCAATTATCGTGCCACGGCATTAGGCCTATGAACTTCCTACAACAACTTATGTCATTAAGTGACATTCTACGACAGCACCAATGTCGGAAACTTTCTGTTTTGAAGTATTGACTTTGTAATACAATGTATGTAACAAGCTCAGAGGCTACCAGAGAAAAGCCAGGGCCCTGTTTAATAAAACTTGCTATCAATTACAAATGCTAGGTACATGTATCTATGACAAAGTTGGTCTCAGTCATTCAAATGCCACGAATTAAGTTGCTTAAAACAGTTATTGTATCTTGTTATTGATAACAATTTTTTTAAACAGGGCCCAGTGATAAGACAGCTCACGGATTATAAGGGAAGTGTCTTTAAAAGCAGAATAGAGTTGGTACGGCCATATTGGGAAATGTACCTGAACATTTCAGGAAAACATGACATATAAAACCATACGAGTACACGAAGTACATGACACTCACAAGATCATTTTGAATCTTGGACTTTCCTTATGCTGTCATTGTAAGCTACTTGTTAAGAACGTTTTTTTGTCCTGTAATCATTAATCAATAACATAATAATTAAATCGTTTCAAGCAAAGGCTATTAAAGATAAATGAAGAAAACAAGTAGGGATCATGATCTGCATAAGATAGGTGAAGAAATAATAAAAATTATGTATTTTAAGATGGAAAAAAAAGTTTGTAATACTATTTTTCAGAAGTGGATGTAATCTTTATTTAGTTTAACATTGCTTTGTCTATACAGTTTGAGAAAACATTTACAAACATTACATTTTATTTCAGCGATGATATCTCTTTATTTTTTATTTTCATTTTTTCGATTTTCGAACGAAACAAAGAAATTATAACAATGTATTCAATTGTAATACACAAATAATTGAATAGACATAGAACACAGTTGTTATATAATAACAATAGAATATGCGAACACCATATACCAGGTTGAATTCGTGTCGGAGAGGAAATAAAGAATTGTATTAATTCATTTGTTTTTTTGATGGTGTTGTGTAAAAGGCATATATTATATGATTTTTTTTTAAAGAAGGTTAATGGAACGTTTTTAAAATAAAATCAGATACTGGAAAGAGTAAGAGTATGGAAAAGGAAAAGAAAAATGAATTAATAACAACGGTGCGTATATACAGTTAGAATGGAGATGCATTTTTTGTAATGAAACAAATTTTATTTCTTTAGTATTTTATCACTTTAGAATTGAGCGTTACTTCAAAGAATAACGCAGAAATCGTCAAAGTATGTCCTTAACTGATGACCTAAACCCTGAGCTTCCGCGCCGCAGACTCAGCGAATAGCTCCTGGCAGTCCTAAAACTAAAATTGTGGTGGTGATACAATGAGCCAGATGGTTATATCTCTAATAAATCAGTCTATATTGTTTGCTTTGATGTGCGTTTTTCAACAATTCTGGAGGCACAAAGAATCCGTTACTAGGCATCAACATCCGGTGTTTGCTCCCATGCTTTCATCTGATTGAAATAATAATTCCCGGCATAGTTCATGTTCTTTTGTTTGTGTCCTTCTGCAGTAGACTCCATTTTATCCGCACTAAATGAGCAGGTAGTTAGTACCACGAATCGTCTTCTTGCAAGGCGCTTCGAATAACCTGGGGGATAAAAGAGACATATATAATCATTAAATCGATCGGTTCTAAATTAGTAACTTCTGCTATCTACATATTACTCAGCGGAGGTTTTAAGGGGGTCGTAGTCTCAACCCCCCCCCCCGAATTTTTTTCTTCGCAAAACATATGTAGAAAATTACTGCAGGAACCCCCTAAGCCCCATAGCCCCAAAAAGAATATGTATACATTCTTTTATAACTGCACCTATATATACCAAGTAAAAAAGTATTTTTGCTACATACTAGTGCTACTTCAAATGACCATTAAAAAACAACAACCAGATATTAAACAGTCATCTGATTAATATAGGGTCCTATATATTATATCCGATTTCGTTACAAATTGCTTTGACTAACCATCTTTGTTCAGTAAATGATAATGGCTGACATGCTTTGTGCAGGAGTGGATCGATTTTTTTTTTCTAACCCAGGGTAGCCACATCAGTAGAATTACGAGCTGTTTTTCCTGTGTGCCTTGCCATTAGCATTACCCCTGCAATTGATTGACAGATTCATATATCATGCCAGGCCAGGATTCGATCCCTGAGCCCTCGGATTGTGATTCAAGTGAATGAACCACTATACTACGACACCTTAATAGACCAAGATTTACTCAAACGGTGGAAGAATGGAGAAGTACTTACATCAACTAGTCTATCTTGCCAAACAGCGGGTAATTGTGCGGCGAGTGAATCCAAAACACAAGCTGAGTTGTCAAAAGCCGATCCAAAATCTAAACTGTTTTCTCTCTGTGAAGTAGAAATCAGATTGAAAAGATTATGGTTCTGAAAGTACTATTTAGCATTGGCAAGTTTAATTGAAAGTAATCTATCAAGGTATCTTCTCCCAGTTCGGAAGCTGATTGCAACATTTTCCACATCTCTGTAATCTGCCATCGCAGTACATGTGCAGTGTTATTTTACTCAATGCCTTTAATAGCGCTTCCCTCCCAACTGGTTCTCAATTACCATCTTGGTCTGGTACCTTATACTTTTACTTTTCATCAATCTTTAAAGAGAACGTGGCGTCTTTGAATTCTTTGAATTGTAAGTCACTGGTGTATTGAAGAAAAAAAACATTATCTACGTTTTGGGGGGCATTGTTTCCTTCGCCTGCAAAACAAAAAAGACAAAATAAACCCGTAATTGTCTTCATGTCAAGCATTTTGTCATCATTCTCTAATTGTAAACAGTATTCGTGTTTACATGACATATTCGAAGAGAGAAAAGGGTTTTTGTTCTTTTCTTTTCTGTTTTACATAAAAATTATTAGGTAACAGATGATACTTCATATAGTGGAATATAGTGGCGAGAAAGAGGTATGTCAAATGAAAGAAACAGAAGTGAAATTGATTAAGAAGTTCAAAAATTTAACACGATAGGATCGGGAATTAATGAAAACATTTTATGATGTTTAATGAATAACTTATATTCTCCAGCACTCATTGAAAATTCCATGTAGTGAAATGAAATACTACGTAGTCCCTAATTATACCTGGTTAAATGTTCAAGTACTAGACTTCGTTATTCGGTTACATGTCAGCGTGCCCTGAGTCAACATCTATCCTACGATAACGTATAATTCAGAGACATGACTGTGTAATAAGACATAATAGTGGGTAGAAGCAACACAGAAAAAAACGGACTTAGGCACCGTGGGATGTAGGACCAATAGGGTGTAAGACATTTGAACATAGGACAAATAGGATGTGATAAAGTGGGACATAGGACCAATATGGTGTAATGCATTGGGACATTGGACCAATAGGGTGTAAGACATTGGGAAATAGGACCAATAGGGTGTCAGACATTGGGACATAGGACTAATGTGATGTGATATATTGGGACATACGATCAATAGGGTGTAATACATTGGGGCATAGGACCAATAGGGTGTAAGACATTGGGACATAGGACCAATAGGGCGTAATACAGTGGGACATAGGACCAACATAGTGTAATACATTGGGACATATGACATTTAAACACTGTGATTTTTGTTTACTTGCCTCATGTAGAGTTCCATCTTCTTGTCTTGTACTGGCCTCGCTTCCTGATCTTTTACCAGCCGCTAGAAAAATACAAAGATGAACAGATATATTGAATATCACAGAACAATTCATGTTCATATTTGAATATGGGTACTTTATGAAATGCATTAATTTATATTGTAATGAACCGCGCTCGGCAGCGTTCTATATTTTGTTGATGATGACTGCAAGGTTTATATGAAAACGGCGACCTCGAAATGAATTTCCATGCTTGAGAGCCAATATTGTTCGTGTACGAACCGTCTCAATTGTCATTGTCGGCATCGAGTGATGGTAGAACAAGCGTTGGGATATTTAGTTACGTGTCGAGAGATGGAGAACAAACATGAATGGTATATTGTCCTTGATTATTGTAAGGTTCCCCTAAATGAAAATACGATATCTTTCTTTTCAAAGGGGGTAAAAGAAGTATTGAATGTGTCAAATGAAGGTTACTTAATGAATGAAATGAGGGATAGAGTGTCCATAAGGAGATGTAATATTACTAAATATGGTTTATAATGGTAATGGAACTTGGGAAATTCCCTATTTGATAGCTACGCTGCAGCGCGCTGTGCATCAGAATAAAGCATTTCTAGTGATCAGGAGCCGTTCCAGGTTTTGAACCCTTTTAGTATAGGAATTCTTAAAAGGCTTATTTGATAACCTTTTCTTCTGCAATTCGGCAACAAATATGTTTCCTTTTATCAACATGCCATGTCTCTGAAAACGATAGGTTTTGTTTTGAGCTATGCTAAACAGTTTTTAAAATGTTAATTTATTTCCCTCGAAAGTGATGATTTTGGAACTCTTAGTGTGTTACCTATTTGATATTTTAAAGATGTTTTTGTTCCTTAGAATTTCTGGCATCAAATGCAATACGGTCCAAACGTTACTGTGCCAAATCGGAGAATATTGAATGCTTGTCTCAGGGGCTTTGTTTAAAAGGGTGGTGGTAGGGGGGTGTTGTAAATTAAACAGTTCTTAGGATGCCTTTGTTAAAAAGAGATGCCCTGGCCATTTGTGCTACCTTAACAATTCTCCGTTGTTTGAATGTACCAACATTGCGATAGCATTATGAAACGAGCGGCATACTTGTTGCCACTGATAAAAAATAATATACAGAAGAAAACATATTGAGGAAAGACAGGGAGAGGAGGAGGACTGGTCAGAAGACTTCAATTGAGATCGAGTGTGGGAGAATAGTGTAATAGAAATATCCAACAGCACTTACTGAATAGAAGTATGACAACATGCATAATGTATAAGATGTGTTGCATAAATATAAAGGAAAACAGTCGGGTGAAACGGACGTGGTAATGTGTGAGGTCTAAGAATGTAAATTATTAACAGATACTTGAGAAACTTAAAGCGACTATCATCTTGCAATGCTCTAGTCGTTCCAATAAACCATGGTTGCCTTTTGATTTAATGCCCAGGCCCGTCTGTACCAGTCTGGCCAGGGGAATTATACCTCCCTGCAAGGTAACTGACAGGTGGTTATCTCTTCAAATCCGCTCTCAATTAACATAAGAAAATGACGATCACGGGGGACCAACAGGCACCGATTAGGCATTGTTTGATATATAGAGGGCGCAAGTAGCTTATAAGTAGTCCAGTGTGGCTTTTAATGCTACATGCATGTGATCCCACCTTTTCTCTCTCACCTCTTATTTTGTAACCCCTCACTGTTTCATAAGGTGTTTATTTTGTAAACAGGTTTAACCAAAAATACGTATTTATGATAGGTTTGTAGAACAGATCTTCTAACATAGCGTCAAACGCAAGCCGAGAAGATTTTTTTCTTCTGAAAAAGGCTATTATAGCCTTAATAATATTTGTTTTCCTTTGAATTTTTGAAGTTGATATCAAATCAGAGTGGACAAAATAGCTGTTTCATGATCATTATTTTTGGATGTAAATGAAAAAGGAGCAATCAGTAAATTAGATGATATAAAATCAAGAGTTTATCTTAAAGCAGGATCTTTATTTTTCTTACGTTATTCTTTTGTAAAAGCATAATCCGATAAATCAGAAGTAAGGTAAAAGCGTCATTTTGGTAGTGACAGTTAACGGAACAAACTATCACTATCTTGTAAATGTATTTTTAGATGGGTAAGTTATGGTCTTATCCTATTAAATATCTCAATATGTAGAAAGTGCAAGTGCGACAAAGACAAAGAGACATTTGAGATAAAGATAGATAGATAGATAGAGAGAGAGAGAGAGAGAGAGAGAGAGAGAGTATGTGTGTGTGTGTGAGTGCGTTCTTATATTTGCTAGCTATTTATACCGATCATTAATATTATCAGTAATTTTGCAATGTCAATCGCTGAGCTACACTTCTGCACAAAGCCACATAATATATATTTTCTCGTCACTCCTTTTCTTACAGGCTAGTATTCACTCTAAAATCGGCACGTTTGCAGAGACGACAGAAAGAGGGGGATAGAGAGAGACACACAAAGAGAGATAGACACACAGAGAGAGAGAGAGAGAGAGAGGGGGGGGGGGAGGGGACGGGAGGGGGGGGGGTTGGAAATAAAGGATGCTCATCGTGATATACATGTAAAGTCACATATCCATTGCCTCATGAAAAGAGAAGTCCTTGTGAGGACAACCTTGCGAGGACAAAAGGAAATAAATAGATAAATAAAAAGAAATAAACATGAAAAGAACTCTAAAAAGACTTATCGACCCGCGGAATTATGCATAAAGGCAGACGGCTAATTTCACAATGAAATGGGAAATGAAACCATGCAAGTCCTGAAGCCATTTATCATGACTGAATATGAGGACAAAATAGAAACGATCTTTAACATAATTGGCATGATTAAAGGGATATACACACATTTTAATTTCTTCTTTCTCTTTTTTCATCCGCAAATTTGACTTTATAATTCAAGGCATTCTTCTACGAACTTATAAAGCTTATTACGATTAAATGTGTAATCATGAATTTGATTATTATACAAACACATACTATTTCGTCTTCAAAATTGTATAAAATAGTGTTTCGCTATTTTTTCTTTCCCTTTACCTTTCTCACTCCATCATCATTATTATATCTCTTTCTCTCCCACTCCCAACAATAGTTTATTGAGTATTTCCTCTTCGTTCCCTGTCCCGATTTTACTCTCAAATAGGAAACCGCCCATGCCCACTGGTGTGGGTGGGTGTGGGGTGCGCGCGGGTGTGTATGTGTGTGTGTGTGTTCGTGTGTGCGGGTGTGTGCGTGCGTGTGTGTGTGTATAATTAATTTACTGCCACCTCACGGTAACGCAATTTGGGAATAGAGAGAGGGAGATCAACACTAACAATCCTCCTCACACACACTGACACACACACACACGCACACCCGCATTCTCACATCAGGGCCTTTGTGGGGCACCTGATTGTGAGGTATTTCTGTGCGTTCCAGATATACCTTGTGGTCCCCTACTAGTGGGGTATGTACAACCTGGCGATAACAACCCGGCGGTGTGCTTACGATGTTACCATAAAAAAGTGTGCAAGTTTTAGCACACGCTCACAAAATGTCATTTATGGGGTACCACTTCTAATGCCCCGCAGGGCATAGGACACCGAATATACAGTCATTTGAAAGACTTTACTCTGTGGGGTCCTGAAAAAATACCCCACAAAGTAAAAATGCCTCACAAGGGGTATGTGAAGCGCACATAAAACCCCACAAGAATGCTGAGGTGAGAGCACGCACACACACACACACACACACACACACACCAACAGCTTTCTGAATTTGTAACTGCTATTTTCTCTGAATCTTTTCCTTTGTTTGAGCTAATGCCTGAATTGTTCCCAAGATCAGCGTCGTTCGTTTTACTTCCTCATCATAAATCAAATGTTCATACAATAAATGCAATCAATGCATAGTGGGAAGCGGAAGGCCAACACGTATAGAGAGAGAGAGAGAGAGAGAGGGATAATTGCTTTTAGATATTATCAAGTTGAACATTCAAAGTCCTTACTCCTGACAATTTTTAAGAGTGATGTTACAGTTTAATTAGTTTTTATTTTCATTTGACGATTTATCGCATGTATATTCGTTTATGTTGTACGTGAGAACTCGACATAATAACATCAGAATTACTATCAATCCCAGATTTTCCCTCATATAAAGGATATTGGAACTCGTGTAAGGGGCCAATTAGACCGGAGGCATTCCTTGAAATATCATCAATGTCCATCACGTTTTTCCAGGAAATATTGTATACATGTATAGATGTCAGTTAATGTCCACTTATTGGCGTGTATATGAGAAGAAGATTAGGTAATGCATTTCTGCCATTAATAAATAAAACCTGATTATCCGAATTCCTAAAACGCAACTAGTTCCTTCACCAGGGAGTTTATATACATTTATGTTTCAATTCACTATTGCTTGTTATATACATCTACATGTGTTTATTATTACTTGTTATACAATGGGAGTCAAAAATAAAAAAAGTTTACACCTATAAAATTGCCAATTATTTTATAAATTATCTATGAACAGTAAATTATTATACAACTTATGAAAGAGCGTTTTATCCCAAATCATTTAATATCATGTTTGTGTGGTATGTGTTCACGCTTGCATGAACAGGAGGCATTGTTTGCGAGAGTGCAAAAATCGACTTGCGCCAAAGTTGCTTTTTATGTGATGTTTTAATACAACAATTGGGATTTGGGTATTATTTCTGTCAGTGCAGATCCAAATAACATCCCTAACAAAATTTATCATGTCACACATATCATATATCGAATTTCAAATATCAACGAACATTTGTGCGCGCGCGTGTGTGTGTGTGTGACTTTGCTTCTGCAAAAAGCATATGCAATGCATCTCATTTGATACATTCAATTCATTCTCTCACTTTAATCCTAACTTATCACATACTGTAGGCATTACTTTGGCGTTAGTCGATTTTTGCACTCTCGCAAACAATGCCTCCTGTTCCTCCGAGCGTGAACACATACCACACAAAAATGATACCAAATGATTTGGGATAAATTCTCTTTCATAAGATGTATAATAATCTACTATTCATAAATGATTTTAAAAATAATTATAAATTTTCTTGGTGTAATTTTTTTTTTTACTCACACGGTATACATCTATGTTTACATACGAAGATACATGGTAACATCAACATTAGGCATCATCCCCAATTTTGAAGGAATTGAACATATGTATTTTCAAGGCTGAACCTAATCTAAGTTTAATTGAAACACGGTTATTGCTTGTATGTGACTCTTTCACTAAATATGGTATTGTTCATTACTGAGGTGGCTATGAGAGATAATAGGCCTGGAAAACATGACGAAGGTTCAGAGTAGGATTGCTACATGAACCAACGACACGTCACAATAGATATGATATTTTTCTTTCCCTTTTTCAAAGACGCTGTGGAAATTAACAAAAGCTCAGAATTCTCTATTCTATGTATTCAATGCTCTACGGTTTTATAGCAAGCGAGCCAACATCATTGTATTTACATATCAATGTTGTTATTTGTTTGGTATTATCGGCGTTTCATTCTTTTTTAGAATATTTACTCCTGGACTTCCAAGGCTTTAAAATTAATCTAACTATTCTTTTACTCAGATCAATGTAGTTAGTTGTAATCATCTCAGTGATCAGAACATGATTTCTATGACAGTGTATGGTATACACAATAGGCTATTGAAATTGCCTTTGAGATGCTCTTTAGAAAGGTTGGCGGTCAAAGATTTTTTTTTTTTTAAAGAACTGGAAAGCGTACCGTACGATTTTGCAATTCTGTTTAGCCGTGGCGATTTTTCTTTGCCTTTTTACGACGGTTTAAACTCTTCATGTGTGAACGACACCTTTTTTTAAGAGATGACTTCGTCTTACTTATTCAAGTCTGACCACGTAACTCAAGATATTATTCACATTTACTAATGAGTGCAATGAGAAAAGGTCCTCGATGTTTCATAAAATAAGCTGACATTGTGACATATTTTATGACAAGAATCGGAGAAAAAACACTTCTGAACTTGTATTTTAAAAGTCAACTTCTTATACCAGTTGTGAAGCATTTCTTTTTCCAAACCTGTACTTTCAAGCCACCATTAGTCATCGTCTGGACATGAGCATTCTTAAAAGGATACAGCTTCAGTCCATTGTTTCAACTAGTGAATATTTCTCCAACAAGTCATATTAATCCTTGACTCCATCCCCCTTTTCAGGTCAATATGATGATGTAATAATAAGAGCGTGCATTGAAGAGCATACATTCAGACTATAGAAAGCCAAGAGAATGCTAATTGATTTCCATTAATGTTTTATTCCCTAGGAGACGAATATTTGATTGTCCTAGGGAAGGAGTTATATTGACATTCGTTTTCCTCTCAGATTTGTGGATAAGCACTCTGGTATGTAACATGGCACACGATCTCCTACAAGGAGAATTGTACTTCATTACTATAGACCCGGCGTAGTTTCCTAGCATCGCTTTAATTTCCCTCGTGTAATGATTAGCAATTAACTTAAATGCTCAAAATTAATTCTGAATTTAAAGAGATTTCGAAAATGGAATTGATGGAAGATTTGCATGTTAACTAAAGGAAAGTAAGCATATTGAAATTGAAAGCAACCTGAAATGAGTACATCATGTAGGTTTGTAGTTATTATTCCCGAATATAATCTAAAGGAAAGACAACACACATTTGATTTAGAAAACAAACTAATAATGCATACATTACGATCAGTTGATACATGACTCAGTAACAGGTTGTCATGAATATGTGTACACTTTTTGCTTTGAGAGTGTAGTGACAGGGAATAAAAGCAAGTGGAAGTATGAAGAACATTAAATGGTTTAACACTTATATAGGTAGTGTCATTTTTAAATATAAAGTGTACACTTTGTTCCAGATACTTGAAAATACTCTTTGTTTTGAAGGATAAACGGACCATATATGTTAATTATATACGGTTTTATCACTTGTTTTGAGTGTAGACAGAAATCGGTTGACTCAAATGATAAAAGAACGATGTTTATGAGACTGAATTAGTTGAAATAACTGCAGAAAAATATAAAGGCTGATGATGAGGTGATGATCTTTCTTTCAAAACATTATCAATTTCTATATGATTACATAAAAATGCACGTAATCAATTTAAGGTTTCCATAATTTCGAGGCTTCATGCACAAAATTTATAACGGATGTCCATCTACTTGATTATTGATGAACCACCTATTTTACAAGGAGGGCATGAATTAAGAATAATAAAAGGCAATGGATATGATAGATACTTTTAATGAACGGAAATTATTACAATTTCCAATACACGTCACATTGTAATAAACATTGTAGTATTTGCCTATTTGTATTTGAAAGATTCGGACATTTAAAAATCGACCATTCTTTTAATCCATTTAACTGATCTGGAGAAAAATTAAAGATATTGATTTGTTGTGTGTGTCTTGGGGAAAAAAGGGTAAGCACAAGTCTTTTTTCGTTTGGATGAAAACCAGACTGTTAAGAATTTCTTCATATATATGCATAAACAGTGAAACCTGTAGATAAAGACTACGGTTTCTGCTTTCATTCAAACTACAATGATGTGAATCATTTTAGGTCAGATGATTTATACATTCGAAGAAATAATTTTTACAACAAAAGTTGTTCTAAAATTATGACTCATGTAATACATCCCTTTATTTTATTCACGTTTCGGATTACTGTTTTATTTGGGATTTGCAAATAGAGTTTTCCGAGTACATACAAATCCATCGTGATTTATTGAAGCACTGAAATTCCCTCGAGTTTTTATCTAAATGATTTTTCATTTACTCAGCATACATCCGGTGACTGAAGTGCCTTTTTCTGCTTATCACGGATCTCTGTGTGTAATGTCTAAACGAAAACTTGTGTCTAGAGAAGCGTTTCTCAACCGGGGTGCCGCAGGACATCTCTAGGGAAGCCGCGAAATAATCGTAGTAATACAGAAAGAAAAAAAAAATCATTATTTTAGAATAAGTTGATTCCTCGAAAACCTTAGAAATCGCTAAGTATGTTATTTAATGAGGAAATGGCATTTCAAAGGTTTAATAGTATCTTCCTCACTCGCTTCGCTCGCTTAAAATCTTTATAAACATGATGATTTCTGGTAGCGAAGCGCCTGAGTATTTCCATATTTTAGCGACGGGGTGCTGGAATATGTTTATATCTTTTATATCGAAATTAATTTTGTCCACGCTCGTTCCCTTCAATCGCTTGCAACATTTAAAAACAGGATAATTCTAGGCAATTAGATTCCCGAATCTCCTCATATACGTGCATCGAATTGACACCTTGGAATTGACTGCACATGATGATTTTTGTATTTATGTATTCGGCAGCGAGGTGCCTGCACATTAATTTCTATATTTTATCTGGTATGTTGATTATAAAGTAAAAATCATCTCCCCCAAATCCCAAATTCAAGCTACGCCTCCGTCTATGCAGATATCTATTACGTGATTTGAAGTGGACCGTGTCAACATAGACAGTCTTGGATATTAGAATCAAGAGGAGAATATGCCTCCAGTAAGAACTATTTTTGTTGTGAAATATCAAGTTTGCTTTATTATCACTTCGAACGAAAATATATTCTCTCACTCATCACCCTCAATCAAACCTTATCTCTCATCGTTGCCTGCCATTATAAGAGCTTTTGGTATTAAACTTACGATTTCTGCGACAGTAGAAACATAGCTCACTCTTCCTGCTCCCTCCTGTGCAACGTGTCTGACAGAAGCTCCCTGCGGATGAAAAGACACAAGGAATTAAGTTACGATATGGGTGCTAATAGGATACGACTCTGTACGATGAGTGAGAAAAATATAAAGATGAATTCAAGCAGGCAAGTTGTTATGCTGTGAATAATTTATTGTTAACCGTCACATCCTGACACTTGAATACCTTGGGTAGAAATTTGTTTTTTTATTGGAATGACGGAAGTAAACAAAATACATATGATTAGTCAGACAGATATTGGGAATGATGAGCTTTAAAAAAAAAAATGATTGTACTCCCGATAAATAAAATCATAAGAATGAAAAGTTCTTTTTACAAAGTCATTATAAAGTTATTAATTTTGGGTAATTTCTGATTGTATAAAAATAATATTGGAAAAAACAAACAAATAAACAATTTTAACGTTTCATCATCAATTAGCTTAACCTTTTTAGATATCTACGAAATAAAAAAGTTTCTTTTAAGTTACCGCAGAATCAATTTATCAATCTTCTTTTGAATTAAATGGTAGAAAAAGCCCTGACGATAAACCGAGATTATATCCCATAAATATTATCCTTATCATCATCTTATACCTAAAAAATGGATGTTCACCTATGTATATTTAAAGTGAATGAAAGATTCCCAAATCTTAAACCACTGCTCCAGTTCTAGAAACGATATGATATCGAATTACCATAGAAATCATTTAAGGGATTTTATTTCCATTTAAAAGTAGAAAATTGATTCATCGTTTATTTTTTTGTTGAAAAGTATTAAAATAAATTACGTACTGGAGTAAACAAGATAATAGTATTTCATTGACTATATTAATTCTCGGGGAAAATTCTCAAATTGAAAATAAATCAAATATTCTGCTTGGAGTATTACTCTGGAGAACTCCCATAATTTGGTTTGCAAATCTTTTTTGCTGATCGTTATGAAATATAGGTGATATGCAGTCAAGTAATACTAACCATTTCAGTACAGAGGCGCCCTAACACATTATCAAACCTATCTTGTACAGTTCACGTGTGTTATGAGTTGAACCAATCTTCAAACGTCAATATCTTAAGAACCAAGAACAATTTCTAAAATCTAACAAAAATATAATGCTCAAAGTACACAGTTTAAGTTAGAATAATAACTTTAAAAGAAAGAAAGATAATTTCTTTGAAAATATGCCCTTTGACCCACAGCACTGACCGTAGCGATTTTGTCAAAGTATACACCCAAAGAGACATCTTTAAAGAAGGAGTAGTTTGTAAGAGATGGTGGTTTCTCATGAATTATCACCCGGCTTCTACGGTGTAATATAAAAACTCTAAAGAGCATTTCGACAGGTAAAGAAAAAAACTGTATCATTTTCCTTTTACCTTCTAAAATAAGAAAAATCTTATTTTTACAAGTTTTATTTCATTTTCACCGGTAATGAAAAGCAGGGGGAGCTTAGTACAGATTTTTTATAGTAAATCTTCAAATCTACTAAACTAATTTACGCGATCTAGATAGCTCTAGAGTAATACTCTGCGTGACGATGCAAAGTTAAATTAAACGATACGACGAAAAGAGGACACGAAATTCTGTTGCAAGCATTTCAACAAATAATATTTTCTTGCGACGTTGCATATTCCACTCCCGATTACAAGGTTTCGTTTGGACGAAAGAAAAATACATAAACAGGGTTAATGAAGACTTTACCAATATATCTGATGTATTAAAAATAGAAGTTGTTCAAATAAAAAAAAAAGCTTCATTGGATAGAAATATATTATTGACACAGTTTTTGATATTTAATATTTACTCCAATATTTAATCCAGTGGTATACTTCCAGCAATCTATTATCACAATTATGGGGGTCAGGGAAACGCTTCGAAAACCAGCAAGATCATTCCCATCCCTTTAGTGGATTCCGTTTCAACTACATTTTTTCTTATTTTTTTCTATTTTTTTCGGAGGGGGGATTCTTTTTTAGATATTTTGAAATATGCAAGTTGCAGACAAGTTACATCTAAATGCTATTATATTAGGTTCTCCCGAATATCATATGTTTGGTAATTGTGTGTTTTCAAGAAAATATGTGCAACTAAAAACCCAATGGAAATGTTACCGATTTTCACAGTTCATCCCCAATAAACGATTAACACAGTCTGGAGGGACATTAACCACTGATTGACAGGTAAATCATGAAAATATATTTATGAGATATCATTCATTGGAAAAGAGAGTAAATTTCGACCATCTTTGTTTTATGTCATAAATCAAGCTAATCTAAATGATAATTTGTATAAATCACAAAATAAAAAATAAAATTCACATCAAAAATGATCAGCATGCAAAACTTGTGTCATGAGACTATGACCATGAAAATGAATTTTCTCAGTATTTTATACTTTTGAACCATAATCATAATCTCCGCTCGACACCTTCCAATATACGAGGTAAAGGAAATGAAGAAGTATGAAAGAAAGTGTTCATCATGTGGAGTGCTTGTTACCTTATAGTATTCCGCTGCAATAGGTATGTGATATCCCCTCAATAGGACAAAATCAGACCAAAGCAGGAAACTAAGAAATCGAGTAAAATGTTCATAATTCGTTGGTCACCCACGGCAACCAAGAAATACGACACATACAAAAAGAGAGAGAAGGATTATTAAAAAAGGCAAAAAGTGCTGTGATAAGGCGGTCATCTCAGCATCATCGGTTCACTCCCCTTCTTCTGGCTGTCATAGATCGTGGGGTCAATATTACTTTTCTTCCAGCTTTCTTACTCTCTATTCTATCTCCTGTATGATTTCCATAGATGTTGCTTCACGCTCTAATTCTCCCGAAGGAGTTTGACGCAATTCCGAGATGTCAGATTTGGTCACTATAAATCAACGATAGAACCACCATAACCAACAATTACAAGCTTCGTTCATCTTTGAGCTCGTAAGGCATTTTACGTGCCCCCAAATAAACTGTCATATTGATGTGTTGTATACGTATGTTTGAAGCTTATCGTGGGTTTTTACACAGTTCTTTTAACAACGGGAATCTGGTTTATTATGTGTTCATTTTCATTGAGTGCCTATATGCATAGACATATAAGCACAGTATTAGATTTTAGTCATATTCTATTCCGAACTAAAGTACTAAGAGTCGAATCGGGTAAGTTATATTTTACTGAATGAAATATGTTCTGTAGGAATTTAGCTTTTCTTCCGTCGTTATACGGTCATGCAATACTTCTAAAGTTGATAAATACAGATTTTCTTTATACAGACCTATGGCATACATCATTTTGTTTATTCAAACATATTTTTGGCTTATACACCCAGTAAATATGTTTGAATAATTGAAATTTCTCCCAGGAAGCATTGCATTTATAAAATCATTTTGTTTGCTTGTATTTGAATCATTCCTTTTTCCCTTTTTTTTTTCCTGCATTTTCAAAATAGAACATAATCATATACATAAAGTAACAAATATTTCTTCATTTTACATAATTATACATTTTTAAGTACATTAAATAAGATGCATACAAACACAAATATAATTTCAATGAAAAAAGATAAATTACAGAATCATTCCTTCAATTGGATGATAATGATAACAACAACAACAACATTTATAATAATAGCAATGGTGTTAATATCATAAGTAATAGCATTTATAAAGCTATAAATACAAATGTTTTCTAAACGCTGTACAATTGTTAACATGTCCTTTAGACAAAAAACTAATAATAATAGCCGGCGTTTACTTCTTTTGCTTCCCTACTCTAATTGCACGCTTACATAAGTATGACGTTTGAGGTAGACACCTTAAGGTACATTATGATAAAAGGCAGGAAAGAAAATGACAGAAAAATATGACAAGTCAACAGAGTATCTAGTAAGTGATAGTTATGACGTAACCATTTTAATGAGAAGCAGAACGAATGATCAGATCGTCTTAATGTATTCTGAACAATCTTGCATAATACTGGAATAACTCATCTGGATAACAACCGAATTGCATAAGCTGACGCACTCATATCCAATTTAGACTCGGAATTAATTCTTTGGAAAGAGTCATAAATCTGCTTCAGTGTACGCGATGAATGTTTTAATTCAAAATGAAAAGAATCGGAGATGAGTCAATATGTCAAAGCTGTGGAATTTGAATTTTAGATATTTCGATCATTCCAGGCTTTTTGAAATAATATATATATACCGGGGGAGAAATTCTATTGTAAGTTAATACTGTGGGATACTCTGCTGGCTATATTGGGTATACCAGCCGGTTTTAGATTGAATATACATTTATTTTTTTGTGAAATAGAAAACACTATCGATCTGTGGAGGCTGTTTAAGGAGTAGATTTTCCAAAATCAATATAGGTTTCTCTCCAGCATAGGGAAACATGCCTATCCAAAGTTGAAATTAAATTGACACTCCTTAATTATTTCCCTTTTTCCTGTATGTACTTTATCTCCCTCTTCCATGAAATAGCAGGGATACTATTTTTTAATATGAAATTGTTTCCGTTTGGGAAAGCTTTGTCATTGCTTAAGTCCTAATCAAAATGAAAACATAAGCATTGGACGTGCCTTTCGTGTTATTGACCATCTTACAAAATACCCTTGAACAAGATATTTTAATGCGAGGGAAAGTGAAACAGTTGGTTGACAACGGCATGATTATTTCCTTGTTTAAAGACAGTTGGTCATTTCAGTTAAAATTGTCCATGCTTTTGTAGTGATTGAACATAATTTATGACAACAATTTTTGTCAATTCCAATAGCTGTATTCTCTCAATACAGTTAACACCTACCCACTTGCAACTGGTAACGTTCTTACGGATTAGGTTGACTGCAGGTGAACTGCACAAAACGCATTAAAAGGTCTATCGACTTTAGTCTGCCATGCAGTGCACGTGTTAGTTTAAGGCTTCACGTACCTTTTTTTGTTTGTTTTATAATACCATTCTTTAGAATTGGCTTGTCGGTATACAGCTATTAAGCCTTGAAAAAATGTTAACCTAGCAACAACCAATGTATGTTGAATGAAACGAATTGATAAGGAAAGCCGTTATTAGGGAAATAAAAAATATCTTGACGAGAACGTATTGGTACTAAATTGTATTTGTATTGTACGTAGAACAAAGAACTCACATCAGTATTGTAAAACAAATTAATTTTGTTTTACCATTCTTTAGAATTGGCTTGTCGGTATACAGCTATTAAGCCTTGAAAAAATGTTAACCTAGCAACAACCAATGTATGTTTAATGAAACGAATTGATAAGGAAAGCCGTTATTAGGGAAATAAAAAATATCTTGACGAGAACGTATTGGTACTAAATTGTATTTGTATTGTACGTAGAACAAAGAACTCACATCAGTATTGTAAAACAAATTAATTTTGTTCAAAATGTTAGCTACAATAAAATCATATAAAAGAAATACACGATCTCTCAATGTATCGATCACTTTATGAAAAGAGAAGAATTATCCGAATGTTATACTTACAGCCTATATAGACAAAATGCATCGATATAACTACTTGAAGCTTAAAGGTAAGATCATTAAAAGTAGTAGAATTCTCTGTCCTTTTAATCCTGAATGACTAACGTTGAGGAATAGAAGAATTAGACAACACAGTCAATACTGATGATACTAATTAAAACAAGAAAGTAATTTCAAAGAAATTCAGAACCACCCATACAACCTTCCTTCTCATCACCGTTAAGACTGATTCTTGTATACGCTTTTTTATAAATAAAGCTAAAATGTACCTCTATTTTAGAAAGGAGCACATGTTTTGTTCAGCATACGATGATCTAATCCTTACTAACTAAATGTCCAATTCATTTATCGCGTAAGCCATGGTTTATGGCTACTTTTAGGAGCATTGTGGTATAGTGGTTTATTAACTAGACTCTCAATCACAATGTTGATTCTACACCAGGGGAGTGTTTCACAAAGACTAAGATCAGTTTGCTCTCACCTTTGTGATCTTTAGATAATATTTTTTCTTCAATAATGAATTATAAAAAAAGAGTAAATTCTGTAAATTTGTGGCCATGATCGGTACGTCCCTTGAGAGACCAATTCCAGTAAACGGTGAGAGCAAACAGTGGCATGAATGGCCTGCCGTAGTTAAGTCAAACTTAAATATCTTAGTGGTCATTAAACAATGTATTTTTATCTGCAGTTTTCTCTCTCCATCCATTATGTTAAATGCGTATTTCATTTTCTGAAATACAATGTGCGCCCATAATGACTGACGGAGCCAAAGCTATGATAGGGTAACAATTACCAATCCATTCGGGAAGCCTATATACGCTTTAAAAACAAGTTTTATAAAACGTTTTTTCTTTGCTATCATCAGACTATCTCTGTTGTTAGATCTATAAATACATAATTACTCAGCCTCCCTATCCCACTTCTTCTCCCTCTCCTATCTGTTTATATTCCTATCATCTCTTTCTTTCTCTCTGGTTTTTTTTCGTAGGTCTTCATTGGTAACCAGCTTCTATTTGTGATGTCAAATTTGATTGTGCACTTCACTAACACAATGGATTCTGACACTTTGGAATAAACATCAGACCTATATATCTTAGTTCATGGCCTACAAGAAGTTCGTAAACAACCTTAGTGAACTTATGAGGCATCTGTTCATAGCGGCGGATATCAGAATCCATTTAGGGTTTTTATGATCACCGACTAAATCTTTCGTCTTTTGGGAAAATCTCTAAGTATTTTTAGGGGTTAAATGTGAGGGGTATATGACAATCTCTAATGGCTCTCTAATGCTTTTTGGCGAGCAAACAATGACACTGATATGAACTACTGCAGTTAGAATATGTTATTTTGGGGCTGAATGAAGATAGTATTTTATGCTTTTAACTCCATTTTTTGTCATCGTGAGGAAAGCGATTGAACTTTGCTGAATATTGAAAAAGGCTCTCTGATACAAAAGACATCTCCATACATCTCCTTGGAAATATCGGATTTTTTCATCTTTCATCCATTACATCGGATCATGAATACCCGAAAGCAATGAAAAAGAAAAGAAGGTAATAGATCGATCAATTGCAAAATATTTATTTTGCTTGAGCATTTGCTTATAGGATTTTATTTAAACAATATTCTGTACACAACTGCAGTATCGTTGACAACCTTGATAAGATAAATGTTATAGTTTCTTGACAATAGTTGGTCGATACGGTGAATTGTATGATTGGCAAAGCAGGTCATCATCATTGAATAAACAGACAAAGAGACAAATATCACTGAACAATAGTAAAAATTGGCTTTTTAAAGCGTTCGGTTATCCGAAAGGTTGCAATTCTTGATGAAAGTTGAAATCTCGTATTGACACGCCGAATGACGTCTCGATTTTTATCATACTATTTATTGTTTTCATACTATTTTTTTTTTTTTTTTAGACAATAAAATAAATCTCGACCAATTTAGAGTATAAACCTGTAATTATATTGTAACATTACAAAGTATTATCAGTTGTGGCAGTAAGTAATCTTACTCAAAAAACAGCTCGCTCGACTGTATAGTTAACTTCAACATAATTCACTAAACATATTTTGGAAAACGAACAGTAATATTAAGGACTATAGTTGAATACTAATTTATATGTATTAATGAATTATGTTGAAGTATTATGGAAAATAACAGTGAAGAAAAAATAAATGTACAGTTGTCTTTCTTTACATTTGATTATTCACGATTGAAATAAAAATCTATAATGGAAAATTTGTCTCTTTACAACTCATTGACCAATCATATCATATATTTATGCACCTACTTTGCCCAAACAAAATGTATGGTAATATTGGACAGGATAGTAATGTACATATAAACATAGCAAATCAAATTTTAATATAAATATGAAATTACTCATCCAAAAGTTTGATATGACGATCTCACATATTGAATATGAATCCATTATGACTGAACGTCACAGAATATTATAGAGTTTTAGAAGAAATCGAGAAATTAATTTAATTTTGCCATGTGGTTCCACCTTAAAATCTTTTTGATTTTTTGATTTTTTGCTATTCAAATAGCTCTTTCAACCATTACGATTAGATGGAGGTACAATCTATCTGACAACATATATAAATATATGTACCTATATATACATAAAATAGAAAGTGCGACTGTTTATAGTTAGGATTTTATAAATTGAATATGTAATATAAAATATATTTTATCTATCAAAATAATCGTAAATTTATCCTTTTAAAGGTGATTTCCAATAGGAATCATTCTAATTTCATGCATGAATTAACATAACCATTTAACTATAACTGAGTCTCTTAATTTTTTTTTAAAAATTGGGATATCTGCCCGTTAAAATCTTAATTAGGGTTGGAGGTATCCTACGGCTCGTCCACGAGTTCGGGTGTATAGGAGAGGCATCTTGACCTTGCTTGTCAGAACCATGTAGTCATGAGACTACAGACTCTACAGTTGACATCCAGAGCTCAATCATCCTCATTATTTCTCATTCATTGTTTTTTTCATTATTGAACAAGAATGTCTTACAGATGCACATGTTCATTGACATGTTTTTGAATAGCTTCTTGCTCTCTTTTGCATTTTTTTTAAACAGACGTTCTTACGATTACATTAATGTGCCCATCCGAGCGTGATCTTATTTGATGTTAAGTATAGATAATTAACTTTTCTTTAGTTTTATGTTTATTTCATTACATTTTATTGACGGTTGATATGGAAAGGTTGATATATAATATGAAATAAAAACATATTAAGCCCAATTGGTATTACGACTTCTTCTTCTATTAAAGTACTACTACTACTACTACTCTTAATGTACAGAAGTGGAAATCCAGTTGTGGATAGTCATGTTAGGGAAAACGTTGGAATAGAAATCGAAATCCGCTCTACAAATGATGGAATCACCACTCAAAAGAGTACTTCAACCACTAATATAGAATACATCCTCCTATAATTTCAATTCGTCCAAATTTAGAGATCCCTAATAAACCACTAAAAAACAAGATATTTTTTCTATTACATTAAAAGAGTATTACCAGCGTCACCACCACAACCACCACTTCTACTACTACTATTAATACTCCCACTACTACTCTTAATAAAACTACTACTTCTGCTACCACCATTACTACTTCTACTACTAATATCACCACTACTACTACTACTACTACTACTACTACTACTACTATTTATACTACTACTCCCTGACTACTATTACTACCACCATTACTACTACTACTACTACTACTACTACTACTACTACTACTACTACTACTACTCCAACAACTACTTCTACTACTACTACCAACATCACAACTACTATTTCTACTGCTACTAGTGTTGCAATCGAGAACCGGTGTCTCGAGGTAAAAGCAGAAGAAAGTTTGGGATAAACTGTATTTAGATTTCAGGTTTCGGAGTCGTGATCAAAACTGAGACATTAAATTCATGAGACAGAGACTGCTCTCATGATTGCATCACCCATTATGTCCAATATTACTCGTACTGCTACCACTATCCTAATCGAGAACCGGTGTCTCGAGGTAAAAGCAGAAGAAAGTTTGGGGTAAATTGTATTTAGATTTCAGATCTCGGAGTCGAGATAAAGACTGAAACATCAAATTCATGGAACAGGGACCGCTCTCATGATTACATCACCCATTATTTCCAATATTACTCGTACTGCAACGACGACTACTACTATTTTGTCTACTACGAATACTACTGCCAATAGCTGGTGTTAGTACTATTGCTGCCCCCAAACTATAAAATAGCTTGCCAATAGAAATACGAAGCACTCCATCTCTCAATGTCTTCAAATCCAAATTAAAAACATATTTGTTCAATTGAGAGATCCTATTTTGTAGAATTTAGTATTTAAAAAAAGGAGCTCTGAACCAGCGCAGCTGAATATATTTTGTATTATTATTATTATTACTAATATTACTTCCACAATAAGTACAAGCCGCAATACTACTTCTTCTTTACTTCTTTCTACCTCTTACATTAGGTCTAAGTCTATTTCTACCTCTTACTCAAAAACCTCTACTACTCTTATTCCTCACTCTCCTCACTCCACTACTTGTAATAATATTAGTTACTACTTCTACTACTACTACGACTACCACGACTACGCTAACTGCTACTACTTCTATTCTTACTACTACCAATATAATCAATAATCAAAAATAAAAACTCACCGCTAACCACTGTGGATGAAAGAAGCACCAAGGCAAGTATGACGGGAACTAAAAAGTAATAAAAAGAATTTTTATGTCTGATTGCACACGCCATTTTAGTCTGTGTGTATGGTTGAAACGTCGATTGCCGGCGTTCACGTTGTCGAGCAAATCTTCCCTATTTGAGCAGACAATCAATGTGTCAGAGGGAGATCGCTTTGAGAGAAAGTCTTTTATCGAAAATCAGACTGAAGAAGTGCTCATATGAACTCCTTTGTTCCTACAGAGTTTCTCCGAAACTTGTTTCCCCTGTCACCAAAACCACCTTCATTGGGTATTTCATAAATTTACCAGGCGGTTAATTGCTGCTAATTTACAAAACGCTGCTCCGAAGTTTTGTACCACTGATCCCTCTTGAAGTGGAGTGATAGGCGCAACCAAAAAAAGCGGAAAGGAAACCCGACGATGGCTAAAATGGAAGAAATCATCAGCGGACTAATTAAATAATTGTTGGAGTAGCAAAAGACAATTAAATAGATTGGTAGATACAGAGGTAGGTAGACACTTTAACTCTCTGCTTTTAACCAGAACTACTTGTTGATAGCGTGCTCACTATAGCATCCCCCGTTGTTTTCTCATTGCGTTTCGTCGTTTAAGTGAGGGGTTAATGCGTGCGCAGCAAGACAGGTCATTTAGCTTCAAACGGGCGAGTCCATTACGGATAAGAAGGACGAGGTGGGCGATGAAAATTAGTCTTTAAAAAATGAATCTTTAAACGTCATTTTTGTGCACAAACTCAGTAAAAAATAATGAAGAGTGAGAAAGAGATAGAGAACGTGGGTGGGAATAGATAATGACCGACAAAAGTACAACTTTATGTTTTCTGGGCGATGCTTAATCCGTCGGTTAAGGGCTATGCCTGCGTCTTGCTGTCCCCAAATTAACACCAGATGGACACACGACAAAGGAAATGTTCAAATTCGGCTCTGATCGTAAAAAACATTGGACAATTCGTGAGGGCATCACCCATCATTTGACTTTTTGTTTTTGGAATGCCAAAAAAATGCCGGAAGACCTTGCGAAAGTGTGAAAATTATTTCGTTTCGTGTTCAATTCGTATGTTCATTTTGCCCTTCGTAAGGCCATCGTGAGTGCATCTTGTCAAATCGTGTCATATTAGTCTTTACCTCGTGTGATCATCGGTGCCATCAGGCATTTTCGACTCACGAAGACAATACGAAGGAATCAAGAAGCTGCCCGATGGTCTGAGGAAGGCAACACGACTACGTGAAGCCCTCGCAATGCCGTCGTGATGATGCTTAAGCAATATCTTGTATGATGTGTAAAGAGAAACAAATATTGAAAGCATCCCAGAGAATGTGTAGGTGCCCTTTTTTTTCTCCAGAAAGTGCCCTTTTTGTAGGAACCCCCCCCCCCCCACGTTGGAAGTCGCTCCGCCGCCCTTGCCCAGAGCATCATTAATCCCCGATCAGCAATTGAATTTCACACGGTAGGCCGAAGGTTTCACACGCATCGTACTCTCAATACGATGTCGTGTAGGCATCGTGTGGCCTTCGTGTGCCATGGCCTACGGAAAAAATACTACTAATGAAAATTCTCATGTTCTTGTTGCCTTTATGTGTGGTTTTATAGGCATTGTACTTGCTTCGGCTGTTGCTAGGCTATTGATTAAGTTCGGGGCCCTCTTCGAGCGAAATTCAAAATTTCATATTCGTATATGACCATCTGATCCGGGGAGTGTTTCATAAAGAGTTCGTCAAGTTACGCATGACTTTACGAACGAATTGTATATGAAGTGCCAGATAGGATGCCCAAAGTTCTTTCTGATATTTACAATAATCTCAATTAAATTATGGCAAAAAATATACTTTGCTTTAAAAATGGTTGTTATAATAAGAATTTTAATTTACATCTGCACAGTTCAACTTAATAAATAATAATCAATAATGATTGAGCATCCAATTTGGCTTTTCATATACAAGTCGTTCGTAAAGTCATGCGTAACTTTACGAACAGCTTTATGAAACACCCCCCTGGTTTCAATTTCGGGACAGTGTGACGCAGGCATTAATGAACACTTGAGATCTTCAAACTGATGAAGTGAAAAAGCACTTTCGGTGAATTCGTAGAACAAATGTGTAGGCCCTATTATATCTGATTTGGGGGGACATAATCGGCCTGTGCCCATTGTAAAACAGTTTTGACAACACCTTAAGTACATAAAAGAAAAACATTCGACCCAACATGTTCCTGAAGAATCTTATGCCCTTCTCCCGGCTTTAAAAAAAGATTTGTTGTGCTGCTTTATCAACTAAAAAATGTGATCACACTTATTTCATGCCAGAATTGTTTTTGAATAGTGAATCGTTTCTCCCGCCCCCATAAAAAAGACCCGCCCGTGCCCCATGTTCATGTCTACACCAAATCGGAGAAAACTGAAAATTATCAAAGATCTAGTAACTTTTTTCCTTACACCCATCTGACCTTTTAAAGTATTAATTAAATAACACAACATGTTGATCGAGTTTTATTTACTATTAATAGCAGTATGATTGTTGATTGGCGATTTTTTTTTTCTTCTCATATACTTTTAAACTTTCATTAAGGATTGTACAATTTCTAAGATGCCATACAAGACAAACAATATTACATGACTGACTGCGATACACACCCAAGAAGAAGAGCTATCAAAATGAGCGAGAAAATGACGCGTAAGTAAAACTGCAATTAATAGTTACGTTATTATTATTATTAGTTAATGCATCGAACGGGGCGGGACTTGGAATTATATGAAAATTACATTACAAATAATTTGTTTGCTATCATTATAGGCAATTGGAACAGAAGTTTTATGTGGCAAAGATCTTGCATGGTTATTTTTTCACGCCTTGATTAGTGCAGCAGGTAATTGGATCATTGATATTTGTTAAATAAAAATGAAAGTCCTAAAAGAATTAGTGATATGCTGTAAATAATATTTTCTAAAAATTAAAACAACCAAAAACGCGATCGCAAAGACTTTCGAAAATCTAAGATAATTTCACTAGTCTTGTCAATCACCTACTGACATGTGTAAGCATGACAATGATGTATTACGTAATCCGAACATGACTTCTGTGGGATGCATAGCATAATTTGCCCTTTAATTGATTTCTAGAAAATCTTTGCGATCATGTTCTTACCAGAACTTTGGCAAAACAGAACAACTGCTATAACTGCCTATAATAGCGAGCGAGTGAGGTATCTTATATTTGATCTTTTATGTACACACGCTCCCTACAAAGCAGTCCTGTCATTATGCCAATTTCATTTGCATTTTACTTTCGGCAACCAACTACGTCCGCCAAATATGGCTACTTCTTCACATGATTACTAAAACAAAAGAATAGAAATACAGGTTGATATGTACCGAATACCAATGCTTTAATTAAACAGTCAATGGGTTCAAGCTGTGGTGAAAAGAACACGAACAAACAAACTAGAGTGAGAGAATACATAACATTTCTGAAAAAAAATTTCCCTTTATTCTCGAAAATCCATCGAAAACTCTCATGCAGAAAAACCACTGCCACCCGTTTTTAAAATAAATAATACATTTAATGAAATATTCACATATTTTTTTCCTTGCTCAGATAATTTTAGACGTGTTTCTAAATGACGTAGAAAACAATGGGTAAAGGCATTTATGGCCATCAAATAATAATACAAAATGTAAATTATATGAATCGAGACTATATTTGCAGGGTACCATTTATGCTTGGTAATTAGATATGATTTGATATGACAACATTTAGTATTGTACTGTGTACAGTAATACGAATTAACTAGCCGTCACTAGGAATAAATTACCCATAAGTACATTCATTTTCAATTTATAATGCGTTCAGTTGACCTTATATATTATTACATAGTAAAGCTTGAAATGACCAATTTTAGCTTATTTTTAGAAGTCAGGTATAAAGTTAACACTGGAAGGACCCTAGAAGTAGAACATGGAAGCACGGCTATAAAAATAAATCATACAATACGGTTTTGTCGGCCTTCCCAAAACCAAATCTTCTTTTCAACAAGTAAGCCGATCCGCAATTATGTTGATATTATCATCGAAAATCTCACAAAACCGACATTTTCAGATTCTTCGCTCTAAATACCATTTTGAAATATATTTTTAATAACATACTATTTGGTCAATTTAAAAACCAGACGTCAAAAGATATGCCGCCATTCATCACGTTTTATATTTTTACACTCATGCTCATTTTGTTAACCTACTTTCCTCTTAGAGATAGTTTCAAATCAGTACTCATATTGCATGTTTAACCACATTAGTTATTATTCAAACAGTGAGTTCATGTTTTTCTTTAGTCTGTATGTCTTACTAACGAGATATGAATCAGTTGTCAGCATGTAAATGTTTTTTGTTGATTCAAGTTCGGCAGAGTCGTCTTCATTTACATTTAGATGAAATACTCGGCGTCATTTTAATAAGAATTCCGTCTGCTTCTCTGTCATGCAATTACTCTCGTTTGGAGATATATCTTTTTTTAGATTAGGTTAGTATGAAATCATTATGAGGCATACCAATGTTTGGTTGACTTGGAATGAAATTAAGATATTGACGATCACGGTTAGTTTGATAGTATGACCAATTAAGAAACCTGGAGCAAATTGTTTTAAAAGTGATCCACCTACGTCGATGATTAAGGTAAGTAGATGGACTAGAAGATAATGAACACCCACCTCCTAGCACGATCCCATGGGACAGCTCCCTTTATGACAACCGCACTAATTATGTCACGTGCTTCATCTATGGTCATCAACATGTGTAACAAAAGCCGGGATAAATACGTTAATAGCGGACCTATTTCCAACGAGCCGCGTCTTTTCGTCACACGATACTCGAAGATAGAACTCATAAGTGTAGACGACTTTACGGAGTGCGCGTGATTTTCTTTCTCGCCATAATTTGGCGTGGATGCATTTTGCTTTTAATCGGTTTCATTAGGGACTCCTTAACACGGCTGAATCAGTAAGTGCAAAGAGGTCGAGATGGGCTGCTTAAAGAGGGCAGGAGATCAAGTTTCCATACTAATGAAGGGCGACGAGAAAATACACCGTCCATTACACGTGCATGTTTTTTTGTCATATTGCCCGCTGCATTCACACCGATTCATAATCTTGTCGTCACGATACAAAATAATGTTTGAGGAAAATGACTTTGCTTTGAACTTCGATTTGCACTTGTAGATGTGTCCAGACGCTTAAATAAGAATAAAGCCTTCTATTCAATTTGTCTTTGGATTTCACGAAAAAGATGCATCAAAATATCACTGACCATTATGATAATAAACATTTTCCCTTTATGATTTTCTCCAACGTAGCTCTTAAAAGATTTATGAAATATTGCCAGTTAACTTCTTCAAATTACTGTTCATAATCAATTGCCGGATAACCAACCTGTCATCAGAACACACGTCTTGTAGGTATTTGCATTCACGTCCCCACGAGACGATAAACACCTTTATTTTGGGTCCATGCGATTATAGTTACCTCCGGATCTTTTATCCTGGATCACTACTGAAACACATTTTCCTACGAGAACATGTACCTCAGACAAATATATTCGTCGGTCAGGTACCTCTCGGCCAATTACTTCAGGACTATACTCACTGGACAACTACCCCTGCAGAAGGACAATTAGCTCCAGGACAATTACCCCCAAATATACTACCTCTAGGACAAATACTTAAAAGGTACTTATTGTACTATAGTACTATAGTACTATAGTAGTTCTTTTTTCTTCCTCCATCATATTTTCTCTACTCTCTGACAAGTGGAGTACCCATAGATATCTACGGAAGGATGACCCACATTCCATACTTCAGCCAATGATAACTCATACACCCCCACCCCGTCCACCCCAAAAGATACAGGGTAAATCGTTTGCCTCCTCCAGTACCCGCTTTCCAACCATTGCTTTCCATAATTTCCGTCATTTGGGTGATACACCCATTTACCTTTTGTGACACACAAACCCACTTCCACAAACTTTTTTTTTTTTAAACTATTTTGTTTTATTTCTCCAAATGTGTAATACAAACCATGACATACAATTGAATAAAATAAACGTGTTCAATATTGATGCTTTTACATAAACATAATTAAACACAAACTTATTTGCAGTATAATATAACTTAGCAACAGAGTAAACGTATAAGTACCTAAACATAATATGTTAATTGTAAATGTTATTCACTTATATATTACAACAAAAAAACTTAAACAAATCTGGAGGTAATTTTACAGAAACAATCCTGCCCCCCTCCCTGCCCCCTCCCTGCCCCCTCCATCACACAAACGCACAAACGCACACTCGTACATTCCCATGCACCCCTCACCCACACGCATCCATATACACACACAAACACACACACACCCACATACACTACATACTCAGTGGCTGTTTGCTAACATTATTAACTGAAGAAAAATATACTAAATATTTAAGTTAACCAGGCCGCAAAATAGAGTTACACTTTAACAAGCTCACGATGGAGAGGAAAAACAAATCTTAATGAACCCTAAGCTGCTCCCACTTCAGAAAATGTAAGTCCAGCTTTCCCATTCTAATGGCTATTTTCTTTTCCTCATCCCTATAATTAAAAATGTTTTTTTCATTTTTTTCTAAAGTCGGTACTTGCTCCCCCCCCCCCGATCTTGACATAGATATAAAATACTTAACCATGAAAATTATAGTATTAAAGATTTAATTCTATATGAACTGCCTGCCGACCCAACAAATATATCTCGCCATTCTAAATCTTTAATTTCATTTAACTAAAAAAGTTGTACTAAAGCCTGCCATATCCTTCAAACGCTCCCGCAGGATAAAAATAAATGATTAGACGTTTCCGTTTCCTGTTTACAAACGAACATAAATCATCGCCAACAAAAACAAATCTATCAAGATGGTCATTATTATATATGGCTCCATGCAATAATCTGAATTGAAATTCTCGTTGTTTTATAATGGAGTAGAGTAATTCGTGGTCTAACAAATATTCTTTTTATTCTTTTTCTATAAAAAAATCATACTTATTTTGCCCACCCCTTACATGCAAATCATACTTTTGCTCTAGTACTTTTATAAAATAATCATAAATTGTTCTTGAACTCACATCTAAATTTTTTTTTAAAACCTGAAATATAAAAATAAGTATTATAGCTTAAAACATCAACCTCGAGGAATAGTATTGACCATTAATCTTCTTTCCATAACCTGGGTACCGCATCATAAATATCAATAATCATAAGCAAATTATTACCTTTCATAACGAGGTTCACAAAATATTGAACAGACTTAACATGAGCTTTCTCAATCAAGTGATTCGCTTGAACAATCCCTTTTTCAAACAAGTATCTATGAAATAAAATGTTTCCATTTATACATATATTCCTATTATTAAAAATAATTGGATTCATACAACCGTCCAAATGTCATAAATTATTTGTCTCTTGCCATGCTTGCAACATTTCCATATATAGTACAGTGGAATATCTAAAACGAACTTAATCTTTTTTTATATCATAATCACATACAAAAATAAATCTATCACCCACAAACTGTGAGCAATAATCAAAATACAATTTCCATCCCAAATTTGTATCTCCATATAAAAGATGTTTTATCCACATTATGCGCTGTATTTTAACGGACATTTCAAAATTAATCATTCTTAATCCTCCAAAGTCATAATCCTGATACATTATTGCCCGTTTAATTCGATCGTTTCCCCTCCATATAAATTCAAATGAATTGTTGCTACCTCTTTTTATACCCAATGAGGGACAATAACTCTCTCTTTCCCTGTCTCTCTCTCATCGTCTCCCCTCCCCTCTCCCCAGTGGCGTACCTATGGGGGGGGGCAGGGGGGGCAGAGTGCCCCCCCTGACGGGCTCCAGGGGAAAAAAAGAAAAAGGGGAAAGAAAAGAAAAGAAAGGGAAAGGAGAGAAAAAGAAAAAAGGAAAAGGAAAGAAAAAAGGAAAGAAAGAGAAAAAAGGAAAAAAAGGAAAGAAAAAAGGAAGAAGAAGAGAAAAGGAAGAAAAAGGGAAAAGAAAAGGAAAGGAATAAAAATGGGGAAAAGAAATAAAGAACATGGCCGTAAGCACCGGGGGGGGGGCAGTTGACCCCAGATATTTTGAAATCGTACAGTTTTTTTCCTGAAAATGTAGTGTAGGCCTATACCAAATCCTTCAATTCTACTTTTGAAAGTGCAAAAGTACCCTCATGACCAGTTCGGTCGCTCGAACTCCCTTCACTCCTTTTGCTTTTGAGATTCTTCGAAAACTTTTAACGCATCTTTCCCCCTTCCCCCATCAGAAAAATATTTAGCATACGGCCCTGAAAAATTAAAACAAATGAAAATAGGAAAATATAAGTGATATAACAAATTTGAAACTCTTCGCTGGCGCGAACTGCTTGCTAGCCTATTTTGTATTAAATGTTTTCACTTCCTCGTCCCCCTGAAAAGAGAAAAGGATTAGTATTGCCTAGAATACAATTGTGCCTGCCCCGACGGGCCCCGACCTGCAACCATGGCAACAATAACACACAATATATGTACCAAATGTTACTAAAAGAGACTAATTCATTTTTCTCGCTCGCTACACTCGCTCGCGAATAAAATGAATAGACATTGCTTTGGAAACAATTGTGCCCACCCTTGACCTGCAACAATATCATTAAAAATGGAAGAGTTTTTTCGCCCTCTCGCCAAAAAGGAATTGAATCGCGTTAAACGCGATTGCGTCCATCCTGACCTGCACCAATAAAAACAAGTTTATTTATTAATTTCTATTAAAAGAGAATTTATTTTTTTTGCTTGCTCGCTATGCTCGCTTGCCAAAATGGACCTAATCACCTTAGACATGATTGTGTAAGCCCTGCCCTGCAACAAAAAAATCTGAAATTTATGAACCAATTATCATTACAAAAATTTTGCTCGCTCGCTACGCTCGCTCGCCAAAATAGAAATAACACAGCTTTTAATAATCACGTCCCTGACATGGAACAATTAAACCAAGTTTATATACCATATTTTCCCTATAAAGAGAAGTGATTTTTTTTTGCTCGCTCGCTACGCTCGCTCGCCAAAATAGAATTAACACCGCTTTTAATAATCACGTCCCTGACATGGAACAATGAACCCAAGTTTTATGTACCATATTTTCCCTATAAAAGAAAAGTGATTTTTTTTTTTCGCTCGCTACGCTCGCTAGCTCGTGGAATTATGTGCCCACCACTAACCTGCTACAATATCATTAAAAAGAGAAATGTAGGGGGTTGCCTGCCCGCCAAAATGGGATTGACATTGCCTTAAACACGAGTGTGCCCGCCCCCTACCTGCAACAATCACCCTAAACACAATATTGTTCCCGCGCCCTGCATGGGACAATTGAACCAAGTTTAAGTGGCAATTATTAAAAAAGAAGTGATTTTTTTCTTGCTCGCTACACTAGTTTGCAAAAAAATGAAATTAACGTTGCTAACAAGTGAATGTTCCCACCCCCAACTTGCAACAATACCAGTTTATATACCAAACGTTACTTAAAGATTTTTTTTGCTCGCTCGCTCGCTCGCCAGAAGTGAAAATTAGCATCGCCTTTTTTGTTTGTTTCGGTCGCTTGCCCCCCCTGACGGAGTACCCCAGGTACGCCACTGACTGCCTCTCCCCTCCCATCTCTTTCTCTTTTTCTCTCTTTAACCTTTCCACACCTGACGTCTCCTCAGACAGCAAGTTCATTTTGATTTCGGCTGCCGTGACATGATCGATAATTTCTACACAACATTAGCAGTAACAAAACCGTCCTTATGAAACATTTCAAAACATGTCTGCCTTTCTCCCGTTGTTACTTATTCCAGTTTTTACGAAATTCGCTCCTCTGCCCTTTATACTTGTAAGTGAGAATATTTGAATATGAGACCACTTAATTCTCTAAGGTCAAGAAACGAGAAGCATAATGCAAAATTGATTTGCGGAATTAGGTCAGAAGATCATGTAACGATTAATACGTGAAAGGCTTCAAATCGAGGATTTCGTAGGCATACCAAGGCAAAATTCACATAAAAATATCTGTTTTTATAATATTTTACCTGGGTAACATATTTTTGCTCTCACTCTCTCTCTCTCTCTCTCTCTCTCTCTCTGTCTCTCTTTCTCTCCCCTCTCTCTCTATCTCTCTCTCCATCTCTTTCTCCCACCTTCTCGATTTTGTCTGTCCCTCTCCGTAATGATTACATCCAAACTCACAACGGTGCACAATACAGGGTCATTCATTAATATATTTGTTCAATCAGTATAATGTATATTTCATGACTTCACATATTTATACAAACATGACTTTTGTGGATCCGCTTTTTTGTTGTTGCCAGAGTAGCATAATAAATCCACACAATACAACATAAATCAAAAGATGAAACCACAAGTTTGACCTATCTACGCGATCGGGAGTGTTTACAAGCAAAATAAAACAGGAGGTGCTATGGTTGATATTACTTCATGCATCTAGATTTATTCAGCAGGAGGTATCAATGTATTTTTAAGCAGAGGGGCGAGGGTAAAAGCAGACGATCATCTTGCAATCTTAATGTTTGTAGAGCTGGATACACATGGGCATTTGAAGGGGGTAAGGAGTAAATTGCCCTCCTGACGGTTTTCGAACCAAGAAAAACAACAGTCAATGGAGTATTGCTCTCTGAATCGCATCAAACATAAACACATCCTATTAAAAAATTATTGCTCGGCAACAAAAGAATAATATATTTTTTTTTGTTTAGGGTTGGTGCCCCTTGCTTAACTTATTTACTCTAAGCTCTGATATTTTGCCCCTCCTAAGGCAAAGGTATGGTAGCGCCACCGGTTGAAAATATCTGTCTAGTTTTTGTTTTTCAGGCATCTGCACCGCGAGAATGAATTCATCAGTCTGTCCGTGCTTTTAAAGTCAAACTTTTTTTTACATGACCCCAAAGATATTCACGTTATTTCTTTCCGAGTCCCAGTCTTACCCAATTCATATTGTATAAGCGTCGTGAAACCATGCAGAGCAACGAGTTAGGTTTCCCAGATAACAAAATTAAGATCGTTACACGATCGCAAAGCATTGGAGAATTCAACACGAGGGCCATTTTGGGACATCACGTATAAATCATGTTATTATGAATTACATCAACATTGTAACCTTCGAATATTTATTTGGTGAAGGACAGGGCTACTGAAATGGCATCAGGTTGATTTTTCAAAAATATCTGCGATCGAGTTGACATACATATTTAACGAAATCAGTCAATAATCAGGTAAGGTTCATATAACTGTAAACATTTTCAGACAAAATTTATTTTTGTTATCATTTTGGTTCATATTAAACCATTTGTTTTAAATTCAATAATTGCTACATAAATACTTTTTACCAAGAGTATGTGGTTTAGTCAGCTACCAATGACTGAAGGGTTACATTTTTACATTAACGAGTTGCAGGATCAAATAAAAAAGACGTGTTGCGTGTTTGTTTCTCGTGGTGTTCTAAAAGCCTATTATTGTTTTATCTGTCCTGTATATATTTTAAAGAGAAAATTGAGATGTGATAAAAGCGAAAATAATTTGTGAGCCTTCTCAATTTGATTTTAAAATTCTATGTGAATAATTAATGACGGAAGCAATGTCACGTGAGAATGATTACCTTGAAATGTTACTATATTTCAATTATAACTAAAAAGAGTTAAAAATTGGATCGCATCCGACGCAACATCATTGTGTGAATACCCATATAGTTGCCCATATCCGTGTTCATTAATTAATTTCCATTAGTGAATTTTCAGCAAGATTTAATAACTTAAGTATCATTGTAATTTTTTTCAAAACAGCATACAACACAATCAGTAATGAACCTTTCAAATAACCTAGACAACTTCTTTCACAATATAGGTGCACGAACAATACTCAACTTCATCTTGAAATCCCAAACCTGATATTTATGATTTGCAGTATTAGTAGAAGTCATCCAGGACGTAATTATATGTTTTGCAACAAAATATAAATAGACGATGTTATACAAGTTGTTATGGTCTCCGCCTACCTATTAAAGATATTTCTAGCTTTTAATCAGTGTATTTTCCGGTTAATTTATTATGGATACTTTAATAGGCACTAGAATGTGAACACTTTGATACGTGTTCATGATTACGCGCATTCGAATTCCTGCATTTGTGTGTGATAACATAATATACACATGTACCACCATGTAACACCGCTCTTGACTATTTTCTAAACTTAAACAAAAATAAAACTCTCTGAATGATGAAATCATGATAATAGGATTAACCGTTGCAGTTTTCATTAACATGCATTTGTAATGAAACATAACGGAGATAAAGACATTTTACCAAAGAAAATATACTGTCATATTGTTATGCGACAATAGAGAATATAGTTAATAAAAGAAAATACTGTTTAGGAACTTATATGATTTATTTTAATTTGTAGGTTGAACATCGTCATGCTAAAGCATCACTCCACTAAAGAAATGCAGCACTTGTACGAGAAGTTTAGCGACACTTTCTCGACTATATGGAATCTCTAAAGGAAATAACAATTTGAAGAAAAGAAAAAAAAATCAACCAAACCAATAGTTGTTGTGTTTTAAATTGGATTCATTTTTCTTGAACTCATGCTCATCAAGTTTGTCAAAAGCTTCTAAAACAGCATTTAAAAAATGTTTTGTAATAAAAATAATGATCGAAGGGCAATTTCCTTTCATCATTTTATAGCCCCTTAAAAACGACATGAACTATCGAATTAGATGCGATGACTTAGAAATCACACCAGTCAAGCGGTTAAGATAGATATTGCTTCTCGAAAGGATTCCGTTTCAAGATGAGTTACACTATTTTGCGTCGAGCGCGGATTTAAATTTCACGATTTATGGACTTCTTCCCCAAAAGATCATCATCATATTTGTAATATTGTTCGCTATGAATATTAATGTAGATAAATTTCACGCTTCGAAGAAATCTTATATTTTCTCTTGTAACGTTTCACACGCTGAAGATTTCGCCTGGTTCTGTTCCTGGATTATTTGACCGAGGGATGATCATTACGATGACGGTTCGTTTCATGGTGAGTAATGAATAAACAGAATATAACAGACACTTGATATATCAGGAAGGGATAGTTTATGAATTCTAAGTTGACAGTTGCGTATCATGAAGAAGTCGAAGTCTTAATGGAGGAAAAGAGCATTGTGGAGAAGAAAAAAACACCCTCTCCTCATCATCCCTGATAAAAATGTATTTTGTTAGATAAAATTTTTATACAAGTGAATCAAGTATTTTCTTTTTTTTTTAAGACTAAAGAGGAAACAATAGGCTCTCTCTCTCTTTCTTTTCTTTGTTTGTCTTTTTTTGTGAACGATTGACCGAATTGAAGCGAATATTGATACTTATAAGTTATAACTGTATGTGATATTCGTTGATTTGCTCTATACATCATTTCTTTTGTAACCGACCCGGAGCTAAAATTGGGTTGTAAAATCTCATTTGAGTTTTGCTTTAATTTGATAGATACATCTTTATTTAGATACGCCTTTGATTGTCGGTTTTATTAGAACCCCTTTTCACCAGTATTCCAATAACAATAATCCGTTTTATTTTAAAAGCTAATTGAGGAAAGCTGATCGTCGATCATTCTGATGTTAGATCTCCAACACAACAATAAAACACAGTTTTACCGTTCTGCGATTTATATCTGAGACACTAAAAAAAGATAGATGCCAATGCGTAATTTGTTTGGACCATTCTACATAACTTTAATCGCAATATGCAATAAAAAAAAAAGGCTTTCATTCGCTGCTAATGGTAGTTCTTATTATTTCATTAGTCAGGTGTCATTAGGCAGGCATTTTATAAGTACGGAGTCGTTCTATTTTTTTCAATAAAATGCAGTCATGTTCTCCCAAAAGGATATCAAGAAATTATCATGCAACGAGTGATGTCGCAGAGATACGATAAACATCCGGATATGCATTAGCGGGACATTTTAGGGCAATGCATGACACTAAAATGCGCTTTGTTCCCTAGATGAAAGATGCTCTTTTCCATCACGTAGTGGTGACGTCATAATGAGAATTTATCTAATCTTACAATCCCATGACGTGAACATACTGCTGAACAGAATCATTGCATGATAAGTACACGAATCCCAAACCGGAATTTAGAGTAGAACCAAAGCAAAGAAAATGGACGAGATTGTTTTTCTATCAAGACAAAAGTGGACTCAAACATCAATTCTAATTTTAATTTGGTTGACCACAGACTCGCGTGCTTGTGCATAGTGATTGTGCAGGCGATGAGATCCATTTCTGATTTCTAAATAATTTTTTGTAATCGTCGGGAGGTGAAATTATTACTTTTCATACATCAAAAGAGATTTTTATTAATACAATATGACTACCCAGAGGAGTAGACATTTTTTTAAACACAGTGGTATTTCTCCATCCATCTAAATTTAATTTTGCCCAAATCATGAAACCAAAATGAAAACATAAATTGAATTTCTGATCTCCGTGTTTATATTATTCCTTGCAAGTAATGAAATATAACCGCGAATGTGTTTTTTTCTGGGTGAATCGTAATAGGTTTTTATAACAAAGACAATACAAAGTAGAGCATATCGATTAGTAATTCATCATTAGGCTATTATTATCGAAACTATACTCTAAAGGAGCGACCTCATTATCGCCAAGTATATATTTCAGGGAGACAACGTGATATGCTGGAGGGTGATTATTCAGATTCTTTTTATAAAGACTCGGTAAAGCTAAAAGCATCCTTTATTTGAAAAGCCTAATTAATATCATCATGAATTTAACTAGAATATGATTTCATGATAATTTTCATTAATATGCCGTCTTTTATCACAATGACAATAAAACAGTGTTCCCATTCATATTTCGTTTCTGTTAGTAGAGTAGCTATATTTGTACTGGTCAACAATATCCTCTGGATATGCTGAATATGCTAAAAGCACTATTTAAAAGAAAAATACTTCGGGCGTCATATCATATTACCCTGATGTATGTATGACCCTGTCTTACCGTTCCGTGTACACCGTCTGGTGTTATTAATTTCATAAATCTTTTGTCATCCTCCAAAAGCCATATAGCTCAATAATTTCATGTTGTTGCTATTTCTGGTATTGCTATTATTATCTGGCCAGCATAATACGTACATAAATTTTCGTGATAATTTTCCTAAATTGAAGCTTGTGAGATGGAGAGTTAGAAGAGAAATTAATTCTATCTGGCAAGTTAGTCTTTGAAGGTCTATGTAGCAATTAGCATGCATTATCCATTGAACAAAATAACAAGATCGTGCAATACCATACTATCGGTAAGAGCAATGTGAAAAAAAATATTTTAAAAAAAAATAAATAAATAAAAAAAAAATTGATCATATCAGAAGTTTTCAGTCCTTACGTCCCATCAGGAACTCTCAGATCTGCTTCTCTAAATCTACTCCAGATGAACCAAGGACCAGAAGCTACGGCAAAAGGACATTCTGCTAATGTGGGCCCAGTCCTATTAGACTTACAGTCAGGGGCGTCGCTAGACCTTTTCCAGTGGGGGGGGGGGGGGGTGTAGAGGCCAACGATTACCTACAAAACTAGCCACCAATTACCGACAAAATTAAATGTCCCAATATCTACAAATTTAACCCTATAAACCCGGGGCCGAAGGCTAAATTGTTTTTCCAAAGGACTATCTATAGTACTTGCGTATGCGCAAATTGTCATTTTCCTCGACGACATAAATATACGAATTATTTCATCAACTTAGTCAGCATCGTAGCTATATATTTTAATGCTGGCGCGGAGCTAGGAAATTATTTTAGGGAGGGGCGGTAATGAGCAAGCGAATCACTTAAAGAGCGCGCAAAGCGCGCTCATTAGGGGGGGGGGGGGGGTGGGGTGGGTGATAGGCCTCCCGCGCGAAGCTTAGAAGCTTAGACGTTTCTTTAAATTATAAGGAAAAGAAGACAATTCGGTGAACTGTTCTCGACTCTTAAACCTTATCTGAATTCAGTTGTATTGTATTGTATTTATTTTCCGTCATTTAAAAAAGACATCAACATATATACAATCATAAAGACTCACTTATAAAAAAAGGAAGACGGAGGGATGGCCCTACTCAGCGTTGTTAGCATAACAATGCTGGTTTACAGAGGGGTTCCTATAGACATAGAAAACATGAACATAGATAGTACAAAAGTAAGGAAAACTTACAGCAAAATAAGAACTTACAATAATGATAAGAGCAAATTCGAGTAAAACAAGAAACAGGAGAGAAATATTTACGATATATACAGGAGAGAAAGCTAGACAAGTAAATTATTATTAAAAAAATAAAATTAAAAAAAAGAAGATACAACTACAAGAAGTCTGGAATAGTATTGTTTAAATACTTTTTGAATGTGTGAACAGTTTGAAGTAATTTAGTGGTAGGAGGAAGAGTATTATATTGAATTGAGCTTCTATATTGGGTAGATCTGCGACAATATTCAGTTCTAGGTTTAGGGATAACAAAGTTACCGGAATTGCGGAGGGAATAAATATGAGAAGGGGGTTGAAACATTTCATTCATACTGGGAGATAACATATTGTGGACTGATTTATAGACAAATACATTTAAATTTTTCTTACGCCTGGATTCGAGAAATAACCATTTAAAAAAGTTCTTTTTAAAGTTCTCCCCTCCCGCGCGAAGCGAGGAAGTTTGGGCGTTTCATTAAGTTATTAGAGAAAGCAGACGATTCGTTGTACCGTTTTCGACTCTTATTAATCCTTGTTTGAATTCAGTTTCCCCCTACCCGCGCGAAAAGCTTAGACGTTTGATGTTATTATCATAAAAAGAAGACATTTCGTTGCAACGTTTTAGACTCTTATTAAGCCCTATTTATCTGAATTCAGTTTCTCCCTCTCGCGCGAAGCGCGGCAGCTTAGACGTTTCCTTAAAGTATTAGAGAAAGAAGACGATTCGTTGTACCGTTCTCGACTCGTCTCGCGCGAAGCGCGGAAGCTTTGATGCTTCCTTAAATTATTAGAGAAAGCAGCGATTCGTTGCACCGTTTTGGACTCTTATTAAACCCTATTTATCTGAATTCAGTTTCTCCCTCTCGCGCGAAGCGCGGCAGCTTAGACGTTTCCTTAAAGTATTAGAGAAAGAAGACGATTCGTTGTACCGTTCTCGACTCGTCTAAATGAAGTTTTCCCCTCCCACGCGAAGCGCGGAATTTAGATTGGGCGTTTCATCAATAGAGAAAGGAAGACGAATCGTCGTACCGTTGTTGACTCTTAATCCTTGTTTGACTATAGTTTCCCCGAAAATGTTAAACCTCTGATTTCTTTAGCTGATATTATAGGAAAGTGAAACTTCGAGAAAATACAAGTATTGTAGTTGTAGTCACTCTCGAAGTCGTTACAGCGGATAAAAAGTCACAGTTCGTAGGGAAAAAAACTTGTCGGCCGACCGACAATATACATCTCACCGACTTCAAACTTCTGCATTGATATAGTACACGAGGATCGAGCAAGAATACGGACACAGCTGACATATACATAAGAGATAGGATACTGCAAACTTGCGATTAATTGGGGGACTTAAGATTGATTTGGATCAATCGTACCTCTTTATAAGACGGGGCCCTGATCTATATAATATATGTTTGTATAATTATGTATATTACTTTGTTTGAGAAACTCTTCAACTCTCAAAAATGTTAATTTTGAGATCCAGATTTTCTGCCTTAATCAGCGGTTCTTTATAGAGCGTAATATTTGTGACGTCACATACGAGACATGGCTGGCTAGCTGCTACACGGCACTGAGCTGTTTGTCCAGTGTGTGACGTCACTATTCATAGCTCGCTACGCTCGTGTGTTTTGCTTACATTCGGGGGCGCTTGGGGGTCTAAGAAGGATCTTGAAAAATTGCATTTTACGCCTTTCCATGATATCTATATGATTTCTCAGCAAATCATTCGTGTTTTTCAAGAGAAAATCTTTCCATCCATATGTAATATGTTCTAGTTATTAGTTGTTAGTGAATTTTCTTTGTGTAGCTCCTTTAATGCTATATCCGTCATTAAACTAGATTATTAAATGATTGCACAAAACCACCACACCCAATTATAACGAGAAAGACAACATTTAGGATTTCGTGACCTGAATGTTATAGGTTTTCCCTGCAGGGGGAGTGTCATGGTCGAGTGCTTTAGGGCGCTTGACTGGAGATGCGAAGGCCGAGGTTTCGAATTCCGACACGGCACTAATATCCTTTGGCAAGATATTAACCTACACTTAATATTCACCGTAGGATGCGACCGTCATTGTTGGTCAAATGGTTTTCCACTCCCCAGGGAGTGGAGATTGTGCACACATTGTGTGTGGGCAAGCACTGAATCCAATGACCGGGGTAATAGTATATATGTAAAGTGCTTAGAGACGTCTGAGATGTATTAAGCGCTATATAAAAGCTGAATATCATTATTATTATTATTATTTTGTAAGTTTGCCAATCCAATTCGTTTTGGGTGCATTCAATTCAGCACAATTTACAATGCGAATTCAATACATTAATTGATGCTAGTTATGACAAACATTACTGCTTGTCCTACTCAACACATAATGTGTGCAGTTCGCATTCTGACTATTAAAATACAAGTACTTGTAACAGGTAAATGATATGGCTAGTAATGAGGCACTTAACAAAAAGATTTATGAATTAAATTTGATTACATTACGAAAATGGCCAACTGGTTGACTCGAAAGTAATTCTGGTGAATATGGAAACAATTTGTAACAATAAAGAATGGATGCAAAGAATCATGAAGACCACGCAGAATCGTAAGGGGAAAAACGAAATATTAAAGGGAAAGTCCACCCCCAAAATAAGCTTGTTTCGATAGAGGCAGAATAATAAGAAAATCAGGTGAGTGAAAGTTTGAGCAAATTCTGAATGAAAATTAGAAAGTTATGAATTATTGAAGTTGTGATCAATCAAATACAAATTGGCAACTCTGTGACTTATTATACGAGCTCTCCTTCATTTGCTTTGTGCATAATATTCCATAAAATCATGTTTTCTTCGTTATTGATGACGGAATATATATTTGTTCCTTGCAGGGGGAGTATAGAAACATATTTGCAATTATTATATTTAGGGTGCATGTATGGTTGAAATTTTTCTTGAGGGAAAATGAAAATTTTAGATACTTTTAGTACTGAGCAAATGGAAGTTGAGCTCGCATGATAAGTCATAGAGTTGCCAATTTGTGTTTGATTGATCACAACTTCAAAAATCCTAACTTCCTTATTTTTAATCGGAATTTGCTCAAACTTTCACTGACCTGTTTCTCTCATTTTTCTACTCCTATTAAAACTAACTTAATTTCAGGGTGGACTTCCCCTTTAATACACGTATGTATTGGTGAGCGCGTCCTATGTGCTATTTTACAAAGATTTTGAAACCGACTCGATGGCAAGTATAGAAACTTATTGTAAACCCCATAGAGGTCGAGTTTGGATTGTGATTTTTATACATTTCAAAGGGTTACGTACAAGGCTATTAATTGAAACCGTTTCAAGTTGAGTTTTCGACAGTCTTTGCGATTATATCAATTAAAAAAAAAAAGAGGCAGATAAACAAGTTCGTCACTTTAATTAGTATATAAATAAATTGTACGTAGTATATTTGTTCCCTTCTGTTTAACCTTTTTATTTCTTTAATCAAAACATGTTCATCTTAGTACATATATTCTTATCCTCACACTCTTCCTTTGCTATATCATATCTCTAAATAGTAGTTATCTTTCCTCTGCACTTTATCTTCGCTTTGCACCCCCCCCCCCCCCCTTCCTCTATCCCTGTCTGACTGCTTGGTACTCTCTCTCTCTCTCTCTCTGTGTCTCTCTGTCTCTCTCTGGATGCACAAAATAGAGATCCATACGCCCACATGAATACATCTAATCGACATGCTTGAAAGAGTAGATTGATAACTGTCAAGTCAAATTGCTCATCATTTTCATGTCAAAAGAGAAAAATCCCTGCATGTCTTTATGTCTGTTTGGAAATTGCTTGTACTGGACAACATGACTAACTATAAACACATGTCGTTTTCTAGCAATTTTTTTTCCCCACTTCATTTTTGTGTTTTGTTGCCGTGTACATAAATTTAACAAAAATTGCAGCCCCCTCCGCCTTCTCTAAAACTGTTTTTTTAGAAGAGATGTTTCATGGATATTGGTTTCACTCAATGCCCCCCCCCCCCCCCATATTTCTACCATTGCTGCAAGAAAACAGAATAAATAATTTGTACTAGTGGCAAGTGCATGATTTAATGGCACAATAAGTGAACCAATTACAAACACTAAACATGAATACATCATACACAGATGTACATAAAAGAGGGGAAGATTGTCCCACTTTCCTTCACATTACAAGATGGTAACAAAACAAAATGTTAAACTACTACCAGAATAACATCACTGAAAACATTTAAATTAGAAAGTACAAAAATGAAACAGGCGACACTTATGCCTACGTATACTACATGAATTCAAGAATTACATTTACAAAGATAATCAAATCTTCAGTTTTAGCACTGAAACCTAGACATACACACGTATGATGAAATGTCTCACAATAATATGCATGTTGCAAGAATATATGCTTCGCCTGATTAATTTTGTTTAACCTTGACGGTTTTAAAGTAAACATCCTTCTCTCGCTGAAAAACAGTCAAATCTGTGAATTCAGTATTTTGAGAACAGGACAGTTGGTTTGAAGTAAACATGTTTTTTTAAATATGAAAGTGCCAACAAGCAGCTTATTAAGATCTTATCTATTGTCTGAAAAAAATTAATCTTGCCTCTTGGTCATTGATAACACTTGCTACGTTACTGAAATTGAAAACGATGGTAGAAGTATTTCAGGTCTCGACTAGACACTTAATTTCTCGAACAGCTATTTTATTGTTTTGGCAAGGCCTGAAAGCTGTTTTTCAGATTTGAAAAAATGTGACAAACAGCAAGATACTAAACATTCTGAGCTGATGTACCTTAAAGGCATCGTTTAACAATGTTAAATCTGAGATGCATGGCCCTACGTGTTATCAGCGTCTGTGATATGGTGTAATAGTGAAGCCATAAACAAAATTGCGATTCAAAATGATCAAGAAGTGCATCAAAAAAGGAAAAAACTTTGAGTGACCGGTTTTACCATACTCATTTTCCCCAATAAACCGTTAGGAAAACAAAAAATAAAATTTTGGTTACCAATCATAAATATCTTGATGATGAGACAGGCGATCGGCTTATGAAAGTCATGGGATTCCTGACTGACCTAAAGGTTTATAATTATGATTGCAGCATGAGCTAAATCCAGGATTTTGTTTCATAATCTGAGGCAATGTTAACGAGTCACTTTAAATTGTATCCCCTTTTGGAATATTACACAAATTAGAGGTGAAGATGCAAAGTCCCTTATATTAACCACTAGCCTGTGTAAGACGATCAGAAAGCTGTTTGCACAAACCTATGTCAGACTGCAATGTAGTGTGCTTCGGCTCAGACAGAATGACTGACAGCCTGAAAATGGACTTTCCTTTACATATTTACACTAAACTTCATCAAAAATCATGGACGGAACATCAAAATATCACGCACATGTAACTTGTCATACAGGGGGAACATAATGAGAACATTTTTTAACATGTTTTCTTTCTACTTTAACATACTAGCCACAAATATTTAAACTGATACAAAAGCTAATATCGCAGAAGATAACTTTCTGTGCTCCAATATCACACCTATTGTTTTGTACTTGTTATTAGAATTCAGCCACTGTACATGTATTTCTATCAAAATACTCCTAACATAAGTAGACTGAAATGTTCGTTTTAATCTTCCACAATGTTAAAATCTACTTTATTACATGTATGTTTACTTCAATTTACAATCACATGCCAAATTCAGAACATTACAATGAAAGTTTGATGATGACTATCTGTTACAGCTAGAGTTCAAAAGTGACTGCAAGAAAGTACAGGCCTAGGCCTAATTCAACAATACATGCTTTTGTTTTACTTTCAAACTAAGCAACAGGGAATGCAACAGCAAATCAATCTGTGTGTTTTTTTTAATGCAGTTTTCTGCCATTAATGAAACAGACTTTCAATTCTTGTATCTCTTTTTTTAGTTGGGTCACAAATGCAACATAATGTATCAAGAGTTGTTAATTCATGATAAATCTTGAGGGATCATCACATCTACTATTAGGATTACAGTTTACAAAAACAATGAAATTTCAACTGGAGTTTTCAATTATCATAATGCACCAAGAGGTAAGAATAGAACTTAAAATGACCTGTGGCAGATATAGCCATCACTTAGTCATAACAAAGAGTATCTAACCATTCAGCCTATTTTTGAGAAACCTGATAAACTACATACTTGGAGAATGCATAGTTTTAAAATGCCCACTCCAAAGTAATTAATGGTCAATGGTCTGCTGGACCCATTTCTTAAAACTAATTAGCAATAACAAGTAACAATCATTGAAAATACAACCTACTGAAATCCTGGCACTTGACAGGTTGTGTGAAAAATTTGCAATTGCAATAGATTTTTGGCAGTTGTTTCTGATAACAAGTTTTTATGATAAAGTGCACTGGCCTTCGAACCTTACATATTTCCCAACCTTTCCTACGAACTGTCATAAATTGGAGTTCACAATAAGAAAGACAAGACATTATCTACCACCCTGCAAAACAAAGTAAAATGATATTTGACAAATCAAAATAAAAATTACCATGATTGCTTCACGTTGCCCCTACATTTTCTCTTCATGGTTAGTACCTTCTAAACATTATGGAAATGTGTAGATCATGTCACTTGCTACCTGTATGCTACATTATCAACAAGCCCTGCAATAAAGTCCATCACCTTGATTTCCTTCTGGTCTTTGGTGCTGGATCAAGCTGGTGTAAGACAAAGTAAACCAGTATTGGGTGTGATGAAAGACTGAGATACCAATATGAATATCACTTACAATTGATAATAAAAACAAACAAAACACAAAACAAACTCTTATTACTGCTAATCATGAATCAGAAGACAAGGAGGAATACAAATATTTGACTCCAGGTAGATCCCCAATAACTGACATGACACAGCATGACTGACAATCCCCATTACAAGGAGATGGTTGTCAGTTTTCATATGCAGGTCATAATAACAGGCGGTATAATACAAAATTCCATAAGATTTGGTGGAAATACCATTAATGGTTGTAGAAGTCTTGCACACAGTAAACCCATGGTCCTACTAAAAATACTGGATTATTTTCTAGGAATGCAATGATTTTGTAAAACCTTTCAAAGTTTTTTTTTCTCATCTCAAGGCAACAGTCCCCCCCCCCCCCTCCTCCTGATCCATGATCTAAATAATGATAATAATAATAATAATATTGGATATTTATTTAGCGTACATATCCACCTTGTGGGATCAGGGTTGATATCAGCAAGATACACAGGGGGCTTTAAAGAAAGATGAGTTTTATGCAAAAATATATAAATGTGAAAACTTACCATATCATCAGTAGGATCAGTCTTGATCTGTTTCCTCTTTGTTGCCATCTTACTCCTTCCTTTACCCTTTGGTTTGGTAGCCTGGAATAACAAGTAGAGAGATTTTAATGACTGAGTCATTCACATGACAATTCTTGCAATGATGTTCTTGTATCATGAATTCAAGAACATTGACTGTTTCACTGATCATGTATCCTGTACCACACCTTGTATCTCATTTAATATGTACAGTCAAAAGTACTGTAGCAACTACCTGTATAGAAAGACCCCCTGTTTGTAAAGACCGCTTGGGCAGTCTTTCCATACAGGTATGGCTGTATATAACTCTCAGACATACATGATTGTATTATACATGCATTATGCTTGTTTATAGGATCTTGTTTATAGGAACTCTCAGTGTATTTTCTACGCTACAAGCATGATTTCATCATATTGGTTTTTATGTCTTTTTAGAATTTTAATTTTTAAACCAGAGCTCTTTTTCAGTATTCTAGACATTTTCTTTTATTTCAGCTTTCCAGAGCTAAATGGCACACCACTTCCATTTTTCCCCTCTTTCTAATTGGATTTGAGCTTGATTTCTCACCCTTTTGGTAGACAGGAAGTCTGGATACTGAGTGGTAAACTTGAGGGGTTCCTTGATGATCCGTCTCTTACGTCTCGGCTCTTCCTCTACTTCCTTGCTTTCTTCTGCATCACTCTCATCACTGCTACTACTAACACACTCAGAACATTGCCTGCAGATAGAAAACACATTTCAATTAGTGTCTACAAGTTAGTTAATAATCACCCTCTTCAGCTCTACTCTTAATGGGAAATCCTACTCAATGGCAAATTGCTCTCAAAAAAGGCAGAAAAACCAGAGAAGCGGATTAGTGAAAATTTAAATGAAATCAAACAAAATTAAGAAATTCATGAATTTTTGAAAGTTGTACTCACTATACATATGGGAGTTCACATAAAAATGCTATTAACAAAATTGAATACTGGAAACTTTTTTTTATTTTTACAAGATTGATCTACTAGTGATAATCCTCAAATAGCCATTGGCATTCTTAGTATTAGAGAATACAAAGATCAGACAAATAGCATCACTTGAGAATTGTTGCATTCTCGACCAATATCCTATCTCGATAAGCTTTGTGCATTCATGAAAAATAAATAAAACCAAGTCAGAGTTGGAAAATAGTTTGCACATCATATAGATTTACATACAGGAGGATTGGACAGTACATACAGAGCACCGTTTCTCTTCCAGTTTACCTGAAAGAAGCATAGTACAAAATTTGATGCTAAGCCTAAAAGCTGATATTACTATAATAAGAAGACTACATTTTGGTAATTGAGTATATATTACATTTGGAAAGTGCAAACAACAATGAACTCATCTCTGACACTTCCCATATTTCGACTTAGCTCGTGAAATATTTCCTTAACCCTAAGACCATCCAATATCTTATAAATTACAAAACTCATTTCTTATTTCATAAGTCTCATTCACATATGCTGCGGGTAAATGTTACGATTGATTTATTTTTCTAATGTTTTTTCTCACCATACTGCACTTCTTATCTTTGTATATTATGACACATGCAGTACAGAGTAACCTTAGGACCTTTGTTGCATGCACCTCCTTATTTTTGTCCCCACTTGCCATTCATTTCAAACACACACACACACACACACACACAAAATTAAAAAAAACACATAATAAAAATGGCGCTTTACAGAAGCATATGTGAAGAAGCCTCTATGGTTAACATCATGTTCTCATCTTCAATTTTGAAAGGAAAATATTACTCACCAAACACTGAAAGCACTCTTCTTTGGTAGGCGTGTCAGTGGCGGCTCCAAGCAACCCATGTGGTAATACTTCTTACAGATATCACACAGCACGAGTAGATGCTGGTCATGAGACTGCTCACATAGGCCACACCTGGAAGATAATGCAACAAATGTGTATATCATAGAACATTTGCTACTTGAGGAGGCGAGTTGGATCAGTCGGTAAAGTGCCTGGCTGTCGAAGCAAACATTGTGGTTCAAATCCAACCCAGGCGGATGACTGAAGCCTGCATTGTGTGTTGATGAGCCCCTCCCCCATTTCATAGACGCAGGCTATGTTAAACTGGAAAACATTCAGTCTGATAGGAAGTTAAACAGAGGCTCCATGTAGAGGAGAATAACCATCTTTGCATTTCAAGAACCAAATACATTATTCATAGAAGAAAAGGGGGAAACCCCGGTTTAGTGCTCCACCTGCACATCCCTAATCAGTCAAAGCAGGACGAGAGCTCCTAGGATTACATTTGTCTTTCAGGCACAGGTAATGCCAAGTAATTAATAATAATAATTTTTCAGACACTCCCCCCCCCCCCCTTTCTCTCTTCCATTCACATAACAATGCATGTAATCAACGGAGATAAGAAATTGATTTATAAATGAATGCCTGCACTAATTACAAACAGACACTATTCACACAATATAATGTCCATTTCTCATTTCTCATAAATTGCACATGTAGAGATAAGGAAAGTAAGCTGTGTGAATGGATGGGATATAAGGAAATATCACAGAAAAGTGGATTACGGTTGGAGAGACAGAAAGGAGGGTAAGACAATGTATACGAATAGAGACAAGAGAGGGACAGAGAAGGAGAAATAGTAGAAATAAGAGGAAGACCACGAAACGAATAGATTGATGTGGACAATGGTAAGAAAGGACAAACTTACTTAACGAGAAGTGTTAGACACTAAGGGGGGGGGGGGGGAAGACATAGTAAAGGTATAATGGCATTTGGACAGGAAGATGAAAAATAGAAGGAATGAATAATTACAGATGAATAACACCTGGAGACTTCAGCTCTTCTTTTTCTTCTCTCTTGGTTGGTGTTTTCCTAATTCGAGGAAGGCTAAGGACTTGAGGCTGCTGTAGCTTCTTGCCTGCCAACGCACCCAGTGTCTTCCACATGGCTTCTACTTCCCCACGACTCTCGGCTTGACATGATCGCATTTCTGCTACTTGTACCGATAGCTGATGTAAATGATGACACAAAATTGAGATGATGAATGGAATAAGATTTACAATAAAACCCGCTATTTTACAGGTAGAACATTATGTCTACAAGGAAAATATCTTGGAGGCTGTTCACACCGCAAGGGGGGACCGTGTATCGCGCTATTGAGCACGACCCACAGTCCGCCCATTGGCATTCGCCGGATTCACACCGCAGTGAGATAACGCGGTCTATCGTAGCACCCCCTTTTTTGAGAGGTCCTGTTGCCATGACGCGTGACGTCATGAGGTCAGAGCGGTCAAAGATTTCGCGCGCTATGACTAATTTGGAGTGTTGAGTTGTACCAATTCAGATTCAGTTCGCACCAAAATAGAAAGAGTATAAAATTCCCCGCGTGAAGAACGATGACTTCCGGCATGCTATCGTAGCTCAGGTTCACACCGGCAGAGATCTCTTTTGGACCACCCCCAAGAGGTGCTCCAGTGGCACGCCGTGGCTTGCTGTTGGGCGAACCGAAACGATGTTGTACCTTCCACACCGCAGAGATAGCGCGGTCTAGCGCGCGCTAGACCGCGCTTTTTCTGCCGGTCTGAACAGCCTCTTGGTTACTCAACATTGCATTAAATTATTTGGTTCTCCTTTGCTTTTGGATTCAATATCATACATGTAAATAAATGAATAAATACACATTAAATCAATAAATTCAACAATGTTTTGCTTTTCTCACTGAACACAATTCATGACAGGTACATTAACATTGAAGTAGCATCATCATTTTTTTCTTCTTTTGTTGGCATATCATTTCGGACAGTTACAATTTCTATTTGAAATTAAAAAATAAAGTCAACAGCAATACAAAATACAGGTATAAGTTGTAATTTTGAGGACTACAATCTGTGAATAACTTGAATTAGTTCAATTTTACTGTATTATCAATATTGAACCATTAGATGACCGGAAGAATAAGGTGAGAAAGCAATCATTGAGTCATGGTACTAATGATAAGGTAAATCTGTATTGAAAAGGGGAAGTTATAGGCTGGTTGTCTTTCTATACACGTTTCAATGAGAAACACTGTTTCAAAGAAAACAAAGTTTGTAGTCTTTATAGACGGGTGTTCTTTCTGTAAAGGTGGTCGCTAAAGTAAGTTTGACTGTACTTACCCCATCATACTTGCGGCGTAACTGACTTTCAAGGGATTGGAGCTTCTCACTATGCTTCATCAAATCACTGAGACGAGACTTTAGATTATTCATCCTCTCATCTCGATCTACGCATCAAGGTAGAGACAAAAAGAAATCCATAATCCAAGACTTTTTTTTTTCCTCCAATGAATTTGGATGATTGCATACCAACTTGGGAAAAATATAAATTGGAAATATTATCTTCTCTTTGGAAACCTTCATGCAAGTTCTATACATTCATAGCTTAACTATATATTTCTATTATAAATTTCACATTTGGTCTTTGTCATAATGTTTCCAGCAATTTTGTAACGGGACTTCTATTAAAACTGCAATTGAATTAAACTTTAATTCAATTCCTGTATTAGACCTTTATTGCAACCAATTTTAAATGCAATATCATCATACATATTTTGGGGAATGATATATTTGCAAAGTCATATTTTTGTAAATTACCATTTATTCTATTTGATGTCTTCTGTGACTAAGAGGGGGAAAAGGTGGACTTAATCACCATGTCCCACACGTCTCTCCTCCCAGTATAACTTAATGGTGTGTGATCAGGTATACCGCTACATGTTTCTCTCTGATTTTTTTCAGAAATACATGACACTAACAAAATTGGGGATATAGAAATGATTTGTTCTGCTCCCTGGCATACCAAAGTTGACTCTCACCTATACAGTAGTTGACAAACTCTGCTGAGAATGCTGGAGGGATATGCCACTTCCTGCTGACCTGCTGACTGCTCTTGTGTCTAACGTGAGCCGCCCTCATATTATCCACGGTAAAGCCCATCAGCTCGGCCTTACGCATGAGACGTCTGCAGGCCGAGGCACTGGTAGTGAGGGCCCGGGGGACCTTCTCTGGGGGCACCCAGGGGTCTGGTTTCAGCCTCCTCATAGCCTTGTATTGGTCCTGGAACCTGCTAGGTGGTGTGGTGAAGACAAAGGAAAGCTTGAGGATTAGCAGACAAAGTGATCATGGGTGTGAAAAAATCATCACAACACATTGGCTGACGGAGAAGCAGATATAGATAGATAAATGAATGAACTCATATCAAGATGATTTCATGTCTTTTTTCAGAGAGTTCCATTCCTTCTTTCACCGCACCAGCAAAGAATGGAACTCTCTGAAGAAAGACCCAAGAGAGTTTGTCTCACTCGATGCCTTCAAAGTGGCATTGAGGGATGGCACCGTCTAGCATGCAGACAAGCTATTTTTCATTTGTTTATATTAATTTTTTATTTTTTATTATTATTTTAACTGCACATTCACCAAATAATGTGTATATCTGCGGACTATATTGACTGTGCGCATCAACCCACAGTGTGTTAATCTTCATTTCATGAAGCCTGCACTTTTTAGGAAGAAGAAGAAGAAGATGTAGATAAGCTATTAGTATTAGGTAAATAAAGATGAATCTAAACTAGATGGAATTCGACTGCGTGCAGTCGAAAATGATGCCTCCGTTATAGAGCAAATTTACAAACCAAAACAGAAAAAAAAAATTGAATTCACGTTCAATGGTAATCCATTGACAGGTTCTCAGAATATTGTGATTACAAGCAATTTCTCATATACATATGACCCTTTGATCTTTGACCTCATGACCATAAAATCTACTCAGTTCATTGGCTCTGCAAGATGTTCTGAATTAAATAGTAATCCATCTGTCAGTTCTAATGAGAATGCGTTCACAAGCTATTTTTGCATACATAATGGGCCCATGACCTTTGACCTTATGAACCAAGAATCTACTCAGTTCATTGGCTCTGCAAGTAACAAACATGACCTAATTTTGGCATGAATCCATCAATCGGTTCTTGAGATAACGCGATCACAAGCTGTTTTTGCATTCATAATATGCGCTGTGGCCTTTGACCTTTGACCTACGTGCTCCAAAATCTAATCAGATTGTCTTCCTATGGTGATACACACTATCATTAAGTTTGAAGTTTTTACATCTCCAGTGGTTCTTGAGATATCATGATAACAATCTCAATGTATGGAATTTCATAAGTTGACCTCTGTGACCCTTGACCTTTGACCTACGTGCTCCAAAATCTAATCAGATTGTTTTCCTATAGTGATACACACTATCACTAAGTTTGAAGTTTAAATCTCCAGTGGTTCTTGAGATATCATGATAACAATCTCAATGTATGGAATTTCATAAGTTGACCTCTGTGACCCTTGACCTTTGACATACGTGCTCCAAAATCTAATCAGATTGTTTTCCTATAGTGATACACACTATCACTAAGTTTGAAGTTTAAATCTCCAGTGGTTCTTGAGATATCATGATAACAATCTCAATGTATGGAATTTCATAAGTTGACCTCTGTGACCCTTGACCTTTGACATACGTGCTCCAAAATCTAATCAGATCGTCTTCCTATGGTGATACATACTATCCTTAAGTTTGAAGTTTAAATCTCAAATGGTTCTTGAGATATCGCGCTAACAAACTCAATACAAGGAATTTCATAAGTTGACCTCTGTGACCTGTGACCTTTGACCTACGTACTCCAAAATCTAATCAGATCGTCTTCCTATGGTGATAAATACTATTCCCGAGTCTTAAGTTTAAATCTTAAATGGTTCTTGAGATATTGTGATAACGGTCAAACGGGACGGACGTACGTACGGACGGACGGACGTACGGACGGACAACCCGAAAACATGATGCCTCCGGCACCACCTTCGGTGGCGGAGGCATAAAAATTAATGACAATAATTTTTGTTGATGGTTTACCACTGGTCATGCCAGCTCTCATGCCTATTACAAGGTTTTTAGTAGCTATGGCTGTGCTAGTTTACCACATAGATCAGATGTAGCAGTATTTTTGAAAATGTATCACAAAAGATAAGAATAAAGCAAATTTGATAGGATCCAACAGGAACACTTCATCATAACATTATATTAGGATTAAATAAAAAATGCAGTAACTAGAATTGAACTTAGAAACAGTTCATCAATCACTTTTCAATATGGCACATAATGAGAAACCCACCTTAGGAACTTGGCATGGACTCTATCTGGCAGGGCAGCTAGACGCTGATTGACAGAGCTTGCTTGCTTCTGATTGGACTGGATAGCAAGCCAGTTCTGACGCTTGTAACGTCGGATACCCTTCTCAACATGAAGCTTGCAGTACGCATAGAATGGATCGGCAATCTCCTGGTTCAAAGAGTGCAAAAGAGACAATGGCACTATAGCTGATTGCAGTTTGATGTTTACAACAAGGGTAGGTATAGGTTGTGAATGCAATAGTTTGTCTGTTATTGTTAACCAATTAAGGAATAAGGCTGAAAATATTTGGGTATAAGCCCCCTGTATATGACCATAAAATAGAAACATTAAACCTCAATGGTGTTTTTATACCAACATTTTTTAATTTTTTTTTTACATGTTTCAAAATGTCTAATGAATGGAAATAATTCCTACCCTATCAGTGACTTATCGCATTAAAGGCATCGTTTAAGAATGTTAAATCTGAGATGCATGGCCCTACGTGTTATCAGTGTCTGTGATATGGCGTAATATTGAAGCCCTTAACAAAATTGTGCTTCAAACTGATCATGAAGTGCCTCACAAATAAAATTGTTTGAGTGACCGGTTTTACCATACTCATTTTCCCCAATAGACTGTAGTGTTAAAAAACAAATATCATAAATATCTTGATAATCAGACAGGCTATTGGCTTGTAAAAGCCATGGGATTCCTGACTGACCTAAAGGTTTATAATTATGATTCCAGCATGAGCTAAATCCAGGATTTTGTTTCAGAATCTGTGGCAATGTTACTGAGTCATTTAAAAAAAGATTTTATGATATTTCTATGTGGAGCACATACGTACCTCATCAGGTGAAGCCTCTGATAACAGTCCTTCTCTCTGACCACTGTAAGAACATTCAACAAAATCATATATCATATTTCCTCTTAGTAAATACAACGAAATGATTCAATTCAATTTTATTTCATTCAGTTAAAAAGACATTTCATATAACAATCAGCTATATATTACGTGTAATACACATTAAGAAGATATAAGACGAGGACATAAAATAAACTGAATAGGTTACAACCTGAAAGGAAACATATGGTTTCAAAAATACAAGAGCATAATTAGGAAAAGTACTACTATACATCATTTTTACTTCATAACATACACAGATTTGACTATGAGAATTGAATGAAATCATATACACAATTACTTATCACAATTATGGCATTGATTGCAAAAGTGATGCTTCATGACCATAATTCTTTTATAGTTCTTATGCCACAAACTTCATTTTTATCATGTGAAAAGTCAAAACATAGCAGGACTCAGTGGAGTGATTGGAGAGGGGAAATAAAAAGGAGAACTCACCATGTGACATGGAAGAAGTTTCTACACATCCCTGCATCACAACTGATTGCTACTCCTGTTAGACTAAACCTCTCATCTTCACAGTAGCTACATGACTGCAAAAGAAAATCAGTACAGATCCATTTCAAAACCAAGAAGACATATACATTTATAGTCTGCATCAACTAGAAATACCCTTACCTGAAATGTGACAGCAATCAATTCATGGGGGTGTTTCACAAAGATCATAAGTTGAATTCATCTCTATTATGGAAAGTTGCTAGCTTCTTTGAAAATATTTGTAAAAGTAATTTAATATGGCATAAAATGTTAATTCAAATCATTCATATTTTCTATTATCAAAGAGATTTCATGTTCTTGATGTGGAATTTATGAAAATTCTAAAATACTTGAATTTCTACTTTTGAACTTCATTTTAAGGCTACAAATGGCTCTCCATCATTTTTAAGTCCAACTTAGAGTCAAGTTCTACTTAAATTCATTGTGAAAGACCCCCCAGGTCTCTTCAGTACAAAATGTCACATCATGAAAAGAATAGTGCTAAATAAAACTGGTGAAAGGTTTTCTTCAAAATGCTTTAGCTTACAGGTCTATCAGTAATTGCTTAATGTTCTACGTACCTTTGCTCCCCACTTTGCAGGTGCCATCTCGGACAGAGTGACCCATCTCAGCTTAGCAACATCCGAAAATGCAACCCCAGGAACATAGAGGGCGCAAACAACATGGACCCATCTACAACAAATGATGAACCAAAATCAAAAAGATTATACAACAGATCAGTTATACATGGGAGAAGAGGTTTTTTTCTTCAAATCAGGACTAGCATATCATTAAAAGTAGGGGCACTTATTTGGCCCGTCAGAGGAACACAAAAACCCAAATATGATGTCTGAAAGCAAAAGAGTACAACAAATATGGCCTTCTGCAAAGTCATTTTTACAGAGGCATGGACATGTATTGTAGCCAGTTAAAAAAATTAATAACAAATGGCTTGTGGTCTTAAGATAATTTAAGGCTTTTACTGCAAATAAAAAAATTGATGACAATTAGTACTCTTTCAGTCATAGACAATAGTAGAACAAGTATTGAAATTGTACCATTTTTTTCATTCTCATCATACAGAACTAAGAACACTGGATTTAGCTTAATGTCTGATGATATCATATTTGATGATGCAAACTAAAAGAACAATGCAAACCCTTTCTACAATATGTTATAACGGCAACAGGCATTGCAATAAAAACTTCACGGTACTGGATTTCTTAATTATGACCTTCAAAATCAGTATACGTTCTTTTACGATAGCTAATCTACATTAGCAAACTCACCTTCCAGCGTCTGTTTCCTTGAATGCTCCTCCAAGATTAGGACATAACTCACATGTCTGGTATTAACAAAAGATGGATCATAATTCTTTCAAATGGACAGACTGATTTCATAAAAATGCCTTAATTTGCAAAAGGGAAGGGGAAAATTATTTTCTATTCTATCAAGGCAAATATAAACTGATTCCTCTTCTCATCTGGGTTATTGAAAGCCTAAATTATTCATATTACTATAACAAATGTCTTTAAAAACAAGGGAAACGCTCTCGGCGGTCTCGCCTGCATAACGCAATTCAATATGATAAACCAGAACGTCAATGACGTAGCGCTCATCCGCATCTCACAACAACAAATATCGTAAATTTAATGTGGTAAACTTTTGAACTGGTCAAAAAATAGAAATTTGATGCCCTGGAAGGGACATAATTTCATTTCATTTGCATAAAGTACCATAAATAATCAATGGAGTAAAATCTCACAATTCTGTGTAGAAGTTTATTGTTCCAAATTTAGCTCTACCAGATAAGGCAAAATCGGTCAAGAAATGAGGGAAAAGAAGCAATTTTTGTTATTTTTGGAATAAATTTGCATAAATTACCATAATTAATTAATGGAGAACAATTTCAAAATTCTGTGTAGAAGTTTAGTGTACCAAAGTTAGCTCTACGATATAAAGCAAACCAAATCAAAATCGGTCGAGAAATGAAGGAGAAGAAGCCTTTTTTGTGATTTCGAATAAATTTGCATAAATTAGCATAGATAATGAATTTCACGATTCTGTGTAGAAATTTTAAATCCCCTCCTAGCCCCATCATATGAAACAATCAGAATCAAAATCGGTTGAAAAATAACGAAGAAGAAGCATTTTGAAAATCTTAATGTTGATGCCACAACAAAGTCTAAGTTTGTTGACCTTAAATGGCCTTTGACCTTAACTTAGTGACCTGAAATTCTACTCACATGATTGGGGAGACTTGATAACCCTATAGTCCAAGTTTCATTGACTAAGAACTTATACTTTCAAAATTATATCAAAAATTCAAAAACTTAACCTTAGGTTAAGTTTTCGATGATGATGCTACAACATAGTCCAAGTCTGTTGACCTGAAATGACCTTTGACCTTGACTTTGTGATCTGAAATTCTACTCACATTATTGGGGATACTTGATTACCCTATAGTCAAAGTTTCATTGACTAAGAACTTATACTTTAAAAATTATACCAAAATTCAAAAACTTAACCTTAGGTTAAGTTTTTGATGTTGACGCCATCGCCGTCGCCGCCGCCGTCACCGGAAAAGCGGCGCCTATGTCTCGCTTTTTGCTACGCAGGCGAGACAAAAACGAGTCTGAATGAGGTTTTGTGTACAACAACAGGGCTTATATTAAACCTTTCTCTTTTAATAAAAAAAATAAAATCCAAGATCACTATCTCTCCTTTTAAGATGAGCAAGATTTTGTAAGAATACAAATCATTTTTAATACATCATGTCGAAATAAAAAGAAGTAATTTACAACGGCTTCTATGCTCTATGCAATTCTCTGAACCCCCACCAGGAGAATTGATACATGCCGTTCAATGTACAAGAGGTAGGCATGATGAATGGACTAAATCAATCTCCTCAGGACTGCAATTTCCAAAGGACAATTCATCAAAGCAAAGGCTGGAATACTTCATAACATGATCTTTGAATACATATTTGCCTGCATAGCGAGACAACACTTGTAGTTCTGTATTATGAAAAGTTTGAAACTTACAGGATTGAGGACTCCAGCTTTACAATGGTCACAGAACCACGGCTCTGTAGAGCTAGCAGTCTGATTACTGGATGTTGAGTCCGCATCACTCTGGTTCTCACCATAGCAACCTGGTAGAGATACAGACGTGTTTAATATGGTAGGGTTACTTTACTTGCATCATGAATACATGAATATATTGATATGTACCGCATGTCCCTACATATAGAGAAGTGATCAAATCAATGCTATTAAATTCACAGTTTTTCTGATCATAAATAAACATACACAAAACACCATGAAAAGCATGCATTTTTTATAGTCATTAGGTATTCTTTTTTGCTCAAATATTTCTGCTTAAGCTTGTTCTTACAACTCTTCATGCTACTACCAAAGAGGGATTAAATATCCTCAGAGACATCTCTTTCTTTTATCAATGAGGATACCAAACAATTTAACCCGCACAGGTGTACAAAACTTGATATGAAAGCAAAGGCAACTTTTAGGAGAAATGCTTGCCTTCAAGGTGGATAACATGGCCTGTATTGTCCATTGACCCAAAACCTGTGTTATCCTAGGCTTAGTATTCAATGAGTAACTCTACAAGTAATCCAGTGACTAATCCTTCCCTCAACATAAACATATTGCTCTTCTTTTTCTCATCTCATTACACACAGATCAGTGAGTATGCATGTGATTTTTAGTTCCATAAAGCTACCAAGTCCATACCCCTACGTCCCAACTATATAATTTGCACATAAAATAGCATTTTTTTCTTGCTGATTCTTTTTGAGAATGTTTCCAATGTTATAAATACGGGTGAAATAAGCTCAATGATGAGGAATATTTGCCAAGTTCTACTCACCTTCATGGACTGGGACCCCACACATGTCACACTCCACAATCTCATCTGTGTCTTCGCTACAAGTGAGAAGAAATACACAATTTATTTATTCCCATAAGCCAAAAAATAATTATGAATATTCCCATATGCACCTTTTAGGATACTCCCAAAAGATGACATAAATGAAAAAAAAATCAACAAAAAAATATTTTGTAAAAATCAAGTACAGCAAACAAGTTTGCATAGCTGTATGTGAGTATCAAAGATAATCAATTTGGCTTTTTCAATAAGTGTGGGATTATTACGTTCTCTAAGTTATATCTTTATCACCTACATGCATGCATGTAATAATTATAGAAATATGAATTTTAATGTTATCTGTTTCTTTTACTTTCCAGCGGCTGTTGTCACTGGTTGATGACTTATAAATAGCAAACGACTATCATCTAAAAAGTCAAAATGATGATGGAAGTATACATCTTCTACACAACTTAAAGATGATATTTTTTTTGTTTTCAACATCTGAAAATAAAAATTAAATGGCAGAAGAAGCAAAATTAAATGGCAGTAAAAGCAAAAGCAAATGCAGTCAAACATGCTTTAGCGAGCACCTATCTGTGAAGACCACATTTTCTGTTTCTCTTGAATATAGATTTACATTGAAACATGTATCAAATAAACCTGTAAATAAAGACCACAAGCCTATAGAGACCACATTTCTTGTCTCCCTTAACCTCAAGTGGTCTTTATAGACAGGTTTCACTGTGTATGCAAAGGGATGAAGGAATTCTTAACAGCCTTATATTCATTTAAATGAGAAAAGACTTGTGCTTACCTGTTTTCACCAAGACACACACAACAGATCACTATCTTTAATTTGTCTCCAGATCTGTTCCCTGATTTTGGCTGGATATATAGAGGGGGGGGGGGGGGGCATACAAATATCAGATGATAACAAGTTTTATACACTGTGACAAACAGATTAAAAGATTGATTACAATATTGATGGCGTAATACGATTGCCTTTTATCATTATTATTATAATAATTTTTTAAAACATTAAGTGCAGTAATGGAAGGAAATAAAGGAGCAAACGAATCTATGTTTTCCTATTTCAGTTGTATTGTTTGTAACCTACGGTCATTCAAAAGAAAACAATAGAAAAGTAAACTTTAATATTAAATTTAAAGCCTTTGCGATTTGAATTTTAGTCCCAAATTTTGGATTCTTAATGTTTGAAGACTGATTAATGATAATATGTAAAAGCCAACACAATTATTTTTGCATCATATTTACACACATCTTACTATATGAAATCCCTCTTAAGGTAAAATCATTATCTTTCTTTCCCTCACCCTCCAAAAAATAGGGGGTATTTTGTATAGGTCAATGTGTTTGCTGTGTGCAGACTTCCACCAAGTCTGGTGTCTGCGAATTATGGCCTTCTGCACATGAAATCTAATGACCCTCTCCTTATAAAATCATATGGATAAAATTTTACTTCAAATACAATTCACAACATTACATTCATATATACATGTATTGTATATAAATACTACAAAAAGACAATAGAGGGGAGAGGGAGAAAAAGAGAGAGAGATAAATAGAGAATGAGAAGGAGGGATGGAGGGGTAGAGAGAGACAAACACGAACACAGAGACAGATAGACAGAGAGAGACAAACAGACAAACAGATCTATGGACAGTAAAAGAGCAAGCTAATCAACAGTACATTTTAATTTTCTTTTATGACTTACTGACTGACTATGCCCTTTCGTTTTCTTAGCCTTTGCAATCATCTGATCGACCGTTAGCTTCTCCTCAGTCTCGCTCTCTGACGATCCCTTGTCCAGGTTACTGCTGCCACTGTCCTCATCACTTTCATCTTCATCACCATCATCATTATCTTCGTCACTACTGCCAACACCTCCATCTCCGTGTGATCCTCCTGAGTCTTAGAGAAAGATTCAAAATCATATCACATCAGAAATTCCATAAATCTGATTTGTATCTTGCATGGAGGCATGACTGGCAAATTCATTGATGACTCTTTTTTTTTAAAATCTTGAGCCATCTTTGAATTCCAGCTGACATGCAAGATCAAAGATGTTAGAGAAACACAGTCAACAATGAATTTGGAACATCTACACTATTTTTAGTCTTCAAAGGTTGGCAGGTATGTGTAAAGTATATTGAATTTCTGAAAGATACAAGGTGTTTTCCCTAACATGGGATGTCAATGATAGGTTTTGAGATGCGATAGGTCAAACAGAGTCATTTTGGGGAAGGAAAATAGGCCAACTCTAGTTAAAGTCTCCTGTTGCCTGCACATGTGTGATAAATGTATTATAATGAGGGAAACAAATGAATATTTACCACTTTCATGATCTCCCTTCAGTTCAAAGTCACTATCACTGTCACTATCACTCAAGCCAAAGTCTAACTGCAGAAGATGATGATCAACTGGTTTCACTCTCCTCTTCTGTGGATCCCTTTGATCTGTTTAAATTAATAAAATAATAATTGATAAAAGTAATCATCTGATAACAAGCACTCCTGTGGAAAACGACAAATGGTTACATGTTATAATAATGCCTAACACTCAACAGACTGATTTTTTGATCCAGTCACCATGGCTAGTCCCATTTTTGCAACAGAACTCCTTGATTGTACCGTAGCAGCCGAAGAAGATTCACTATAGCATGGGTATGATTATTATGATATCATTATGTTAGGCCAAATTAAAAAAAAAACATGTTTAGCATCCTGCTATTTTGAAAAATAGGAAGGAGGCCCTTTTTTTTTTCTTCTTCAAAATGGCCGCTCAAAATGGCAGCTCAAAATGGCCTCTTGGTACATTTTCCTTGACAGTCGTGCTTTATTTCAAGATGGCCGCCGACATTAAAAAAAAAATCAGAAATAGATCTAGATCCATTTTAGCAGTGTTTTTCATGTTTTTTTTAATTTTGAAAAAAAGGAGGCAGCCCCCCAAAAGGAAGCGGGCGGGGACGCTACACATGTATATTTTTTGTAATGGCCTTATTGGATCATTAGGCCTAAAATAACAGTTGTATTGCCCTTTGCAACCGACCCAAAAATCTTGAAATCTTGAAATCTACGGTCGACCCATGTTTTGGCAGCTAAAGGGCAATACAACATCTTATTTGTGTAGGCCTTATCGAGTTCTTTCTACCCAATTCACTGAAAGCCCGTCCCACAATGCAGTTCGGAAATGAAATCTTGAAATCTACGGTCGGCTTTTAAAAAAAAAATTGTTTAAAACATTTATAACAAAAAAAATGTGTAGACTATTCAAGCGTTAAGAAAGTGAGAAATATCAACCCAAAGAGAGAAAAAAACAAGAAGAAAAAAAGTTTAAAAAATAAAAAAGATTTCCTACCGATCGACCCATGTTTTGGCAGCTAAAGGGCAATACAACATCTTATTTGTGTAGGCCTTATCAAGTTCTTTCTACCCAATTCACTGAAAGCCCGTCCCACAATGCAGTTCGGAAATGACTTCATGCCGTTATTTAGATCTTACCTCATTCCCCGTCGTACGTTGATACCAAGATTGGTAAAAGTTAAAACATCATTTTACCAACCTCCCCCCCCCCCCCCCCCCCCCCCCCCCCATTATCATTATGCTCCCTATTTATCATTGAATGATCTTGGTGAGAGGCCCCAGGTGAGAGGTCCCAGCTGAGCGGCCAGCCACCCATCCATAATCCACCATACGAGTGCGCGAGGCCGTTATTAACGTTAGGCGTTACGAGGCAGAGGTTTATGCCCCAGCCAGGCCAAAACCCTGGGCCAGGCGAAATAGCCTGTGCAGGTACGCGCCGTGTACAGCGCTAAGCTAGCACACGATGCACATACGAGCGAAGTAAGATTGTACGAGTTCATGATAGAACTTAGAAGTAGGCCAGAACCAAGAAAATGAAGCGTTTTATGTCTCCAAACTCACACATAGCCTTGTACAGGAACTGCACTTGGTCTGGCTCTTCGTTCGATCCATTTGTCTCGGGGTCTTCCATCTTTCTATGATTTAGTTCCCTAGCTCTTGAATCAGCCTCGTACACGATCAGTCATGGAGTGCAATGTACAGTGCGCATGAGCGGAATTCCATGAAGATAAATCACTCCAGGTACTTTCCGTAGAATAGAAGAACGATTGACGTTTCTTTGAAGAAGTTTTGTTAAAAGTTTAAGTTTTGCACACTTGTTACACGTACTTCATGTCATTTTCATTTCATTTCATTTCATTTCATTTCATTTTATTTCATTTCATTTATTTCATTCTCCATTACAAAAAAAATATTAAACATTCAAACATGACATACATGATTAGTAGATCCGATACAAGAAAAGGGAAGGAGCAAACAAAATTTTATGGGAATGTGATCTTTTATCAATCTATATATCATGTTTTGGGTTTAAAAAAAAGGGCAATTGCTTTATTAACGTCAACCACTTAAAAAGTATACACTGTATAGAGGAAAAGGAAAAGAAAAGCAGAGAAAACCTGAACCCCAATACAAAAGAAAACATTAGGGACCGGGATTAGGGAACGGAGAAGGGATGGGAGGGGGAATACATTACAAAGTGCATTTACTGAAGCGTTACGTCACTTAATTTGAGATTGAAGGAGCACTATTTTTTTTCTTTCTTCAAAATTCGTTAGAAAATATTAAGCGCCGAATCAACATCCAGGCCCCACCCCCTTGCGCTAGGGGGAGGGGCCCGTCTTCTTGTTTTTAATTGGTTAAATGTACCTGTTTTGGGGGCCAGGAAGAGGGCCAGTGTCCTCCGCCAGTGACGGATCCAAGGGGAAAAAAAAGAAGGAAAAAAAAATTAGGAAAAGAAAAAGAAGGAAAAAGAAAAGAAGGAAAAAAAAAGGGGGAAATTTGTTTTTGTTGAAAAAAGGTGTTCCTTCCCCCCAAGCCACTAAACGAAATATCTGACGCCGTAATTTTTCCAATTTCCAAGGAAAATTTTAAATGTGGAGAGAAAGGGAAAGAGAAAAAAAAAGAAAGGTAGGGGAAGTTGCGATTTTTTTCCGCCAACAAAGAGGGGGGGGGGCACTGGCGTCTTGATCGGGGAGGGGTTTATTTCTGATTTTATAACCGTTACGGTGGTTTACACATAATGCTGAAATGACATAATTTTCCTCATTTTTTAGTAAATTATACATTTTTATGCGTTTGTTGTAAAATGACAAATTCCTAAATCAACAGCCAGGCAAGAAAACTAGCTTTTTGAGGTGCCTACATGTCAGGGCCCGCGGAACGGCGGGGATCGGAAGCTTCCAGCTCCTCCCCCCCCCCCCCCCCCCACACTTTTTTGACAAATTATATTAAAAAGAAATAGAAAGAAAAAGAGCAAGAAAGAAAGAATAGTTAACTGCCAGTGTAACAACAAAATAAAGTATCAAAAATGCTCATCTGATGACCGTAATTTAGTACCTAAAACCCTTGAGCTTCTGTGGGCTCCGCCCGCTGCATTGGACCCCACATCAATCAGTGTCCTGCCAGTGTCACAAATAAGGTATAAAATATGTTCATCTGACCGTCATCAAATGCCTAAAACCCCTGAGCTTCCGGGGGATCTGCCCCCTGGACCCCGCCTAGGGCACTAAGGCGGACCCCTGGATTCTAATATGACGGAAATTTAATGCCTAAAACCCCTGAGCTTCCGGGGGATCTGCCCCCTGGACCTCGCCTAGGGCCCTAAGGCGGACCCCTGGATTCTAATATGACGGTAATTTAATGCCTAAAACCCCTGAGCTTCTGGGGGCTCCGCCCACTGGACCTCACGCCAAGTGTCCTGCCAGTGTCACAAATAAGGTATAAAATATGTTCATCTGACCGTAATCAAAATATGCCTAAAACCCATGAGATTCCGGGTTTCCGCACCCTCAACCCCACCAGGGCCCCTAAGGCGGGCCCCTGAATGCTTGTCTGACCGTAATTTATTGCCTTAATCCCCTGAGTTTCCGGGAGCGGACAAGATATCAAAATTATGTTCATCTGACCGCAGACGCGTAGCCATGGGGGCGGTGGGGGCGCCCCCCCCAAAAAAAAACACCGGCCAAAAAAAAGAGAGGAGAGAAAAAGAAGAGGACGTATATAGGAAGAAAAAGGAGCAGACAAAAATCATTTTTGAAATTCAGACAAGTCGAGAATGGTACAACGAATCGTCTTCTTTCTTTAATAATTTTAATGAAACGTCAAAGCTTCCGCGCTTCGCGCATTAGGGGGAGGACTGAATTCACACAAGGATTAAGAGTCGAGAATGGTAATACGAATCGTCTTTTTCTCTGATGATTTAATGAAACGTAAAAGCTTCCGCGCTTCGCGCAGGAGGGGGGGGGGGGGGTAACGAATTCAGACAAGAATTAAGAGTCGAGAACGATAAAACGAATCGTCTTCTTTGTCTAATAATTTAATGAAACGGCAAAGCTTCGGCGCTTTGCGGAGGAGGGAGGGGGAAATCGCCCCTCCCTGCACCCCCCCCCCCCCACTACGTCAATGCAGGTCACAATTACGATATTTGGCTCGCATAATTTCAAATTTGGGCCCCCCAAAAAAATCCTGGATCCGCGCTTGGTGTAGGACAGTGGGAGGAAGTGGTATCAACATTTTTACAGTACCTCCCTCTCACAAATTTCTTTATTATTGTTACTTTGCTCAGCCGATATGCGACGGTAATCTTCATTCTCATGTGCCCGTCCGGGCCCGTCCCTATGTCACTCTCATACACAAATGCTACGTGTCCATCAACATCAATGGACCCTAATGGCGTATCGCACCGTTTTTCTGAAATGACCCTTTTAAAAGAAAACGTCCGGAAACCTGTGATCCTAAAAAGGTACCGTTTTGGTGTTTTTTGTGCGATCAGTGCTTAAAGAACACCCCTTTTTAAGGGAAAAGTAGAGAACGCCGGCCCTAGCTGTGAATCTCCGATTATTTTTGGTTTTTTGTGCGATCAGTGCTTGAAAAACACTTTTTTAAGGAAAACGTCGACGCCGCCGCATATAGGTGAAAAGACCCTTTCGTCCCTTTTTCTGGACGCGGGTGCGTAGCAAGTCATGCATGTTGGGAGTGACCCCTCTGGGGTGCCCATGTGCCCCCTCCCTCTTTTCTCTCACTGTCCCCACGGATGTTCAACCCTTGCACTTATTTCAGTGGAAAAGTGGAGAACACGATAAATCATATCCATCATTCATTGATATTAAAGCAGCTATAGGATCGATCTTACTTTGAACTGCTAATTTAATATCAAGAATTATGACATGCAACTCCCCCCCCCCCCCTACCCCGGGAACGGGGGGACCGCATCGGCATGTTCCAAAAAATGTCCGGTAGTGCATGGGCACTTTTTTTTCTTTTTTTGCTTCCGAAAATTTGAAAATCGCATGTCAATGTCAATCTGCCTTTCATAAAGTTGATTTTGATTACTGAATTTGGAACTCCACCAGTGGCGTACCTGGGGTACTCCGTCAGGGGGGGGGGGGGGGCAAGCGACCGAAACAAACAAAAAAGGCGATGCTAATTTTCACTTCTGGCGAGCGAGCGAGCAAAACAAATCTTTAAGTAACGTTTGGTATATAAACTGGTATTGTTGCAAGTTGGGGGTGGGAACATTCACTTGTTAGCGACGTTACTTTCATTTTTTTGCAAACGAGTGTAGCGAGCAAGAAAAAATCACTTCTTTTTTAATAATTACCACTTAAACTTGGTTCAATTGTCCCATGCAGGGCGCGGGAACAATATTGTGTTTGGGGTGATTTTATACCCATTTTAGCTAGCGAGCGAAAATACATCTTTCTCTCAATCATGAATTGCTATATAAAATTTGTTTCATTGTTGCAGGTATAGGGGGCGGGCACAATCGTGTTTAAGGCAATGTCAGTCCCATTTTGGCGGGCAGGCAACCCCCTACATTTCTCTTTTTAATGATATTGTAGCAGGTTAGTGGTAGGCACATAATTCCACGAGCTAGCGAGAGAAAAAAAAAATCACTTCTCTTTTATAGGGAAAATATGGTACATAAAACTTGGGTTCATTGTTCCATGTCAGGGACGTGATTATTAAAAGCGGTGTTATTTCTATTTTGGCGAGCGAGCAAAAAAAAAAATCACTTCTCTTTTATAGGGAAAATATGGTATATAAACTTGGGTTCATTGTTCCATGTCAGGGACGTGATTATTAAAAGCGGTGTTATTTCTATTTTGGAGAGCGAGCGAGCGAGCGAGCAAAATTTTTGTAATGATAATTGGTTCATAAATTTCAGATTTTTTTTTGTTGCAGGGCAGGGCTTACACAATCATGTCTATGGTGATGTTAATTCCGTTTTGGCGAGCACGAGCACACCAAAACTTTTTTGAATAACGTTTGGTACATAATTATTAACTGGTTGTTGCAGGTTGATGGGGCGGGCACGTTAGCAGTGTCAATTCCATTTTGGCGAGCGAGCATAGCGAGCAAGCAAAAAAAAAAATTCTCTTTTAATAGAAATTAATAAATAAACTTGTTTTTATTGGTGCAGGTCAGGATGGACGCAGTCGCGTTTAACGCGATTCAATTCCTATTTGGCGAGAGGGCGAAAAAACTCTTCCATTTTTAATGATATTGTTGCAGGATATTGTTTCCAAAGCAATGTCTATTCATTTTATTCGCGAGCGAGTGTAGCGCGCGAGAAAAATGAATTAGTCTCTTTTAGTAACATTATTTTGGTACATATATTGTGTGTTATTGTTGCCATGGTTGCAGGTCGGGGCCCGTCGGGGCATGCACAATTGTATTATAGGCAATACTAATCCTTTTCTTTTTTCAGGGGGACGAGCAAGTGAAAACATTTAATACAAAATAGGCTAGCAAGCAGTTCGCGCTAGCGAAGAGTTTCGAATTTGTTATATCACTTATATTTTCCGATTTTCATTTGTTTTAATTTTTCAGGGCCGTATGTGGAATATTTTTCTGGTGGGGGAGGGGGAAAGATGCGTTAAAAGTTTTCGAAGAATCTCAAAAGCAAAAGGAGTGAAGGGAGTTCGAGCGACCGAACTGGTCATCATATACTTTTGCATTTTCAAAAGTAGAATTGAAGGATTTGGTATAGGCCTACACTACCTTTTCAGGAAAAAAACTGCGTTTTCAAAATATCTGGGGTCAACTGCCCCCCCCCCTGGTGCGTACGGCCATGGTCTTTTTTTAAAAAATTTCCCCATTTTTATTCCTTTCCTTTTCTTTTCCCTTTTTCTTCCTTTTCTCTTCTTCTTCCTTTTTTCTTTCCTTTTTTTCCTTTTTTCTCTTTCTTTCCTTTTTTCTTCCCTTTTCCTTTTTTTCTTTTTCTTTCCTTTCCTTTCTTTTCTTTTCTTTCCCCTTTTTCTTTTTTCCCCTGGAGCCCGTCAGGGGGGGGGCACTCTCCCCCCCCTGCCCCCCACCATAGATACAACAGTGAACTTCACCCTAGCTCAGGCCTCACTATTCTCCGCAATTATATTTCATCGGCATCGATTAATTGCCTCAATTAATTTTTTTTTCTCTTCTTTTCTTTCACCTTCTGTTCTTTCCTCCCCCTATTCATTTCTTTATTATAAAACTTTTCTTCCATTTTCTTTTCTTTTCTTTTCTTTTCTTTTCTTTTCTGTCTTTAATTAGTCTCTTTTTTTCCCCTTGTATTTTTTTTTTTTTTTTTCCCCCGATATTTTTCTGGTCGATATGCTCATTCCACGAGAAATGTTGCTAGTCTTGATACAGTTGGGTCTCTCCAAAAATACAATAATCACGTGAAATATTATCTTGCATAATGAAATAATGTTTACAGAATTTAAGTCACATCTCTGTGGATTATAATTTTGACAAATTTTGAGCTTTTTAAAATGTCAAATTCAGTGTATGTCTGATAGTAATCGATATACTCAGTCCTGATAGTAGATGAAATTCACTTAACGACTGGTGTCACATATAGGTCAATATAGAAAGGGATAGCATACGAAGAGCGGCACTAGAGGTCGGGGCGTGGCCGAGTCAAAGGATACGTCACACTTCATGCATATTCATTATACAGCGCGCGCGTAATACAAACGCGACATAATGCTAGTCATAATGCCAGTGCGGCATGCATGTACTTCTCAGATCCTCATTCGACCAAATACAATGAAAACGATTACCGGTGCTCTCAAATTTAGCCATATTTTGTCGTAAAATAATGTTCCGCTTGTGATTCATTCATTCATTCATTCATTCATTCATTTCGGTTTATTGTGTCAAAATTCAATGTTAAAACAGTCGGCGACTGATACAAACAAAGATTACAAAGTTCAAAGAAATAAAGAGAAATTACAAATAATCATGTACATCAATATGGAACGATCACATATTAGTTTAAGGAATAAATTAACAATGATGATAATGGTAACTTCAATATATTGCAAAGATTACAAAGTTCAATAAAGAGAAATTACAAATACATGTACATTAATATGGAAACGATCACATTAGTTCAAGGAATAAACTAACAATAATGATAATGGAAACTTCAGTATATTTCACATCATACATAAAACAAATCGAACTTACATGGATGAGTGGGTAAAAAAAAAGGTAACAAAGAGAGAATGGACAAAGCATTTCATTTCCTTTTCTCGTAATATTTAGATTTTGAGCCTTTACATTTTAAACACATTAACATAAATTGATAGGTAAAATGTGATGGTGATATTAATTGTGATGTGGGGACATTTTTAACATATTAATCGGATTTACATGTTTTAAAAATAAACAACTCTATACTAGTAAATATGAAGAAAGTTGGAAATTAAGAAATGAAAAGGGCACCTGTAGAAGATCTAAAGAATCACCTCAAGTTCCGCTCCTTTATTAATGTGTTCTTTATATCACAGACCCGACCGCCGCTAGTGCCGCTCATACGACCTCTAGTTCTGCCCCAGTTTATTAATATGTTCTTTATATCACAGACCCGACCGCTAGTGCCGCTCATACGACCTCTAGTTCTGCACCTTTATTAATGTGTTCTTTATATCACAGACCCGACCGCTAGTGCCGCTCATACGACCTCTAGTTCTGCTCCTTTATTTGTGTTCTTTATAATTATGACAGACCCGACCGCTAGTGCCGCTCATACGACCTCTAGTTCTGCTCCTTTATTAATGTGTTCTTTATATCACAGACCTGACCGCTAGTGCCGCTCATACGACCTCTAGCTCTAGTTCTGCACCTTTATTAATGTGTTCTTTATATCACAGACCCGACCGCTAGTGCCGCTCATACGACCTCTAGTTCTGCTCCTTTATTTGTGTTCTTTATAATTATGACAGACCCGACCGCTAGTGCCGCTCATACGACCTCTAGTTCTGCTCCTTTATTAATGTGTTCTTTATATCACAGACCTGACCGCTAGTGCCGCTCATACGACCTCTAGTTCTGCCCCTTTATTAATGTGTTCTTTATATCACAGACCCGACCGCTAGTGCCGCTCATACGACCTCTAGTTCTGCTCCTTTATTAATGTGTTCTTTATAATTACGACAGACCTGACCGCTATAGTGCCGCTCATACGACCTCTAGTTCTGCCCCTTTATTAATATGTTCTTTATATCACAGACCCGACCGCTAGTGCCGCTCATACGACCTCTAGCTCTAGTTCTGCACCTTTATTAATGTGTTCTTTATATCACAGACCCGACCGCTAGTGCCGCTCATATACGACCTCTAGTTCTGCTCCTTTATTAATGTGTTCTTTATATGACAGACCTGACCGCTATAGTGCCGCTCATACGACCTCTAGTTCTGCCCCTTTATTAATATGTTCTTTATATCACAGACCCGACCGCTAGTGCCGCTCATATACGACCTCTAGCTCTAGTTCTGCACCTTTATTAATGTGTTCTTTATATCACAGACCCGACGGCTAGTGCCGCTCATATACGACCTCTAGTTCTGCTCCTTTATTAATGTGTTCTTTATTATGACAGACCTGACCGCTATAGTGCCGCTCATACGACCTCTAGTTCTGCCCCTTTATTAATATGTTCTTTATATCACAGACCCGACCGCTAGTGCCGCTCATACGACCTCTAGCTCTAGTTCTGCACCTTTATTAATGTGTTCTTTATATCACAGACCCGACCGCTAGTGCCGCTCATATACGACCTCTAGTTCTGCTCCTTTATTAATGTGTTCTTTATATGACAGACCTGACCGCCATAGGCGCCGGAAGTAGGGGGCAGGGGGGCAGTTGCCCCCCCAGTCAAAAAGTGGGGGGGCAAAACGCATTTTTGCCCCCCCAAAACGCCCCCCCCCCCCTCCAAAAAAAAAAAAAAAAAGCAGTAAAGGAATAAACATGGTTTGTATTTTTAACCCAAAAGAACATAACAATAATAAAAACCTGAATTAAAGCACATATACCATTCCATTCAAAGAAAAGGAAAGTTCACAGGAATTAAATTTTTATAAACATTGCGCATGCTACCTATACGGTTTATAATAGCGATACGCGCATATCGTGGACATATTGTGCGAGAATGGGAAAACGTGTCTGTTTTTTTGGTTTTGTTATAGGGGTGAGAAGACATGAGCCCCTGAACGCTGGCGTACTGATGGGGGGGGGGGGTATATCTATACGATACCAGTGATTTACACATGTTGCTGTTATGACATGATTTTCCGGTATTTTTTCTCCATTTTTTTTTAAGTCATACCTTTTTATGCGTTTGTTGGAAAATAAGAATTCCCAAATTACAGTCGGGCGAAAAATACGCTTATTTAGAAGCCTTTATGACATGGTCTGCAAAGTGGCTGGGCTCGAGCCCCTCCCCCTCACCTTTTGAAAAAGTATGTTAAAGAGAAAAAGAAAGAAAGACGGAGAGAAAAAATAAGTGACCTGCCAATGTCACAAATAAGGCATAAAAAATGCTCATCTGACCGTAATTAAATGCCTAAAACCCCAGAGCTTACGGGTGCTCCGCCCCCGGACCCCACCAAGGGCCCTAAGGCGGGCCCCTGGATGCTCATCTGACCGTAATTAAATACCTAAAACCCCTGAGCTTCCGGGGGCCCTGCCCCCTGGACCCCACCAAGTGCCCTAGGGCGGCCCCTGGTTGCTCATCTGACCGTAGTTAAATATTAAAACCTCTGAGCTTCTGGGGGCTCCCCCCCCCCCTCTGGAACACGTCAATGGCCTTAAAGAGGCCCCTGGATGCTCATCTAACCGTAATTAAATACCTAAAATCCCTGAGCTTCCGGGGGCTCAGCCCCTTGACACCCTGCCGAGGCTGGACCCCACGCCAATTTACGCTCTACCTGATCGTTAATACTTCACTTTGAAAAACGTTCCGCGGGACCTGCATGTAACGTGTAAGACTGGTGGTGATGCAGATTTTTCGTCTGCCCCCCCCCCCTTCCGAACGTTTTTTCTCATTACGTCACTGCCCTCGGAAGGTGAGCCCCCTGGAATGTTTGCCCCCCCCCCCCCCCCCCCAATCCCAAACTGCTTCCGGCGCGCCTGCTGACCGCTATAGTGCCGCTCATACGACCTCTAGTTCTGCCCCTTTATTAATATGTTCTTTATATCACAGACCCGACCGCTAGTGGCGCTCATACGACCTCTAGCTCTAGTTCTGCACCTTTATTAATGTGTTCTTTATATCACAGGCCCGACCGCTAGTGCCGCTCATACGACCTCTAGTTCTGCTCCTTTATTAATGTGTTCTTTATATGACAGACCTGACCGCTATAGTGCCGCTCATACGACCTCTAGTTCTGCCCCTTTATTAATATGTTCTTTATATGACAGACCCGACCGCTAGTGCCGCTCATACGACCTCTAGCTCTAGTTCTGCACCTTTATTAATGTGTTCTTTATATCACAGACCCGACCGCTAGTGCCGCTCATACGACCTCTAGTTCTGCTCCTTTATTAATGTGTTCTTTATATGACAGACCTGACCTCTCGTTCTGCTCCTATAACCTGTTGTGTATAATTTACTGTAGTATCTTCTAAAAAACTGCGTTCTAACCATTCATTTCATAAAACTTGATAAGATCATGTTTTAAAGTTTTGTTCCCACTTAATTTTTGCTCATTTTAAACATTCAACTACATAAACATTTACATGTAAATCAATTTCAACAACCTAAAAAATAAAGATCAAACAAATATTCTGCTTGGTTGAGTGTTATTATATTGCCATTAAGTTCACATTATAAAATGGTAATGTATCGCATAGATTATGTATGGAGTTTCTAGACTGAACCGATGAACGTTATTTTTATGTACTTAACAAAGATTTTGTTAACAAACTTCTCCATCAACTCAAATTTACACTGGAAGAAAAAAAACTGTGACCTGATAAAAAATAGAATGCTTTACCACAGAACTAGTTTTTAATTAAAAGTTTGTTTTCTTTCACAGATTGGATCAGAAAAAATATATATATATATGCTACAAACCCTGTGATCAGGGGCGGCGATCCCGGGGGACGGGGGGACACGTCCCCCCCCCCCCCTCATTTTTTTTAGGGGGGGGGATCGTCCCTCCCTGAAAAATTGAAAAAGTGAGAAAAAAGTGTATATCAAATACTGACTAAAGACTGCAACAAACTTTTAGGCTCTGGAGGGCCCTAGAGTGCAGCGTTTAGACAAATAAAAATGCAAAAATCTTCTCGCTCCGGAGCTACGCTCTCTCGCATAATATTCTCTAAAGTGTACAGTAAATATTCTAGAAAAGTGAAGTGTGAAAAAGGTATATTGCTTGTTTTTATACTATTCTTTTGCTAATTAAAGTATGTAATTTGTTAATACAACAAAACTTCAAAAACCTGTGAGGGGATAGTCACTTCCGTAACCTCTACCCCTCTCGTTCACTTTGCCTTCTCGCCTTGGCGTAATGATGAGGAGGGGGGGTGGGGGGCAGTTGCCCCCTAATAAAATTCAAACTTGATTTATTTCTAACTCGATACCAGTGATTTACAAATGTTGCTGAAATGGTATGGTTTTTCCCTGAGCTTCTGGGGGCTCTGCCCCCTGGACCCCACCAAGGGTCCTATGGCTGGCCCCTGTTTGCTCATCTGACCGTTATTAAATGCCTAAAACCCCTGAGCTTCATGGGCCTACGCCCCTGGACCCCACCAGGGGCTCTAAGACGAGCCCCTGGATGCTCATCTGACCGTTATTAAATGCCTAAAACCCCTGAGCTTCATGGGCCTACGCCCCTGGACCACACGCCACTTTACGCTCTACTTGTTATATGCTCCATTTGCTCTACCTAATAAAATACTTTAGCCTCCCCCTCTATGAAAAACGTTCCGCGAGGCCTGCATGTACAATGTTAGAGTGGGGATGCGGATTCCCCCCCCCCGTTTTTGTTCAATATATACGCCACTGCTCCCCCGTCTCTTACATTTCGTCCCCCCCCCCCGGTCATGAAAAGAAATCGCCGCCCCTGTCTGTGATACCACATACAGTATTGGATTGTACAAATTTAACTTTTTCAGCAAATGACTTTAGTATCAAACATAATATGCCCAGTCTGACAATATAAAATATCAAGTATCCAATATCAAGTATTTCACAACAATAATAAAAAATAAGTAATCTATTTTCCCTTTATTATGTTAGCTCCCCCCCCCCCCCAAATTCTTATGGCTGGCCATACAAAATATTACAACCCAAAACAAAACAAAACAAAAACCACACAATTATTCACCATCTTGCGTGCAGGGTTGGGTTAAAATATAATTGAGAGCAGAAAGAATGACAGTATCATCTTTCTGACGACGTATTTGGGCTTTTCAATAGCTCATGGTAAAATTAATTTATGAGCTATATATTTCTTAATATATATTTATATTTATATTTATATCTATTTTGTTTTCAGTGATATTTTTTATATATATTTGTCTAAACTCTTAAACCTCAAATTACAACACGTAATTACCAATTTGACTATCATTATTTTTTTTATTTAAAAAAACAACAACTAAGAAATGCATATAAAATATATGAGATACTGAAACACTTACTGATGCATTCATTAGAGCCAATGTGTTGACTACATCGATAATAAGCACGAGTTGAATACTTGTCGGTTGTCAGTCAAAACAAACTTTACAAAGACATGAGGAGTATAACCTTGAAATCACATCAACACATATGTATAATACTCATGCTGGTTTCTATATGGGCAAAAAAGGAATCATCTTTAACAGTGCTCAATGAAACTATGAAGGGTTTCGTTCAATTAAAAAAAAAAAAAAATCATATTTATTTGCTCTGACATATTTCCCTTTGCTTTTTACAACTTCATAGTCAGGCCCTAGTAACTGATTACTTTCACTATGACATGAATTGTTGAAATGAACAGATAACCAATACTATAACTTGTTCATGGATTTGAATATTATATGTTATTCGATGGAAACTTGAATACATACAAACTCATTTTTTGGTTTTGGTTAAGGGCTGAGGTTGACTTTGCCTTTCCAGTGCTACAGCATCAAAAGGAATTCAGGTCGCTGAAGCTCATAGATTTATATCCTGAACATGTCAAATGTACCACTTAAACATATTTTCATAGATGATACAAAAATGTCCCCACATCACTTAATCACATAATACTGGACACTATTTGTGTCCAGTTATTGTTATGCATGCTGAGTAATAAAGGAGCAAACGTAAATATACTGGACCTCAGTAGGGACATCAAAGGATACATAACCATCTGTTTTATTAGAATTTGTATTTTTTCTTTAATTCTAAAAAGAAAAGAAGAAAAAAAGATTCTTGTTGTTGTTAAAAACCTGCATTGTAAGTAATGGTCACTGAACCGATTGATCAATGGCTGCACTAAAATTCATATTAAAATTTCTCTTTTATGATTAAACAAAGTATTTTGGACATCTATCCTCAACATCAAGCTAGGGATGAGCAAAATATAAATCAGCTGTTACATACCGTTCGTGTTCGAGTTTGTATCGCGCGCGCTGTATAATGAATATGCATGAAGTGTGACGTATATTTTGACTTGACCACGCCCCCGACCTCTAGTGCCGCTCTTCGTATGCTATCCTATAGAAAGTCGCCATTTTCATTGCGACGGACAGGAACGAAGCAGTACATCTGCCTAAATTTCTCAATTTTCGTTGAAATTGGTCTGTGTAATCTTCCAAAATGATGCAAGGTTTGACGTGGTCGAGCTTAAAGCACCATAAAGCGGTAATTTAATCTCATGAAATCGTTTTAATATATGTTAAATAGTTGGTCAAAAACCTGTGAGACTGTGTCTGTGAATGTGTGATGCGATGTGTGTTCTAAATCTAAGTTGTATTTGTATGCGATTTGCATGCAGATCGCGAACCTGCCTTTTTGTATCCAAGTGCACTGGCACTGCACTGGCAGTGCAGTGCGTGTAGGTAGCCTTAAAGGCTCCCTTGAAATGTTTTTTATGATATTATTTAAGGGAGCCTTAACCGCCTCCCATACCACTGCACGGAGAGGTAGGTAAACAACATCTCAAATGTGTCCAAAATCACACTTTCCCGCACCCGACCAATATTGGACAGTGGCTTTGATGAATTTTATGTTGGTTGTAATCGTAATTAGTCTAGATCTACATCCTAAATTTAAAAATCGGAGGTAAAAGTAAGGAAATAATAGCCATTTTCTTACCAGACCGATACAGCTCAGCTCCCTTTTCATGTGTACTGTCTGAATTCACGCTCTCTACACAATGGTGATGACCTCTGACTGGCACTTCCGTGATTGTGCTGCTTCCGTATAATGCGCTGTATAAGTGTTATTCAGCGCATTATACGGAAGCAGCAGATCCTCATTAAATTCATGTAAGTAATTAACATTAATCATTCATCTCAGTCGCTAACTTCACGCAAGCGCCCGCACCTTACCGTCCACTGCACATGATGACACAGGCTATTTGGAGTTTGAAAAAATGTATAGAGTCTACATATGCTGCTTGAAAAATATAAATCTGAAGTGACATCATCTCTCTCTCTCTCTCTCTTCTCCCTTTGCCTCTTCAGTTGATTCCTCTGTTCATTGCAACCGGGGAGGAGCAGTATTTGCAGCTTTCTACTTGACTAGGCTGGTAACGAAAAGCCCAGATGCATCGTAAGTTCAGATTGTTTACTTTCTTGTTATGTACATGTATCTCATGCATGCTGCAGGTTAGGAGCGAGTTGCCAAATTATGTGGTTCAGTTTAGTGACATTTTGCAATAAATTTTGGTCCTTTCAACATATAAGTCTCTTTCTTTGATGTTCCTTTCTTTAAAAATTCACTTGCAAGAACGGTTCTAATTTTTCATGCATGATTTTGGTTTTATAGAGCTGAAATGAACTGACCAAAAAAAAATACATTGTTGTATTAACACCTACCGGTAGTCATAATGGGCCGAAATAGTAAAATACAGAGAAATGGGACTAATAGAGTTACCTTGTAACAGCAGTGTTCTTTATAACAATTATCATATCCATCAATAAGATTTATGCTATTTAATAAAATTCCTTTTGCTATTATCTCAATATATACAATTGATTATTTTTATTGCTTTGTAAATCATTTTAATTCCATTCATGTTCTGTATCTCTTTTTCAGATGGAGGAGGAGCACCAACCCACACCCATGGCAGAACATCAAACCAGACCAAAACATAAAGGTAACAGAATCATACAATCTTCTCTTTTCTACTTTCAGACATAGCAAATAAGTCATAGAAAATCTTGAAAGTCTTCTTTTTTTTAAGACGAATTGAAGATTTTTTAAGTTAGAGGTAAAGTTCATTTAAGGTTTAAAGGGCTGAATCAAATATTAACACAGACCACTGCTGAGGTAACTTGGCACGGATTTAAAACTAGGCCTGAGTCCATTACAGGTTTTGCTAAACTTGGGTTCAAGTTGAAAATTTGGTGGGGACTGGGTCTTCAAACCAGGAATTCCCCCACACCAATAATTTATTGTAAATTGTTGAAATAGATACAATCGAAGCTTAAAAGCACCCAGGCTTGTATCTCACTATTGTGCAATTTTGTACATCTGACATGACAACAAAGATGTAGCCACATGTCATTTATTATCTTTAATTAGTCATCATTAACATTTCTGTACAGAAAATTCCAAGTGCTTGATATTGTGTTTTTATTCATCATCAAATGGTTTGTAAAGAATCTCTGAGTATACAAAATGTAATTAATGTACTTAGCATGTTGCAGAAATACATTTATGGATAAATGTGACCTTTTTAATTACCTTCTTTCTTTTCTTCTTTTTTTCTTTCTCTTTTTCTTTCCAGTTCTATTCAGCAGGCAAGATTGACTTCAAGAACCTAAAAAAGAATAGCCCTGACTTATAAGTACCCTGAACTGCTCTCTTCTTTATGTCATTATTTGACACAGAAATTTCTATACATATGAGATACCTAAAATTGTGAATGTACAGTGTGAATTTATTTGTAATGATTACGTAAGACCTCACCTGTTTATATTGAAATAGGACAATGCAGATATGGTCATGTTATATTCTTTGAGTTGCAACAGATTTAAAGTCCTGCCTTTTTGTAGCAGTTACATCAAGCTGTACATTCAGTTTTGGGATGTTTAAGAATAGAACACATTTGTTCAGTAATCTGTTGTTTTTTGGGCTATTTTACAGGATATATTTCTTCTACCAGACTATATTTCATTGTATGAATCATCAGTTGCATATGAAATGAAGTCCCCAAGTTATCACCCTACTGTAATAAGCACTGACATATGCTTTGATAATCAGACATTGTATTCTAAAATCTAAATTGGATACTTTGCATTGATCACTTTGAGTCATCCAATCTCAGAAACCAGAATTAGAAACTACTGCTGATAAATGATTTCACATGTCCTAGAATCAAATTTGGTCAAACAGTCTATCCAGGGAAACTACAGTGTATACCATATAAGTATTGACCCTTGAGCACAAACGTCTGAAAGAGTGGGTACATTACGCACAAAATGTCTGAGCTGAACTTTACAGAGCACAAAATGTTATCCTACTCTCCATGGTAAAAGTATTATCTTTTTCTCAATTTCTTGACGAGGTTTTGAAACATTACAGAGCACAAACCGAAAACCTATGATCTACCTGTACTGTGTATACGTAGAAATTGTTCATCCATTTACTAAACAAGTTGCTCGAACTATAGGGAAAGTCTCATATGGACATATCTTGCATATTAAACTTTGTCCAGAAAGCAATATGCCTTATGTTTGTAAAGCGATGGACAAATTGTTTCAATAAACATTTGTTGTAAACAAGAAGAAAACAGGATTGTCTATTATTATTGGTTGTCAATAACAAAGACCGGACCCTGTTTTGATCCAGGGGGGTGTTTCACAAAGATTCTAAGTTGAACTTATCTCTAAGTTGGACTTAAAAATTATGGAAAGCCGTTAGCATCTTTGAAAATATTTTGTAAAAGTTATTTTAAAAAGGCATGAAATGTTGATTCAAATCATTCATATTTTCTATCATCAAGGAGATTTCCTGTTCTTGATGTGGAATTATAAAAAAGTCTAAAATACTTGAATTTCTGCTTTTGAATATATTTCATTTTAAGGCTCCAATGGCTGTCCATAATTTTTAAGTCCAACTTAGTGTTAAGTTCTACTTAGGATCTTTGTGAAACACCCCCCAGGTCTTCAATTGTTAGATATTTTTCCACGAGACAGGAAATTGTATAAATTATAGGCAACAGAACCTGTGATCGATCATGAGATAACATGTATATATGAATGTGTATGTTGAGAGACTTGCCTGCTACCTGTATATGGAATGAGAGGTCTATTAAGTACAGTTAACTCTGCATAAGTTGAATCTGTTGCTACTTCAAAAAATGAAATAGTTTTAAAAATGTGAATTTCAACTTGGGATGTGTAAATGACATTGCATTATTTGCATAGCTTGGTAAAAAGAGTGAGAAAAAAAGATTTATATACTTGGGTGAAATTCGATGTATGCAGAGTTAACTGTTCTGTTAAGTATGTGTTAGTTCTAGTATAGTTCACATATCAAATTTTCATCTTTTCTTATATTTGCTTACCCTCATTAATGAATTCTGTCATTTCATATTTATTCCAAGAAAGTGCAAGCATACAGTACTTGAACAGTGTCATGTCTCCCAGTCATATATAACTCAACAAAAGAGGGCGCACTGTGAAAACGCGGTAGAGATCCTAGTCAAATATATAGGATCTCTAAAAAACACCATACAAATAATTATGTACTCGTATTCTAATACAGGATCTCTTAAAACACACGGGCATGAGAGAGAGAGAGAGAGAGAGAGAGAGAGAGAGGGGGGGGGGGGGCATGGATAGCTTGTCTTTTTCTCTCTGGTCATTTTTTTCTTCCTTCCTTTCCTCATCCCTTTCTTTCGTATTGCATGTACTTATTTTAAGACGGTCACAATGTAACAAAAGAGTACTACACAAGTTTGATGTTCATTAATTCTCCACACAATGTACAAAATTATAGACAGACCATCAACATTCTCTAGTCAGCTCAATGATAGTGTGACTAAACAACAGACTTCTTAAAATTGTGTTGAAACTTGTGAAGAGGAACTAGGGAGGACAAGAAAATGGGCTAGAGACTGGAGGACATAATTAATGTTTCTTGGTTGAGAGAGACTTTTGAAAGAGGGAGAGAGAGGGGGGGGGGCGGATGTTGGAGGAATGGAGAGAGAGCCTGGAAAGAAGGAGGGACGTAGAGGAGATTTAATGTACATGGATATGCTTTATAAATATTGAGGGAGGGCATAAGAATTATAAGCTATATTATCGAGGTTCTAGTGGGGGGGGGGGGCAAAACGCCCCCCCCTCCAAAAAAAGAAGAAAGAAAAGCAGTAAAGGAGTAAAGATGGTTTGTATATTGAAAAAAGCAAAAGCACATAACAATAATAAAAACCTGAATTAAATCACATATAAAAGTCCATTCAAAGAAAAGGAAATTTAACAGGAATTAAATTTCCTATACATTTCGCCTGCCACCTATATTTATCAATGGAGGTTTTTATAATAGCGATAAGCGCATATCGTGGAAATATTGTGAGAGGATGGAAAAGCGTGTGTGTTTTTTGTTAAAGGGGTGAGAGGACATGAGCCCCTGAACGCTGGCGTTCTGTAGGGGAGGGGGGGGGGCAGGGGCGGATCCAGCCGGCGGCAGGGGAGGGGGCGCAATTCGTGAGAAAATATTTAGCGGCGAAATAGCCGGCCGATAATTCGCATAGTGGGGGTGGGAGGGGGTGGGGGGTAGTGAGCACTAATTTATTTATTTTTTGCTCCCGAAAATTTGAAAATCGTGCCGGCCGAAAATTTGCTCAGGCCCCCCCCCCCCCCCCCCCCCCCTGGATCCACCACTGGTGTCCAACAATTTTTGACAAAATAACTAAAACTTCTATTGTGCAAAATGGATGACTCCGGAGAGTCTTTGCATTTTAGAGTACCTAGATAATATGCTTTCCATAATACTCTCATTACCTTAGCCTGCCTATACACTCTTTCAATTCAATGGACTTGAATTTCTCTGTACATTAACCTGTACAACTATAATTACTTTTACCTCATTTATCTTTTATCTTTTTTTTTTGAAGAGCACCTAAATAGATTGTAAAACAAAGGTGTTTTAAGTATTATTATAATCATGAAGTTGTTATCGTTATGCACATAATCAAGAAACTAAGGTTACCTGTTTACGATTCAATTCCATATGGTGTTTAATTATTATGATAATCACAAAGGTATGATTGTCATGCACAATGTTATAATCAAGAACCTAATTAGGTTACCTGTTTACGATTCATTTCCATATGGTGTTTTAATTATTATGATAATCAGAAAGGTTTGATTATTTGTGACACTGGTAGGACACTGATTAGCATGAGGTCCAGCGGGCGGAGCCCCCAGAAGCTCAAGGGTTTTAGGCACTAAATTACGGTCAGATGAGTATCAGGGGGCCCGCCTTAGGGCTGTTGGGGGCAGAGCCCCCAGAAGCTCAGGGGTTTTAGGCGTTTATTTACGGTCAGATGAGCATTTTTTGATACCTTATTTTGTTGTGACACTGGCAGTTAACCATTTTTTCTTTCTTGCTCTTTTTCTTTCCATTTCTCTTTAATATACTTTGTCAAAAAGTGAGTGGGGGGGGGGGGAGGGAGCTGGAAGCTCCCGATCCCCGCCGTTCCGCGGATCCAGGATGCAGGCGCGGATCCAGGGTTTCTTAGGGAGGGGGCCTAACTTTTTTTTTTTTGCTCCCGAAAATGTGAAAATCGTGCCGGCCGAAAAGTTGCTCAGTGTGTGTGTGTGTGTGTGTGTGTGTGTGTGTGTGTGTGTGGGGGGGGGTAGTGAGCACTATTTTTATTTGGTCCTCGAAAATTTGCCCCCCCCCCCCCCCCCCCCCCCCCCCCCCCCCCACTGGATCCGCCACTGCATGTAGGCACCTCAAGAAGCATATTTCTTGCCTGGCTGTAAATTTAGGAATTTGTCATTTTACAACAAACGCATACAAAATATGTATAGTTTACTAAAAAATGAGGAAAAATCTCGGAAAATTATGTCATTTCAGCATTATGTGTAACCACCGTGACGGTTATGGAATCAGAAATAAACCCCCTCTCCGATCAAGACGCCAGTGCCCCGCCCCTCCCCCCCTGATTTACACTTTGTTGGCGGAAAAAAAAATCGCAACTGATCTCCCTTACCTTTCTTCTTTTTCTTTTTTTTTCTTTCCCTTTCTCTCCGCATTTTTTTTTTTTTTGCCCCGGAAATTGGAAAAATTACGCCGTCAGATATTTTGTTCAGTGGCTTGGGGGGGGGGGGGGGGGGAAGGAACACTTTTTTTTCCTTCTTTTTTTTCCCCAAGGGGGGGGGGGGTATTTCCTTTTCGATACCAGTAATTTACAAATGTTGCTGAAATGAAAATGATTTTCCGGTATTTTTTCTCAATTTAGTAAGTCATATACCTTTTTATGCGTTTGTTGGAAAATTAGAAATTCCCAAATTTACAGTCGGGCGAAAAATATGCTTTTTTAGAAGCCTTCATGTTAGGGCCTGCAGAACGGCTAGGTTCGGGGCTCGAGCCCCCTCACTTTTCGAAAAAAGTATGTTACAGAGAAAAAGAAAGAAAGAGAGAGAAAAAATAAGTGACCTGCCAATATCACAAATGAGGTATCAAAATATGCTCATCTGACCGTAATTAAATGCCTAAAACCCCAGAACTTACGGGGCTCCGCCCCGGACCCCACCAAGGGCCCTAAGGCGGTCCCTTGGATGCTCATCTGACCGTAATTAAATACCTTAACAAAAACGAGCTTCCGGGGGCTCTGCCCCCTTGACCCCACCAAGGGCCCTGAGGCGGGCCTCTGCATGGATGCTCATCTGACCGTAATACCTAAAGCCCTTGAGCTTCCGGGGGCTCTGCCCCCTGGATGCTCATCTGACCAAAGTTACATATCTTAAACCTCTGAGATTCAGGGGGCTCTGCCCCCTGGACCACATGCCTTAAAGAGGGCCCCTGGATGCTCATCTAACCTTAATTAAATACCTAAAACCCCTGAGCTTCCGGGGGCTCTGCCCCCTGGACTCCCCGCCAATTAGTGGCCTGCCAGTGTCACAAATAAGGTATCTAAATATGCTTATCTGACCTTAATTTAATGCCTAAACACCCTGATCTTCCGGGGGGGGGGGGCTCAGCCCCGTGACCCACTGCCGGGGCTCAGGCCTGGACCCCACGCCAATTTACGCTTTACCTGATCGTTAATACTCCATTTTTAAAAACGTTCCGCGGGGCCTGTATGTAACGTGTAAGAGAGGTGGTGATGCTGATTTTTCTTCTGCCCCCCCCCCCTTTTGCTCATAACGCCACTGCCCCTGGAAGGTGAGTTCCCTGGAATGTTTGCCCCCCCCCCCACCCCCCATCCCGAACTGCTGCCGGCGCGCCAGTAAAAGGGTATATGCCTTTTGTGTGTACAAAGAGGGAGACGAAGTGGGGGACGGCTAAATAAATAACCAAATCCTTCCAATGGCGCACTTTTCACTAAAATTTGCCAAATTCAAACTGTTATCAAAACTGCTCCTACATTAAAACTAAAAACTAAATGCATTAACAAAATGTAGGCCTAAAGAAAAAATGAGTGACGATTTTCTTTAACAATGTTTATTATCAAAATGATTTTACATCATGATTGCAAGATCGAATAAAGACAATTTTTTTTTAATTTTTAACGTTTTCCTCCCAGCCAAAAAATAGGTTCTCTAGCAACACCTCTGATAGGGCGATACGGGTCTGCTCCTCCCTTTTCAGCCTTTTTTGGGGGCCGGGGTAGAAAAAAATCCGCATCATAAAGTAAAATTTACACAAAAAGTGAGGAAAAAACCGGAAAATCATGCTTTTTCAGCACCAATTGTAATTCAATGGTATCGAATTAGAATTAAACCACGTTTGAATTTTATGTAGGGGGGGGGGGGAGGCAACTGCCCCTCGTTCCCGCCCATACCCTATCAATACGCCAATGCCCTTTCTTTCATAGAACTGTTCATAGCTCAGGCTGCATGCTAGCAGCTGGTATACAACATGACTTGTCTGGAAAGTGGTCAACGCGCTTAGGCCCTGGCTATCACAACAAGCCTGAAAACAAAATGGAGAGAGGGCAAGATATTATGAGAAGGGAAAGCTAAGGGGCGGGGTGGATCATGAATCTCTGACTTTGGGAGGAAAAAAGGAAGAGGATATCCGGGGAGAAGTCTCCCCTAATTAAGCATTGAAGGGAATGTTGAAATAAAGAAGCCCGGAGACGGTGGACTCGGGAAGTGATAGAGTGGGTGGGGAGGTGATAGATGGATGCATGGGGGAGAGATGGATTGAATTTTGCTCTCTTCAAGTAATGCATGCATGCGTAGACGGCGAAAAAGTCTGTTTATTTCGTTCGGGAATATTTGTTCTTTTTGTCCTCTTACCGAGGTGTTTTATTTCACATATTTCACATTTCATATACATCAATTTACATTTTAACATAATAAAAAAAGACAAAAGTAATTAAATAAATAGTTTAATAACCTTAACATATCAATAAAAAACGTTGTTTATTTGCTATGTAATATCGTAGTTTTAATTTGAAATTAATGAACAGACTTTCGCTCGGGAATATGTTCCACTGAGACTGCGTCTGGCTGCACCGAAGGAAATAAATTGTCAAAAGATTGACCAAAAGATTGTCAAAAGGTGTTTTTTTAAACTCATCCAATCATGATAGATTTTATCTGGCTGTTGACACTTGTAAGTCGTACATGTAGGAGTATAGGGACGCCAAAACAAAAACAAAACAAAAAACCTCATTTCTGCATCCTCCTGGTAGAGCAACATCATCGCTGGGGGAAGATGGGGGCGGGTATACACTGTTATAAAATGGCTCTAGTATTTTAAGCATCGTGATTGGTCAATACGCGTCACATGACATTGAAAAAATTTTGATGCAAGCACGATTTTGCAGAAATGAGTGCAGAAAAAGCGCAGTAAAAAGTTATATTGCACGGTGCGTACGCGTGACCATGGAGATCCAGTGCGCGCGCGTACGTGTAGTACGCGCTCCCTCGAGTTGCATTGCAATTATTGTAGGCTACGCGTAGCTAATATTGTACGCTCCACCATGATCCCCAGCGCAACGTACGCGTAGCTAGCTAGAGCGGCCAGCGGGGTATTATTAAAAAGCAAATTTTTATTTTACTTTTGCCTTGGATTTAGGCCTGTTTTGACTTTTGGATTTTATAATGAAGCCAGGAATTTCAGCTGTCTGATGTAGACTCGTCTCTAGACCCACTGTATGGATTTTATTTTTAATCAAGGCAATGAATCCCATTGACTTTTTGGTAAGCCTGCAAGGTCTTAGTCTAATTAGAAGTAGAACCAACATAACTCTAGATCTAGATCGAACTCTCGTAGACTCTAACTTATTAGATCTAAAGTTTCGTTTTTGCTATTTGTGTCGCTATTTTATAAAACAAATAACGCACTTGACCCTGTTGTGCAAAACGTAAATGCAGTAAACGCTCGGTTTCTTCAGATGGTTCGCACTGTCAACTCGCCGCAAGCGGCTCGTTGCACAGAGCGGCACCAATCTAAAGAAACCTCGCGCGTACTGCATTCACCGCTATTGCACTCTGGGACGTGCGTTATTTGTATAATATAGAGGTAAAATCCAACGTGCTGTCACATGTACAAAGTATCGTAAACAAACCGCCCCATTATCTTTACTGCGATAAGCGAGGTGGTACATGTTCGCACGGTACGTACGGTACGCCGGTGAAATATTATTCTGACCGTGCGCAAAAACCTAGGTCTAAACATATGTTCTTATTGAGTCAGATCCAGAATATGCTCCATTTCTGCAGAGACGATTGTGATAAGATGAGTAAGATAAATTGAAACAATTTTTCTACCATCACGAGCAATAAAACCAATTCAAATTGAAACCTTAAAAAATGGAAGGATCTACGCCTGTGGCACTCGTTGACTTTGCAGCCGACGATCAGATGCCGCAACTTCTACAGGATTACTATGCACACGACACGAAAAACGATTCTTTCTCTAATTCTCGCCTAGTATTGCAAGACGAAGAAAATATGCAATTTGACGGCCAAAAGCGACGTGTTGCAAGATTATCAGCAGGCACTGATAATCAACATTATGATCCGATTGATGTAGCAACAGTTATTACGGTTGTTGGACCGGGTAGCATTCAGAATGGAGTCGAAAGAGTTGCGGAAAGCAGTGATGACGACCCGATCGAAATTGGTACGGGAAATGGTTCTGGTGTCCCCACTGGTCTGGGCAGAGATGAGGACAGCTATCTGTACGAACACTGCCACGCACCTATGCCTGACACATCTAACAAAAGGGCACAAAGGCAGTTGATGATTGCTTGTTTTGTCAGTGTCCTGTTCATGATAGCAGAAGTGGTTGGTAAGGATTTTGGATATATGAAACGGTTTAATAATCTAACTGTTACTTCTTCCTTTCTTTTTTCTTGTATAAGGATGTCCCTGCGGGTGAGGTTTCTTTTGCTTCTGCGCTGCTTAAGGCGGCTGCGTCTGTCTCTTCGGAACATGCCTCCCTTGGTTCAGTCTGTGCTGGTCTAGCATAAATAGGTAGGTACATTGATTTATTGTTATAAATTAGTAAAATCAGTATTGATTTTCTTATTTGTTAAATAAATCTATGTACCTACCTATTGCCCTCCCTCCATCCCCTCTCCTTGCAACATGTTCCGTATTTCTTTCGGGGTTGCTCGGTTTTCAGAGGAAGTATTCTATAGAGTTGGGCAGGACAATGGGAAGACGGGGGGTTACACACCTAGTGACTTTTGGGGTTTAAAATTCTCGTGATGGCTGGTTGCTTCACAAAAGTACAGCTGCCACCACAGCTCTATTTTTGTTACCGATAGGCGTTTTGTTTTAAACAGAAACTTATGCATCAAATTCGTCATTTATAATTATAGTAATTTTTTTTTTTTCAAAAAGTGATTGATTTTTTATTTTTCATTTTTCAAAAAAGGAGGCAAGGGCATTACTATTGACTGTTTTTCAAATTTTTGCTATTTTTTCCAAGATGGGCACCATGCTAAAAATCTGTATATCTGTAAAGCGCTAAGAGACATCATAGATGTATTAAGCGCTATATAAAAGCAGAATTATTATTATTATTAAAAAACATACATAGCTGGTCAAGGTATATTTATTCACAGATATTGTGCTATTTGATAATTTGAGTATACTGATGCAATGTATGACAAAACAAAGGATTTGTTCCATTTTGGCCCACTCGCAAAGCAAGTTTCAGAACTCAGAAACAGTGAAAAATGTGCATGTTCTATGATGTACAGTGTGTATGTGTTCAGCTTGAATTAGCTATACCGGTAGATGCTATTTATACAAACTGTACAACAGCCTTTGGGGGGGGGGTGCTTTTTTCTGAATGGTAAATAGTATAGTATTAATGACTGCTACGCCGAGGGCAATAGCCCCATTGTAACCTTCCCGAGAGCGTATAAAAACAACTATTTCTTGAATATTAAAGCAGTCATTAATACTTTTATATACCAAGAAAAAAGAGTCAACTTATGACACCACCTTGGCCTTTCTCTAGTTTATCTGCACGGTTGTTTTTTATGAGTGTATCTTTGAGAGTAGACTAGATCTAGATTCTAGTCTAACTCTAAGCAAGATATTTTTACAATTTTGGCCGGCCCTGTGGGGAATATGGAGAAAAACCTGCGCTTTTATATGACACCTCACTTATTGAGTATCACCTTAAGGATCACGAGCAATATTAGTTTGGCAATTAAAACATCGACCAATTTTAGCATGAGTGCGATGCACAATGGCCTTTGCATAGGGATGTGTGCAATCTCTACGGGAAGGATTTTAGCACTACTAGAGTCTAGACTCCTGATCTACTTACTAGAATCTAGGCCTACTAGATCTATTTTGAAAAAAAATTATGGAGAATTTAACGTACCCTTTTTGGTGCTCTTACTGTTGGCAAGTCTTGCATTTGATCATCATCAAGAAGTTGAAATCTTGGGAGAGTTTCTTCAGCCATTTTTGCCTTCGGTTTGGATATTGAAATTACTGACCAATGCTTCGCACACGTACATGTATGGTATCCTCGATCGCTCAAACCAGTTTTTAACATGTGAACCTATGGGTATTTCACCAAGACTGAACTATTTTCCCGGTAACCATGGTAACTGGAATTTTGCCGGGATTTTAGAACTATTATTTTAGAACTATTACATGGGTTTGGAATTTTACCGGGAATTTTACAGGAATAGTTAAAGTTTATGAATGCAATTTCGACCAATCCGATGACTGGATTTCTTAAGTGAGGTATAATACAAAATAAAGGAGGCAGATGGGGACGAAAAACTCATTATTATTGTTATTTGGCTTTACATGAAGACCGGCTAGAAATTTAGTTACAAAGGGTTCAAAAAGTGTCCAAACCTGTAGCAATGACCTTCCATATTACAGTGTACATGTAAGTCTGTGGAAATGTTATCTTTAAGGACTTTCTTTTTAATTCTACCAAATTGACCATTTACATGTTCAGTGTATCAAACTTTAAATGATATAAAAGAAGCTACATGTACTGTTACTTGTATGGAGGTGAAGGATATAGTGTAATGAATGAAATATACATATAGATATTTGCTAACTACAGGGTAGTACATCGACTTAAGAAAGTTTGTGATTTGGAGTTTTAAAGAAAATGTAAGCCAATAAAATGTACAGACTGTACACATGAATTAATTTCACAAATACTACTGTCATACAGAAATAGTGACATACATTGTACATGTACATGAAGTTACATGTGTACAAATTGCAACAAATGCGACAAGCATATTTAACATGAATTGTATTGTAGTCTAAAGTGTATTCTGTACAGCTGTATACATTGTACACTGTACATGTACTGTAGTGCACATGTCATGTGAATTGTACTACCGGTAATCAAACATGTAGATTAGTTATCTGACTTCCTACTGTACATACCGGTACTACATGTAGTTAAGTGTGTACTTCAATGCTGATCCACTTATCAGTGGTATGAATGAAAACACAAAAAACTCTGTAAAATTAATTCATGTGTACAGTCCGTACATTTTATTGAAATACCTACATTTCATGTCATATGTTGTGTCTCTACCCCCAGTACAATTATGTGCTTGTGTAGCTCCTATCATCTACATGTACAGGGTACATGTTTATTAAAAACTTTTCGTTCAATAATCAGACATTTCCGCTTTCCCCTTGGTGCAAATGCTGTTCTGGTCTTGGTTTTGGTTCTGAACTGATCATAAATCTATGCAGAGATGAAATGCTAATAAAATGAAAGAATTGAAAAGAATACAGGATATGAAAGACCAATTGCTCACTAATTCATGGTGATTTATCCAAGTCATCTTGGATAATGAAAGAATGAAATACTGAAGGAAAACTAATTTACCCCTTGTATCATTACGCTCAGATCTCATATTAAAAAAGTCATTTACACATTACAGATCATTAACAGTGTGTATTGATTTATTTTATTATTGTATTGACTTTATAAAGGGGAAGTCCATCCTGATATTAAGTTGGTTTTGATAAAAGCAGAAAAATAAGAGATACAAATTTAGTGAAAGTTTGAGCAATATCCGATTAAAAGTAGGACATAAATATGAACTTTTAAAGTTCTCATTGATCAGTGGACCAAAAAGTAGCAACATTGACGTATCTTGCGAGCTCCTCTCCAACTTCCTCTGTATAGAAAATTTCATAAACTTTCATTTTCTTTGCTATTGGTGAAGGAATAGATTTATGTCATAACGGCATTGTATAAAAACATAGTTTGCAGTAATTATATTTAGGGTAAATATTTGATTTTAAATTTTTTTAATGAAAAAATACATTTTTAGTACAGGATAAATGCAAGGGGACCTTGCAAGATACACTAAGTCAATTCTTGTCAATTTGTGTTTGATCGATTGCACAGTTACAAAAATTCATAACTTTCTCATTTTTATTCCGTTTTTGCTCAAATTTTCACTGATCTTTTTCTTTTCTTTTACTGGCCCTATTAAAACCACCTCAATATCAGGGTTAACTTCCCCTTTAAGGTCATCCATTGTAGGGCTATGATATGACAATCAAAACGTCCACTTCTAATATTTGCATACAAAGGCAGTTTCACAACCAAGAAAGTCCAAGATCATGGTAATACTGTACATGTAATTTAGAAACTGTAGTCCTCCAGAATTTGTATGGATTCCTGTTGAAAGTAGGGCTCCCTATTATAATGGAGTGGCAGCCTTTATTCAGGTACCTTGAGTGAAGTTGAGTCAGATCAATGCATGAAACCATGGAGCTCCAAATGTGGTGAAAATGTGCTTTCAATTCTAAATCAAGTCTGGTTACCCTAGAAACTGCATTTAATAACAAATCCATCCTTAGTGCTGTTTAGGGTATTTCATTTCATTTCGTTTATTTCCATTTCCAACAAAATAAATAAAGTACATGGGATTGCATTGTACAGTAAAACAATGAAAATTAACAATATATTTGTAATTGGTCCACAGTGTACAACAGGCATATAAAACAGGTTGGTCATGGAGGGGACTGCTAAAAAGCTGGGCTTGTAGATTGCAGCCCCCTATAACTTATAGTTGCAAGGGGGCTGCAATCTACAAGCCCAGCTTTTCAGCAGTCCCCTCCATGACCAAGTTGTATAAGTGGGGACCCCTCCCCGCTCTATCTCGGCCAGAGAATCTTGCACTATTGATTTGGTCAGTTTTCATTCAAATGTATAGGTCTCTTATTCATTGTATCTTAAATCAGCGGAACTATATTTAGCATTGTTTTTTAAACAAAGGTTGACCTTTGTATTGGCGAATATCCTTTAAGGACAATGACAGAGGATCATTGAATAGACAGGATTAGAGATACCAATCAGTATTGTTGATTTCTTTATAATGAAATCATTTATCTTTGAACCAAAACACTGTACAGTGTTTGTCTCCGACTGTATGACAGTGTTGTTAATACATTCAAACAATTTTCATTTGGGTACTTTGTAACAATTCTAGTAATTCTAAAGTATCATTATGGGCAGCAACTTGAGCAAGATAAAGAGTTATGAAAATCATAGAAGTAATAATGTCTTTCCATTGACACCTACAATCAAAAGGATTTTCTCAAAAAATCATGTACATGTAAATAATGCATGTCAAAAATACTAAAAATGAATTCACTCTTTCAAATAATTTTCAGAGTGCTTAAGATATCACAGGTATACTGTATCAGTGTACGTTTTCATGCATATTTTGACAAATTCATAATACATGCAGTTTCCTGGAAATGCTAGAGCGCCGTATGGCAGCCGTGCTAAAGCCACGTAATAATCGGGGGTGCCAGGAGGGTCAAACCTGACTGATAAGAGCGCTATACAAGAACCCACTATTATTATTATTATTATTATCAAGTTGAGAACAACAAAATATTGTCCATACAAATGTGGAGCTCTGTTGTACATGTACATGTATGTATATATCTGCACATTTTGCAGTGTACATACATACTGTGGGTGTTTTACATGTATATCCAGGCACGCAGATGGGGGGGGGGGGCATATGCAATGTCATGCAAAGTAAACCCAATAAACTTTTAATCATCTGTACCCGCCTACCCGGTAATGTCTTCCTTTGACGTGTACTAAAATTTTATACACTGTATATTTTGTACTTTTGCATATATTTTGTACAAGTGTAGCTACTATAGCCTGCTGTTTCTAGGCTTTTGCAAGTTTCATGCATTAGGTTTGATACATGTAATTTTTTGTTTTGTTTAATATGTAAGTGTTTATCAGTCTACTTTGTTTGTTTATCGCTTAGAGACTTCTATTAACTTGCTGTGGAAGGGTAATTTTGTTACTTTTTTTAAAACTCTTGAAATATTGATATACATGATAATTCTTCCAGTATGATTTTCAAGCTTTTTCAGATTTAATGCATCAGATGCAACCATTTTTTATTTCCTTTTGACATTTTAGTGAGTAGTGAGTACCATGAATTTCTTAATGCTCCTTCACTGTTCATGTAAGGTATTTAAATGTACACAAATCTAAATCATCTAATATCAAAACAATTGCTCATATGGGCCCAGTCTTATAAAGAGTTGAAATTAATCACAAAATGTACAAATGAATGTACTGCTCCTCAGCACATAATTATTCAAAGTTCAGGTTTTGTCCCTCACTCTTTATTTGTGAATAAATAGTCTTCACTTATTACATTTTTTAACTGTACACACGCCTCAGTTTCGTCCGCAAAAAGGGGAGGTGGCCTTCGTACAAACAAATACCTTATCCAAATAGAAATCTTTTTCCATAAATTTACCACTATTCCTCACTTTGTGTACAAAAATAACATTTTTAGTGTATTGCCCCAATTCTATAACCCTAAGGGGAGGGGGGGGGGGGAAGGATTTCATTTGCACATTGCATGAAAGCAGGTGACTGCTGGAAATGTGCGAGGGTCTAATCTTTTGCACCCTCGCAATCTTTTGCACCCCTGCTTGCTCGATTCTCAAAGTCATAAAATCACGATCAAGTCAATTTGAGTCAAGTTGAGTGCCTATTTACGCCATAAATTATTTAATCAATCAAAATGGCATGAATAGATCGCTCCTTCAGACCGATTATGTACCCTATGATCAATATGCGAAAGAGATTATCTACTTCTTACTTGTCAAACATAAACACCAATATCTATGACTGAGTAGATAAGTCATTGCGTAAACTTATTGCTCAATACCCTTGGTCATAGTCCATTGGTTTTGCACACAGTCTGCCAAATTTTGTGTTCAATTTAGGCATGATGAAGTCGCCAGTGCAAACCGCGCGAGAAACCCTGAGTGCAGTATGAATAGAGGGCCTCTGCTATAACGGCTGAATGTAAAGTTACTGTAACATGAACATGTAGTTAGGGGATAAAATTTAAAACTGGATGTACATTTACAGTTCAGTTTTCCATTGGCCTGCTGTCTATATTAGTATTGTTCCGTTTTAATGTACAAAGTACAAGTACATGTATGTAAATGGGGGAACAACAGTTGCCCTTGGCTAATATCTATGTACTGAAGACATGGTACACATACATATGTGTGCCCCCTCCCCCTTCCCCCCCCCCCCCCCCCATCCCCCAACCCCCCATCCCCCAACCCCCCATCCCCCAACCCCCCATCCCCCCAACCCACACCTCACCCACACACATTACATTACTGAGATAGGCCCATGCACCGTACATTGTGTTGTTTATCAGGACTTGTTGGTTATCTGTACAGTTGATATCAAACAATATTTTATCAATGTTTTAATAATTATATTGGACAGTTTTTATAAATAACAAATATTTATGATGATTAGTGTCATTTGATGAATAGTTTTGGTAAATCAAAATCCAAATGCAAATGAGACGTATTGTATTTTAGATGAGCACCTGGATTACACAAGCCCCATCCACTGCTCGCTATTCTTAATAATCATAATAAAGTATAAAGACACTTTATGGTCGCCGGTGATTGACAGTATCTTCTTGCAGGAAGCATGGGCAGTACATGAACTCGTATAGGAAGGAGGCTCTCTCAGACAGGAAGCCTATTGTTTTGTGATCTCCAATAGTCCAGACCTCTAGATATTGTCCAAAAGGAGTCAGAAAAACATTGGTCTTTACAACAGCTTAATTGTTCTCGTTCTTAATTCTCCTTAAATGATGATATTATATCCTATCGCTGTAATTATAACCTGCGTATGTACTTGAAAATACAGACAACAATTAATCCATTATTAGGTATAAAAACAGGACCAATCTAAATATCTATTGTCTATCTGTCAGAAAGTTTCACTGACCCTTTTTCTGAACTTTCACAAGGCGATGATCCTTTGTTTTGACAAGTGCAGTATGTGCAAGATGACTTTGGGATATTTTGAGAGTACAGTGTATATACATCCAGAATGAACGTGACAGATGTCAGAAGTATGGAACATGTACATGTGCAATGTTTGGGACATTGGACCCTGTACATGAAGGGATGTCAGAACAAAGTTATTATATACATGTACATGTACATCATACATCATGTAGTGCTCCAAGAGAGAAGACATTTAGGAGAAAAACAAAATTCAATGATATTTATGTACACAACAAACGGAAGAGTTATCCACCACTGCACTATGTCACAATCCACTGACCAAATTGCAATTTTGAGATTCGCATAGAATTAGTGATTTCATATTCAGACATTCATAACCATCTTATGATTGGTCTGATTTAGTGCTGTAGTCAAACGTTTAACCGTCCGGTATCCGACCGCCCATGGCGGATTCCGTTTTCAATTGGACGGTTTCGTTTTCCTGTTTTTTTTTTTTAAAGTTTCGATTTATGCCCCTCCACCTGGCACTATGCCTGGCAATGTCTCCCCGCTTAGTAATCGGTGTGATGACAGGGAATAATTTTCCTGGTATCGCATCGCAATTTGCTATGCATTTTTGCATGACTGCTATACAAAATATCTTTTGTGTAGCAGTTTTCTTCCATAGAAATGTACAGAATTTCATTTGAAATATTTATCCATCGGCTGAAATTGCTAATCAAAAAATTTGAGGAAAATTATTCCCTGGATGACTTACCACTTGGAAACTAGAACGACACTCCAATTTGTCTGTCATCTTGGATTGAAAGTAATCTTTGTAATAGATCTCAATATATATTCATCCAAGTTTAACACATGGTGTACCACAAGGTTCTATCCTAGGTCCTCTACTGTTTTTAATTTACATTAATGATCTTACACATTATTCTAAAAACGACATTGTTACTATTATTTGTGAAGCACAAATCGGCGCCTTCAATTAAATCACCTCGCAGTCCTTCCCGCTTTTTCACACGGCCAAAAAAAAAAAAAAAAAAAGATTTTTTTTTTCCTTTTTTTTTTCAATATTTTTTTTTATAAATCGTTTAACCGAAAACCGTCCGGTTTTGACTGGCGGTTAAACGGAATTGAAGATATCCGTGATGTTACAGCACTAGTCTGATTTTTTTTCAAACTTTCGCCATTCTATACAGTACATGTATATCTTTTTTTCTGCTTTCATGTACAGTGTACATGTACAATAAATTTATTCCAAGGTTTGGAGTGCCCTTAAAAGACAGTCCTAGTTTGCATGTGTGAGTGGACCTCCCCCCCCCCACCACCCCTGTTCCAGTGCCCCAATGGCTAGACCCCTTGTTTGCCTGTGCGTCAGTACAGTACATGTATATAATGTGCACCCTCTTTATCTATCTCTCTACACAAAGGGGGTTCTCTTGCCAACAGTTTGGCTATCATGACTGATGCCGCCCATCTTCTAAGTGACTTTGCAAGTTTCCTAATTAGCATCTTTGCTCTTTGGGTTTCTAGGAGGCCAGCTACAACCAGGATGTCATTTGGCTACCACAGAGCAGGTATGTTTGCTTTAAAGCCCCACTGCACTACTTTTTGCAGGGAGATTAAACCTCCCTGCATGGTCACTGACAGGTGGTTATCTCATCAAATCAGCTCTCAATAACATAAGAAAAAGTGGACCATGGGGGACCAATGGTCACTGATTAGGCATATTGTTTGCTATATAGAGGGCGCAAGTAGCTATAAGAAGTGCAGTGGGGCTTTAATTGCAATTTCAGTTTTAAATACACTGATCATTTGCAAATTCTCTCATCCCCATAGGGCTTAAAGGGAGTGGGTAGTCAGTTTCCATGTGCAGAAGGTCGTAATTTGCTGACACCAGACTTGGTGGATATACCATTAATGGGAGTACAAATCTGCACACAGCAAACCCGGTGGCCAGTCAAGAATTACCCCCTAGTCTCTCGGAGCATGCTCGAGATTTCTCGGGCGAAGGAAAAGCAAAGCATTACATAAGGTATAATGGTCATAAAACTCAAGGCTAACCCTGATGATTGACAACACCTGTTATTGGGTAAACACCCGAACAGGTGTCGCATTCCCCATGAGAGCTGACTTCTATGTGACTTTAAGGGGTCTCTCTGTTCCTGCAGGCTATTGGTTTAAATGATAAAGGAAATTGTAATTTATAGACACTTACAGCGTGTCCACACACAAAACAATTTATCGCGAAACTCTATAACGAAACGTCGTATAAAGAATCATAGTCTAAATTTCAAAGTGTCCACACACAAGAAACGTCATATAAATAATCATCGTATAAATTCAAGGATGTCCATAAACAGAAGAAAGTAATCCTGAAACTCTACAGTCTGGTCTCTTTTCGCTCGAGGTCACGTTAAGCCCCGCCCAGTTAGTTACACTAGTTACACTCCCCCAGGGGGTCCCCCTGTCCACACACAACATTTCCGTGATTAGGCGTGATTCTTTATTGAGTTTCAGTTCGAAACGATGCCCAAACCTGCGTTTCGTTAGACTAGTTTCGTTATACGACGTATAGTTATAGTGAGCGTGCACACCTACAATTTTCATCGTAAAACTATCGCGAAACGGTATCACTATCGCGAAACGGTATAGCTAATCATGACTAGTCATGGAAAATGTTGTGTGTGGACAGGGGGTTACTGTTCTTTTACATTGTAGGGAATATCTTAGATCTCTAGATTATTTTGATAAAATTTAGTAATTCAAAATACACTTGATAATTACATCTTCACTTTATTTTCATTCAAATTTAGATATGTTCGGGCATTAAAGCACCTACAATATGTAATTAAACATAAAATGATCCAAAATGAATTTAATGACAGTTCTTGAGAAAATTTTGAAACTGCTATCACACTTCATCTATTAAGTAACCTTTAGGTGGCCGAAGTGTACATGTATAGAAAAGCAAACCATGTATTATATATTCTCCTCTTAATTTTCCTTGTTCTGTCTGTATCACTCTAGAGGTCCTTGGAGCTGTCATAAGTGTGCTAATCATCTGGATTGTGACTGCTATTCTGTGTTATCTGGCTGTCATGAGGATCATCAATGATGATTATACAATAGAACCTAATATAATGCTTATTACCGCTGGAGTAGGAGTGGGCATCAATATTATGTGAGTGCAGTAGAGGAATAATGATATTGATAATAATATTGATGAATAATATTGATTAATAATAATAAAGATAATGATACCTTGGGATGCTCAAAGTACCTACATGTACAAACACTGAACTTTGAACCTTGATAACATAGTCCCTTTAGGAAGCAGCTTTTTCAAGTGAAACTGGGATGGGATGTCATGTGTTGTGACAGCAGGTCATAGTGCAGACAACAACAAAACTGTGTAATATTTATAGTTATAATGAAAACAGTGATAGTTTACAGCATTCTGGAACCTACAGGAAGTTCCAAACCTGTATATAATGACTGATCAATGGAGACTTACAATGCGGTCTTCATGGGCAGGTGGTCTTTCTATACAGTTGATTGCGAAAGCATATACACCTGCATCATTGTGCTAATAGTAGCTGGATTTGCTTTAGTCACAGTAATGCTAAAATGCTATCAGCATTATGGTATTAGACATATGATATATTGTATCTTTAGTGGGACTTGATTTACCCCAAAATCTTGAAAGGATATTGTAAATCTCATGATTATTGTTGATTTATCAATGTATGAGAAGGAGACATAAAGTTAGTTGAAATGGATTTACATGTCTCGAATGTACCCATACTGTTCAGAAAGACAAATCATCTAAACTAAAAATACTTCCAAAAATATTAGACTTTGTGAGAAAATGATCATAAGAACCAATCGCATAACAGGGGAAATAGCAAGATAGCAAGTGGTACTTGTAGAAATATGCATATGTTGTAAAAAAAAAGAGAGCAAAGTTAAGACTTCATATCCACATGTGCCAGCATATTTTCATTTGTTCTACAGAATGATTGATTGGTTTGGGTAATACATAAAATTTAAGTAGATGTGTGGAAGACTATTTTTGTGGGTAGACCAGGGAGGTGAAAGAAAGGAGGTGAAACTCTTGTAATTTATTCTAACGCATTCGTGAGTTCTAAAGCGTAACAATGGGATGTGTAACATTCAACTTGGCTTTGAAGTTCCATGCTCCGAACCGTACTTCCACTGCGGGGACTTTCGGTTCCAGGTACCAGTTTTTACATTTATTACAAAATATTAAATTACTGGCAAAATTTCAGTGTAAATCAAAAACTTTATACGGGGATAGTATTGGGAATAGTGCATCAAACAAATTTCCAAATTTAGAACTCCGTCCTTCCTATAATTTGTGTGCCAGAGTTGGTAAAAGAAAAATTACATCCTGACAAAAACTCAATAGTTTAGGATAATGCGCTAATTTGTGCATGTTTTAATGTCCCGTTATTTGATCCATGATTTACAATCTTCAATAACATTAAGTTTGCTAATGCGTGTTTTGTGTGTTTTTTGTATTTTTGAAGTTAAAAAAGGGATGCAATGACATAAGTTTGTGTTCGCTTGTTCTACTCTTTACACATTCAACAACGGATGAGAAATCATTGAAAAGGACAGCGAACAGTTGCTGTGATACCATTTTCTGATGTAGGAATTCTAAGTCCTGAAATTCATGCGCTCTTTTATCTCACCACCTGGTCAACGGTTGCAAATTAGCGCATAACTTTTCGGCGGCTTGGAGCAGGGGTAAAGGTGAGCGGCTTGATTCCAGTCCTTCTCTATCACGTCCCTGGGTAGATGATACAATTGTATCAAGTCTAGCCATAAAGTGGTTGTTTGTTGTTTTCAACACCATGTAACTTATGCAGTCTACAAGGAATTGACATGACACAAAGTTTCTAGATGATAAATTATAGTCATTCTAACTGATATGGACATGTATTGTTTTGGGTTGTAAATGATATTTGATTTTCATGGAATGGTTGTGAGAGAAAAACAAGAGGACAACAAATATGAACTAAACATTCACTTGAATTCTTGAAACATAGAGGTGCTTCAACCCTTTCATTTACACGTCACTTGTATGAAGAGCTTGTAAATACAGTTATCAAACAAAGCATAGCCTGCTCCCTTTGGCCGAGCTTTATTACTTTGAACTGCATAATACCTGTTTGTTTAAAAGAATGGATGTGTGATGTATAAGTCTTGTAGATTGCTTGGCTATTCCAAAGTTCATTGGTTTGAGTCTTTCATACTTAGACATGATTGAATATAAGTAGTCAATTAGTCATGATACGATCGCTAAATAAATAATGCACATGTGTCAGACTCAAGGGTAGTCCACTGCCTGAACTATTTGTGTGTCGCGGGCCCAATCAGCAGAGAAAATAACACACCCATGCTAAAATGGAGACAGCTCTTCCGTTTCATTCTTCCCTCGCAAATAGTCTAGTAGTCCGCTGCGCTGCCTAAACAGTTTCTGTGTCACGCCCCCAATCAGCTGAGAAAATAACACACCCTCAATGCTAAAACTGAGACAGTCTTTGCCATTCATTCTCACCCTCGACGGGTCTATTTTGGGGGGTTTGCGATCTGTTTCAGATGCATGTAAGAGAGGAGGACATAGATGATTGAAGAATAACAAATTTATGCTTGAGGTGCATTCAACTTGCTACTATAACATGTACCATAGCATTAGCTAAGTTTCTCTAAGGTGCTGAAAAGCATTCAAGAAATTTATTCCTACCCTGTCCTCAATCACTTCTATTCAATCAGAGAGGTAAATTAGAGTCTTGCCAAAGGGCAGTAGTGCTTTGTCCCTTTGTTCCGACTTCTTTGAAGACTTCCCCTAGATCATGACAATTCCGTTCTTGATTGATACATGTCTGAAATACCTAGCTGACTATCTAATGACAGAAATGTTGCATTTCTCCTGCAGGTCATTGAAAGCCAACTTCAATTATTTTTCTTTTTTCCCACCCTTCTTTCGCTTTAGATTAATCATCATTCTACAGGCAGGAGGTGGCCATCTACACAGCCATGGGGGAGGAGGAGGCCATCAGCACCTCGTGGAAGACGAAGAAGAAGGAGAAGAGGGGAAAGATAAAAAACATCCGAAAAAGAATATTAATGTCAGAGCAGCGTTTATCCATGTTATCGGTGACCTCATTCAAAGTATTGGTGTCTTAATAGCAGCTGGTGTCATCAAAGCCAATGTAAGTGATATCCACATATCAGAGCCAGAAGGGTGTTAATTCTATGTTCATGAATACAAGTACAAACTCCCTTCTGGCATCAAACAGACCATATTTCCGTTTTGTGGGGAGGTACGATCGTAAGGAGACACTGTCACATTGAAATGTCTGACTCAGTGATATATCAAATATGTGACGAAATTACCAAGTAACCAAATGCAAAGTCTGTTATTGTTTATAGGGGGCCATATATTAATAAAAGTTAAACCTGATGCTGGGCTTAAGCTCTTGTTCAAAATCAGGTTTAACCAAGGAAGTTTAGTCTGAGGTCCAAATTTTTCTTTGTGAAACGTGCTCTTAGGCCCAGGGTTTAATTGAATTAGTAGAATACGGACCATGGACTTTAATTTGACTCGTTGACAAAAAAACTATTGAGCTTGCTTTCCATTTCCTTATTTGTTAATTTTTTTGCTCATATAATCCCCCCCCCCTTTTTTTTTGTATTTAGCTCATGTTATTTTATTTGAAGTCTTGAACATTCAGTGTAAAGTGTCATGTGATTCACGAGAATTTATTTTACATAGAGAATACCAGAACTGAAGAATACCTTTAAAGGGGAAGTCCACCCTGAAATTAAGTTAGTTTTAATAGGAGTAGAAAAATGAGAGAAACAAGTCAGTGAAAGTTTGAGCAAATTCCGATTAAAAATAATGAAGTTAGGATTTTTTAAGTTGTGATCAATCAAACACAAATTGGCAACTCTATGACGTATCATGCGAGCTCAACTTCCATTTGCTCAGTACTAAAAAAATCTAATATTTTCATTTTCCCTCAAGAAAAATTTCAACCATACATGCACCCTAAATATAATAATTGCAAATATGTTTCTATACTCCCCCTGCAAGGAACAAATATATATTCCGTCATCAATAACGAAGAAAATATTATTTTATGGAATATTATGCACAAAGCAAATGAAGGAGAGCTTGTATAATAAGTCACAGAGTTGCCAATTTGTATTTGATTGATCACAACTTCAATAATTCATAACTTTCTTATTTTCATTCAGAATTTGCACAAACATTCACTCACCTGATTTTCTTATTATTCTGCCTCTATCGAAACAAACTTATTTTGGGGGTGGACTTTCCCTTTAAGATTTTTTTGATGTGGTTATGGGTGTGTAATGAATAAGTGTAACAAGATAGTGGCTTTAATAGTAAACTAACATCTGTGCCAATGTGTATTGAAATGAAAGCCTTTATATAAATATGTGATTAGATGGTGGTTTGATAAACAGTCTATTAATGTATAGCTTGGTTTGCGAAGTTCATTGTTCTCCTTTGAAGTTACCAGTGCTTGATGTTATGCTTGGCTGCCCCTTATAGCTTCATGTGTTTGGTACTTTGGTTATATACCCTTGTGGAAATATCCAAACATGATTTGAGAAGAGTATAGTTACATAATTTACATTTCATTTATATCTCCCATTCATTATGAGTGTTTTATTTGAAGCTTTAAAAGAAAATTTAAATCACAGCATCGCGTGAAGGGACTAAAATGGACTGTAAAACTTTATATTTTATCTAATCATCCAATTCATATATGCGTCATAGAGTGATCAATTTCTCTGTTGAATTTCTTGGCTCATTCTACTTATAAATATCTCTAGGCTGGGGCTTCTCTAGGATTTATTTTTAGAGGGGGGGGGGGGGGGGGGGGCTGACCACCCCCATCCTGGCTAGATAACAAAATTATATGTTTCTGCATGTGCATAAAACAGTGAGTAACAAATTTCTATAATTTTCCACATTTTAGTGATTTTATTACTTTCTTTTTCTCATCTACAGAGCGATTGGAAGATTGCTGATCCTATCTGTACATTCTTGTTTTCTGTGTTAGTCCTCATCACAACTATAACTGTCTTAAGAGATGCTCTCAATGTCTTAATGGAAGGTAAGTCCAATGATGGCTTATAAGTCTTCTTACTTTGGGATACACCATGCTATCTTAGCTAGTATTTCCCTCTATCCTCGCCATAGAAATACTGTCCCATGGCCATCATTCCTTTCCTAGCATCAATGGAAACAAAATAGGAAATTGTTGGCTTTTTTTTCAGACAATTGTTAATCAGAAGAAAGATTAAATCAATGTCTATAGTTGGAACATAGGATATGTATACATTAATGAAAGTTCATTGAACTTAATTCTCTGACTTTGTTCTAGTGCAATCCATTGACATTGCTGTTTACCATTAAAACCACAACTTCAAGTACATACTGTATACCTACATGTACTTGAAGTTAAGTATGATATCAAGTCATGCCTCAAGTGGGTAACCGATTACATGTATATAAATCTGTCATCCCATATATGTATCGGTAAACTTTAGCTTCCTTGAATAGTAAACTGAAGTTTGCATCAAAAGCGGTCTTTAACTCAATATTAAGGTGTGTCAGCACTACAAATACAGTGTGAGTCCAAAAAAAAATTTATACCTAGAAAATTGCTATTGATTGAAAGTCAATTTTTGCACTCTCGCAAACAATGCCTCCTGTTCACCCAAGCGTGAACACATACCACACAAAAATGATACCAAATGATTTGGGATAAAATGCTCTTTCATATTTTGTATATTAATTTACTGTTCATAGATGATTTTTTTAATAATTAGCAATTTTCTAGGTGTAAACTTTTTTTTGACTCACATGGTAGTGTACATGTAAGTCTCTACTATTCTGGAAAACTCTTCTACGTACATGTACATGTATGTATTATGTATCTTGAACAAGCCCAAGCATTAAATACTAAAGGTCCCTTACTACACCCTGAAGGAATTAGATCTGCAGCCATAAGATTGATCTTTCTGTTTTTTATGTTGCAGGTGTACCAAGACATATCAACTATCCATCACTTAAAAGTGATCTACATGCCTTACCGGGAGTCAAACTGGCGCATAGTCTTCATGTATGGAGTTTAACAACATCTACAGTAGCCATGGGAGTACACTTAGCAATAGGTAAAGTATAGTCATTGCCGAGTGCATGTGTAGAAAAGAGTTGCCAGCTATGCTGGAATTAGGGAAAAAACTCGAAAATGAGTTCACTTTTTTTCCAGTTGGGGAAAAAAGTCAGGGAATGTGAGGAAAAAAATTCAAATCGGGGAAAATTCAGAGAATTTCATCGGTCCAAAATGAGAGCGGTCAATCTCATATATTTTGTATCTGATATATTTTGTGTCCAAATCCAATGAGCATATCCACTGGATGATTGACAAGGGTGGCCTTTTTTAGTGTGTGAAAGGCCTTCTTTAATGATCCTGGAATTTTGAAACGTTATCGGGGGAAAAATCAGGAAATTTTGTTTTCATGAAACGCTGGAAACTGGTAGAATTCAACATCCATTCCCTGCCACCAGACTTTGAAGAGTCACACTTCAATTTCTGATTCTTTGTTTCTTTGTTATTACTGGCCTTGAATATCTGCATTTGGAACAAGCTTGATGACATGAGACATACATAACTTTTCCTGTTACAGGAAGCATGTAATAGCTAGTTTTCATCCACAAATATATAAGAACATTGGGCATGATTTGCCACCCACGACACAGAAGGGGTTAACAGCTGGTTTTCACACCGAGACATGACGCACCCTCTTCTGATTCGGTCAGGTGATTTCAAATTGCCATTACCGTCTTTCATATCGCCCAAAACCAAAGTGGCCTTCTTCTTAGTCTATTTTGTCTGTGTGCTTCAAAATCATTTATAGACACTCGTCTCATTAGTCGTCATTCATATAAATACTGTATAGTCACAGCTGTGAACTAGAGTTTGCCTGCCGTTCTGTTTATTTGTTGATATTAGGTAACTTTGTTCAAGATATTGAATAAGGTTTGCTTGATAGTGAGCAGCAGTCTAAAGTATATCTCATAAAATTAAGGCAAAACAATACACCAGTGTGGATGATGTCAACATTGGTACAGTCACAAAAAACTTCAAATTGTATGCGGATGCAATTAATGTTGCATAATGATTCTTATTAGAAATGACCAAATCTTTCTTGTATATTGTCAAAATCAAATGTTTATATAGTACATACAATTTATAAATACAGTCAAACCTGCTTTCTTGACTGCCTGTCTACAAAGGCCACATGTTTTTTTTTTCTCTTGTAATTGGTTTCTCATATGTACTAAAGGAACCTGTACTTAAAGACCACCTGCCTGTAAAGACCGCTTTTATTGTCTCCCTTGGGTGGTCTTTATTATAGACAGGTTACACGTTACATTAAAAGAGGTCCTCCCTGCAGGCTCAACCTCATGATTTTCTTTCAGTTTTATTATATTGAAATTGCACACAAATCCAAAACAAGCATTCAAATGTGTATCACACCTTACGAATGCAGGGTTCGTACGGGTCATGGAAAACCTGGAAAGTCATGGAATTTTACTTTATTGCTTTTAAGGCCTTGAAAGTCATGGAAAATTATTTTTTCCATCGGAAAGTCATGGAAAGTCATGGAATATCAAAATTATGGACAACTATAGTATTTTCTCACTATACAAGTGAATAAATGGAGATATTTCAACCATTTTCTTCTCGTATTTTCTTTCATTCGTAACATACCGACTGATTGTACTTGTGAATGTGTTCACTATGATCGATGGATAAGCGCTGTGTACGTGGGTGTGTACGTGTACGATACGAACTACGTGTGTATGGTCAGTGTATGGCGGTACGGTCCACATCGTGCGCACATGGCTAGCTTGCGAGCGAGCTCGCTAGCGCTAGCTCAGTTCAGCAAGCTAGCGCACGTGTACGTGTGCAGTGTGTGTGTGCATATGATGATGGTGCCAACGCGACATGTGACACTCCAAGAACGAATGTAATGCCTCGATTGCACTTTGGCTTTGCATTAAATTGCGACCACTTAGACTACTACAATTTTTACACTTCTCCAATAAATGAGGAAAAAGTAAATTAGTAATATTTGTTTTTTAATTTTCATTATTTAAATAAAAAAGGAACAATACTGACGTGTCAACAAGGCAAATTGGCAGCGCTAGCTCGTTGACGATCTATATATCGACGCGACGGCATGTGTTTTGAAACTTTTGTGCATGTGTTGATTCTTCATGAAACGGAGTTGTTTATTTTCACAGACCTTGGAACTCGTCACGTGGATATTTTCACCATTACAAATTTTGTGGAAGTGATATTCAAAATGCCTGGAAATTGTCATTTTAAGGATGCTTGGTTAGAACACCCGGATTACCGTGGCTGGATTTTGAAAGAAAGTTCCGATCTGGGGACTGCTAGATGTGCTGTTTGTATGTGTAAATTCAGTGTCCGTAATATGGGCGAAGCAGCCGTCAAGAGCCACAAGAAGAGTGAAAAACACACAGCAAACCTCCAACAGCAACAACGTCGTAAGTGAGCATTTTTAATGTGAATTTTACCGATCCTTTATTGAGCATGAATCCAAATAATGACTGATAATAATTATATAAAAATGAAAGATTTGAGATTATTTAGCGATGCGATGTCACCTCGCAGGCATTGGTTACTGCTTACTGCGACCAGCCCGTTCGGGAGCGTCCCCGGCCCCGGGCCGGGCCGGCTAGGTTACTGCATGCAACAGCCCGAACGCTAACCCAGGGGGCTCCGCACTCACACGCCAGTGTTGTACCGGGCACTGTATGTGGACTGCAGAAAAAAAAAATAATAATAATTTACCTTAAAATTGACCCCAAAAATCATAAAACTAAATTTTGTACTTACAATTGGGTCCAACAGTTTGCTTGCCTTGAGAAGTATTTCCTCCTTTCTATTTCTTTAAAATATGTTTTTAAGGAATGAGTCAAAAATTAGTCCACTTGTCTTAGTGACTTACATCAATTGGCCAAAAGTTGCCGTGAATTTTTTTTTTTTTTCCTTCCCCATACTGTCAAACGGTTGTCAAAATAGGAAAACGTTTATGCTTTTAATGGTCGTTTGAACGGCAGTTAAACGTTTTGACTCGGCCCTAAATCTTACCAAATGATGATATTTATATTTTATTTATTTTAATAGACATTTTTTTCTTTTCTCCTAGATTCTACTCTCTCACTCAAGAGCTTCTTCAAGGCAAAAGGTGCAGAAAGTTCATCAGTATCTATCACGTCTACAGATGCAACAACCAGTACTTGTGCGCCATCAACCTCTAAAGTGACAACTCCCATTCCTGTTGCTGCAAGAGAGGAAACTTTAAAAGCTGAAATACTCTGGTGTCTGAAAGTGGTGGAGGATCATTTATCATTTCATTCTTGCCAGCACAACAGTGAGCTCTTTCAAAGAATGTTTCCGGACTCAGCTATTGCTAAGGGTTTCACGTTGTCAGAAACAAAATGTCGGTATATGACGGTGTTTGGTTTGGGCCCATATGTGCAAGACCTCCTTTATGACAACATAAAACAATCAAACCACTATGTGATACTGTTTGATGAAAGCCTCAACAAGAAGCTCCAGAAAAAGCAGATGGACTTCCTCATAAGAACATGGCAACACAATGAAGTTTGCACTCGCTACTTGACGTCTGTGTTCATCGGACATGGTTCAGCTGTTCACCTCAAGGAAGAACTGAATAAAGTTCTGCACACAGTTGGCTTGGAAAAATTACTGCAAATATCAATGGATGGTCCCAACGTTAATTGGAAGATGTATGATGACTTTACGCGAGAGTACACTGCTGACCTGACCAAATCCATACTGAATATAGGCTCATGCGGGCTCCATATAGTTAATGGTGCTTTTCTGACAGGTGCCAAGGCTGCTGACTGGGAGGTGGAAAGCTTTCTATCATCCTTGTATTACCTGTTTTCTGATTCCCCTGCCAGAAGAGAGGATTATCAGAAGATAACTGGAGATCATACCATGCCACTTAAGTTTTGCAAGACCCGATGGCTGGAAAACCTTCCTGTTGCAGAGAGAGCAATCAGCATCTGGGAGAGTGTATGTGCGTATGTTAAAGCAGTAGAAGAGAAGAAAATCCCTCACCCAAAGAACAAGTCCTTTGAAACTGTTTCAAAATGTACTCATATAACTGATTTCTTAGCAAGACTGTACTTCTTCATATCTGTTGCAAAGCTGGTCAATCCTTTCCTAACAGACTATCAGACTGATGCACCAATGCTGCCCTTTTTAGCTGAAGACCTTACTAGAATGCTTGCATCCCTTATGCAGCGATTTTTAAAGCTGGACAGGAGTACCATTACTTCTCCTTACAAGATAATGCAGGTAGATGTTAGCAGTGAGGCCATTCAGCTGCCCTTGGCCAAGTTGGACATTGGATTCTACACTGAGAAGAAGCTGAAAGATCTGAAGGCGAAAAATATCATCAGTGAGCTGAAAGTTCTGGAATTTCGCACTCAAGCAAAGAAGTTTCTTGCTGCAATGACCCGGAAGCTCATTGAGCGATGTCCGCTTAAGTATGCACTTGTGAGAAATATAGGATGCTTGAGTCCAAAGAACATGGCAAAAGACAAAGAAAACTCCACTGCAAAGCTGAAGAGGGTGCTTAACACCCTTAGTGATGCCCACAGACTTAAGGATTCATGTGACGATATCCTAAGAGAATACTCAGAAGCATGTGATGAGGCATCAAGAAGTGCAGAGATGAGAGACTTTGATCCAAAGAAAGAGAGATTGGACTCTGTAATGTGCAAATTTCTGTCCGAGTCTCGCTATTCGACCCTCTTAAAGTTGGTCCGCATGTTGCTTGTCTTGTCCCATGGACAAGCCTCCATTGAGAGAGGTTTCTCAATCAACAACGAAGTTGAAGAGGACAATCTCCTGGGACACTCACTGATATCATTGAGGGCCATTTATGACCATATCAAGTATGTTGGAGGAATCAAGAATGTGACTATTGACAAATCAATCATGTTGGCTGCGTCTGCAGGCAGGCAGAAATACCACATCTATCTCGATGAACAGAGGCGTAAAAAGGAAAAGGAAAAGAAAGAAGGAAAGAGAAAAGGACTGATGGATGGTTTGGAAGAACTAAAGGCCAAACAAATGAGACTGCAAGCAGATGTGAAAAGTCTTCACACCTCAGCAGACAAGTATGCTGAGGAAGCAGAGTCACAAGGAAGATTGACTTGTATTTCCAAATCAAACAGCCTCCGACGTACAGCAAAGGAGAAGGCATCCCAGTTACAAGTAATTCAGAAACAGATTGATGAACAGCTGAATGCCATTAAGAATTATTAAAGAACTTGGACAGTTTGTTACCAATGCCACCAAATATTCAGACAGGTGCAATGTGTAGAGGGATTTCTTTCAAACAGCTACATGAAGATGTCTCAAGAAAAAACTCATTCAGAAATTATTGACCAGCTTAATGCTAGCGAAACAAGAATTCATCAGCTGATGTGAGTAGGCCTACTGTGTTTTGTTGGTGAAATCAAAATTGGTGATGGTATGTGTGTGAGTTTGTGTGTTGGTGTTGTTTTGTTTTCTTTTTTTTGGGGGGGGGGGGGGGGTAGTTACCTTGTACATGCAAAGGAGAGCTATTGAAGGAATCATGGTGGTCCATGAAACCAGGAACAGGCAATTTGTATTCTTTAGAAGTGAAAATTGCCATTAAAAAATGGACAATTGTTGATATGAATACATGTATGTGTAATTGTAAGAATATTATATAGCAGTGCATATCGAATATGATGAAAAAATAACATGTAATTGTAACAGATGAAATAACTAGATAACAAAAGCTGCCTTTCTATTAGTAGACTTGAAACATGCACTTTGCTTCGCTTTGATTTGAGATCAAATTTTCAGTCTACCGTGTAAAAAAAATGTGTAAAAGTCATGGAAAGGTCATGGAATTCTGGCTAGAAAAGTCATGGAAAGTCATGGAATTAAATTTATGAGAAAGAGTATGAACCCTGGAATGATGACTCATCGTGCTGTTCTTGATGGGCTTTAGGTCAGACTGGATTAATATATGCAGACAAGGGATTAAGATGGATATTTTAAGCTCGTACATTGACGTGCTTGTATCCCCCCAGGTTTCATGGCAGGCTTTAATCCAGTCACTACTTACTAGGCCTGTTTTCATCATCTCAAGATTGACAAATAGCCCGCTATTTCTGATTTGGGAAATAATCCTGAAGTTACAAATCACGTCTTAAGCAGCTCGAGATTTGACCTTGAAACTTGAAACTCGAGCTCGAGAAATTAGCTCGAGATATTTTGCTCAGCGTTTGTGCATAGTGCAAGTCTTCGGGCTGGTGAAGATGCACCGGACAAATAGCAGGATATTTTGCAAACTAGCCTAAGATATCTTGGGATGATATTTTATCTCGACCAAATATCCCGCTAATTGCCACTTTGGGTTGTTGAAGAGGCAAACTAATTGGATAATTTGTGAACGGGATAGTTAAAATAGCAATATTTGGCAATCTTGAGCTGATGAAGACAGGCCTAATGATGTTGCATGGTATTTTTGTAGTGGAAGTTGTTCATTTACCTAATGCAGGGCTTCCTGTTTTATCCTAACCTACTGCTCTGTGTACACATGGCCTAACCAGCCTAGCTCATTAACGTTTATGGGAACCATAGTGATTGATGTTAAGGGGTTTGAGGATATTTATAACATTTTGGGGTGTTTTTTTTCCATGATGATTCTTAATCATAATTATTTTTTAAATTTCAAACATACCAATATTTATGTTTAAAAAGGGCATCCATACTAATTGATCTAGTTCTTTAATAGGTGAGGTAACTTTTAGGTTGTACAGCAGTTTGAGAAGGAATAGGAATCTACTTCATTCTATGTGTGTGGAAAGACAAAGGGAAGAAACATCAGTTAGTAATATTGCATTACCCTGTTTAATTCACAGTATGACCAAAATGAAATGTATCAACTTTCTACAGGTACTGAATTATTTTCATAAAATATCCAAGTTATCTATTATAAACTGAGGCTATTGTCTAGCTATGTAGTTACAACATGTATTTATGAGAGAAACGATGTAAACTATAAATTCTTTTTCTTTTTCTTCACTCTTTCTCGATCTGGCTGTTTCTTCTTCTCAAAGTTTCATACACCCACCTCTCCTTTTCCCCCATGACTTATGTTATTATTATTAATACTAATATTGATGCTGTTGTTATAGTTGTAATTGTTATTGATGTTGTTGTTGTTGTTATTATTAGTAGTAGAAGTAATATTACTATCATTCTCTCTCTTGTATATTCTCCTGCAGCTGAAGAAGCAGACAGTGAAGCAGTGTTGCAGCAAGCATCCAAAATGGTACAGAAGAAATACGGGATCCATTTCTGCACCATCCAGGTAGAAAAGTACCAGCATGATGCCATGACCAACTGCACAAGATGCTCTCAATTATGCTAGCGCCCTCTCTGACATTCCATCTCGAAGTCAATAGGAATCAATCTGGAAAGGCTAATCATTCCCCAAGCTTCGTAATGAAAAAGAAATGACGCCTTCCACATGGGCATTAAAACAGGAATTGATTGACGGGTATGAAATATTCACGTTGGCCGATATTCTTGAAGGCGTACCCAGTTAAAGCTGGCTTAACTTTAATATTCTACTGATTTATGGAAGGCTAGGTGTCATGCTCTATATTTCTTGTAAATTACTATGAATAAGCAAACAGAATCCGGTTGTGAAATGAAAATGAGAAGTGGCATGACATTTAGGTTTCATTTCCTAGTAGTTTTACCGCAGAATTGTAGTCATTATAACAGGTTGGAGAGGTTGACACATGGTGCTCCAAAAATCAGTAGACTAACTCTGCCCACCTACATGAAGTCAGGGTTTGAACTTGGACTCAAGTTACAACATGTATGTGTGTAAAAAAAGTTTGTTTAAAAATATTAACGAAAAGCTGCCCATCATAAACCATCAGAATGCTCTGTTCAGACATGAGGCTGTAAGCCACTAAAATTAGTAAATAAATAGATGAAATAAAAAGAACGCTGTGACAAGATCAATATTAGAAGAGTGTAGTTAACATCATTTATCATTGCTACCACACTGCCTTACCGATTCTTCCTGTGCCTCTTACACTTAACAAAGTCTGAACATGTGCAAGTCATGTTTACACTGTAATTTCGTTTTGTGAATGGTGTACATTTTTACATTAGATGAGACATGAAATCATGCTCCATTCATACTTTCTACTTGAATAGATTAGTCAGGAAGTCAATACTTTGTCCGTTCGTAGCCGAAGGGCCATTAATTCTGTCATGTGACTCTGAGGTAATACCTGTATGGCTTCAAACAGGCAATATTACGTAACATCTGTGATGTCATTAGTTGTTTGCCACCGTTCTCTTCTGAGTGGGTGTATTTTGCCTTCCATAAACACTCTTAGAATTTCCTAGGCAAAGTACATGTATACAGTCATATGATAATACTGCTGGTGGAGGCACCATTTCATTCAGACTTGACTTATGAAGAATGGATCACTCCAACCTTATGGATGTAGCTGGTCAATATTCTTTTTGTGGGGCTACCCCCATCAGCAGTATAGCCCAGCTCATCATCAAGGATGGGGTACTGTTTGCCCCCCCCCCCCCCCCAGGTGACACAATGGACTGTTGGTGAGCAAATTAGAACTTGACCCAGACAATTTGTTGGTATGTTCTGATTGGTGTAGGTGCAAATAAAAGAAAAAGAGTCCTGTATTACGTCACAGGCATTTAAAACAACTATACTAGAGAATAAAATGATAGATGCAGGTCATTGAATGATATCAGTTGATTTCAATCGCAACTATGTAGATAAGAGATAGGAGACCGCAAACTTGTGATTGATTTGGATCAATCAAACTCCTTTAAGACGCGGCCCAGATATCAACTATTTAGTCATAAAAATCATGTCTTTAATCATTGCACTTGGTAATAAAATCTTAAGAAGCATTACCTTGAAATCTAGAATTACTATTAGATTTGAGTGATGACTATCCAGATATACATCTTGGATATATAGGAAATTCCTGTATAAAATAGAAAATACTGCAGCTGCATATAATCCTCAGTTTGTTTTGTTTTATGGTTTATCAAATATTTTACTACTTTATATTCTTCTTTTCATTTTGTTTCTCTTCATAAATATTATGTTGACTAATTTCAATTCCTTGTTTATATTGTAGTGGTTTGGGAAACAACCTTGACCTTCAATATGTTTTATGTAGGTGCATACTGCATATGGCTTGAAAACCCAGAATGCTTTATAATAGAGATAAATTCTGCTGTTCTTAGGATGAGTGAGAATATGGTATTTTGTCCTAAAGGAAAAACATTGAAGGATGAAAGGTGTAAAATTTGAACATTTTAAAGAGACTGATTCTGTTCTGTTCCTGTAGGAAAACATTTTGTCCCTCCAATAGGTTGTACACTGGAATAAAAGTGAAGGGTTCCCAAGTCACAACACTCCAGTGGTGCACATGCTGAATTCATGTTGTTGATACTTAGACACCTGTTTTGCTGATATGCTGCAATGTGACTAAATCTCACCGAAATCTATCTGCAAATTAATTAATTTGATCAAATGTTTAACTTACTTTTATTATTGTTTCAGAATAGGGTGTGACAGAAATTTTATTTGATAGAATTTTATCTTTTTCACAATGGGACCTAGTTATCTTGTATTGTATTGTCATATTTTATGTAATCATGATTGATACATTATGTTTTACTTGTTCTTATTGTTGTTGTTAATACACTCAAACTAAAACTGAAACTTATAGATAAAAGCTCAAGGTTAGAGAATTACAAAGAAAAGAAAGAAGTCTTCCCAACTGTCTTCTCAGTAATGAAATATCCACCTTTTTTGTAAAAATAAATTCCAAAGTAATCTTCCACACAAGATTTATTGTTATGCATCCAACTAATGAATGAATCTTCCTTAGGTATCCAACATGTATGCTCCAACAGCAATTGACCTGGGCTTTATTTCACCAAAGATGTAGGATGAGAGTTAGGGTTGCATTTCGTTTTTATATTAGGTTTTTTTTTGTTGTTAGTGTTTGGTCCGGAGTTGAAGTTCAGAATGTGGTTAGTATAGGGTATTGACCATGGAGCAATTGTTTCTGATAATAAGATGTCAAGTGAAAAGCTGCTCTACCATGAGAGGACCCAGAAGTAATCAAGTAAATTGTGGTAATGGAAAGTAATTATTTCAATGCAAGCAAGCAGGTGCTAGCAGGCGCGTACGCAGGGGGGGTGTTTGGGGGGTTAAACCCCCCCCCCCCTTTGGTATTTTTTTGTGTATAAACCCCCCTAAAAAAAACCTAAAACCCCCCCCTTTGGGATTTTTTTAAATTTTTTTTTTTTTAATAATAATAAAAAATAAAAAAAATAAAAATAAAAATTATTCCCATGCCTGACCTAAAAAAGGCGACCTTACCCCCCCCCCCCCCCAACGGAGCAAAATGTCAAATTTTCAAATTTCGAGACCAAAAAAAAAAAAAAAGTGTCCTCTTACCCCCCCCCCCTCCCCGCTTATTCAGCGGCTGGCTGAGTCGATGCGAAATTTTCGGCCCGATTTAAAAATGTTAAAACCCCCCCTTGAAAAAATCCTGCGTACGCGCCTGGGTGCTAGTCATGAGGGAGCATCTGCTTTCGGAAGGCATGTTGTTACCTTTGTTTACCAGCAATTGCTTGACTTTTGCTAGTTTCATGTACGTGTATATGGTCAATATATTGTGGAATTGGTGTTGTTTGTTGGGAATGAAAACAACATTCACTGAAACATGAAGCTTTAGATTAGATACATGTATGTTTGTGTTTGTCATGTAATCATACATGGAATGCAGTTGAACATTTAAGATACCGTACTGCTGTTTTACTACTGTATAAAACATGAGGATAGTATAAGCAACAAAACCTGCTTAATCGATCACCTGTATAAAAAAAAAAAAATCTCTATATTGACCACAGTATTTATTTCCCTTGAAATTGTTTCTCATTGAAACCTATACTAAAGAAACCTGTTCATAAGGACATTCTGTCTATATACACCACTTTTCTTACCTCCCTTGAGCAGTTTGTATTTATAGGTATCACTGTATTTATATAAAAATTAATCATGCATGATAGAAAGTAATCATATGTAAATTTGCAAGTTATATTTTGACAGAATAGTCAACTTTTTCCATTCTTACAACATATATGAATTATAAATCGCTCTCTACCTCAAATTTGACACTAATTTTCCATTCCCATTTTATACAAAGTTGATGGAGAGATCTTTGGTGGACTTGTGTTTACAACGAGTCCTCAGATATGCATAAGTAGATGGGAAAAGGCTAATTTATGTTTTGACTCGTAAAAGTGAATTTATGGACATGTCTTCCAATTATATAAGAGGTAATATTGCACAGTGTTGGTCAAGGCCATGTAGTAGCTGAATAGTCCTGTTTATAATAATCAACTCATTGTAATCTGGTTTCTTGGTAGATCAATATTAGCTTTCTACTCTCAAATAGGCATGCTATAATTGCCCAGATTGGACAGAATAGTCAGGCATCTATTCGTTATATCTCAATATATGGTATTTTATAATTTAGAAACTCCTCATTTAAAATATTTAGTGAACTGGAAGTTCAGATATTTCATCTGTGATTTATCAGACTTCCCAACTATACAGAATATTTGTTAGTGTTAGATAAATCCTTGTTCATCAGCATTGAACAAATGATTGTGTTTCTTGAACATGCAGGCATGTAGATAGTTCTGAGGAATTTGTCTTTTAAATAACTTTACACCAACACAGTGCATTGTCTTTCCTACATGAAATGTCGAGGTATTGAATTTGAGATGAATTTAATCGTATTAATGATTGAAAAGACTGATAGAATACTGCACAAACTAAGGCAAATTTGAAGACTTTTAAATGTAGTACTATGATGTCTGTCCCTTTAGTATTGTATCAGTCAAAAGTGAAAAGCTGAAATATCCATGTAAGCAGAGGCTTGTATTGGTGTGCAAATAATGTCTGGTATTTTGGTAGCACACATTCAAGAGATTACTATATCTGGATCGGAATTGTATGTATCTACATTAATTAAAGGTCAAATAACATCATTTTCTTCTTCCTCTGCTTTTCATTTAGCGAATTCAGATAGAGTCTTTGTGGCTTCTTTTGCTCAGAGTAGGGTTTATGAAAATAATTATGATGAATTGGCAATAAATACTCTACACAGGTCTCAAGCATACAATGTATTAAAATTACAATTAAAAATGATTTGACAGGTTATATATAGTAATTAGAGATTATCACTGGTTTTGATTTCATCTATATTTGGTTCTATTACTAATCTTGGGTCATGATTATGTTCATAAATTATTCAATATCCACTCTTACAAATAATCATGTTGATACAATAAGGACTATGCAGATTTTGCCTTCTACGTTAGACAACGAATTCCCGCTCTGTAATTTGGTGATATTGTTTTAAAATAGTAGCAGGAGCCATTATAGTCTGTAAAATTAGTTATGAAGTTTATTTGCTTAAAGGGAGTGAGTAAGCGGAGAACTAAATATAATTATATCACATTCATGGGTTATGATTTGAAAAACTAGAAATTCTTATTCAAGAATTTATTATGTATGTGCGTGAAGTAAACGAAAAAAACTCAAGCTTTCATTTATTTTGAGAATATACAATCATTTGTACATAGTAAGTGCAAACGAATGTTGTATATACAGCTTCTTGCATTAGCCTTCTTTGTGTATTTATGTATCAGACAACGTTTAACAAAATACTCTCACATGTAATGATTCTAACAGTGGCCTGTTGTAAAGCCTAATGGTTTGTCATACAGAGGTACTGTAATCACCTGTATCTGTAATTCTATTTAAAAACAGAGTATAGACATATAATTTTCATTTATTATTCAGCTATTATCTCCAACTCTCTTTAGTTCATCGATGCAGATTCATTGAAACCTATTTTGAGTATATATTAAGGTATAGTTTTAGAATCGTTTTTAGTTTTAGGTTAGTTTTTGGTAATAGTTTTAGTTCACTTTAGAATCTTACTTTTCTTGAATAATGTTATCTCTCAATTGAAGTATGTCGTTGTTAGAAAGCTACTGCAATCATTACTTATCATTACCGGAGTGTTGGCTCAGTCAGTAGAGCGTCCGCCTCACAACCGGAAGGTCGTGGGTTCGAACCCCGGCCGCGTCATACCAAAAGACGTTAAAAGATGAGAGTTGTTGCTACCTTGTTTGGCGTTCAACAATAAGGGTTAGAGCAACGTCGATCTGGCGCTGCTCAGTGGCTGCCGGGCTCACGATCAATTGGGCAAAAAGAATTTCCGTTTCGGTTTAATAAAATTTGGAGTGGACTATTAGGCTATTATTATTATTATTATTATTATTATTATTATACGTAACATGTTTTTTTTTTGACATACAATTACATGTATTACTGTCTCAAATGAACTTTTAGTCTACCTTTTCTCCTTATATTGCTTTATATTTCACGTCTTTTAGGAATTGAATTTTGTCAAGATGTTGACAGCTTATAATACTTTTTGCTGTAAACGTAAAATCTGGAGGCATATCAAAATATTTGAAAATCATTGATAACTTAGATGTAATGACAGGTGGAAGTGATATATTTACTTTTACTGGGAATATTTATCATAGGCAAATTTATGTCAATTTTGTGCAACGCATTAAATTTTCTATTAAATTAAATAAATTTAATATTTATAGATTTATATTATCTCTTTATGTAATAATTCTTCATAACTATGTCTGTAAACAGTGGCGGATCCAGGTGGGGTCTGAATCAGACGCCCCTCCCCCCTTGGCGGCCTTCAAAGAGAAAGTGAAAGAGAGCGGAAGCAGAAAATAAGGAAAAAAAAGCAAAAAGAGGCTGAAAAAGAAGAGGGAACAAGACGAGAGAGAGAGAGAGAGAGAGAGAGAGAGAGAGAGGGAGAGAGAGTAACGGGTCGGCGACGTATTTTTTCTTTCTTTTTATCCCTTTCAGGGACCTTTATTTCACATATCTACAACGTTCACAATAACATAAATACATATCAAATTAAAACATTATCTTAGTATATCAGTCAACGCTTTTAACTGTTTTTCATTAACCTTTGCTTTTGTTTTAAATTTAAATGTGACTTCAATTCATATTTCAAATCGGTTAAAAGAGTTCTACCAATTATTATGCGTCCGCCACCGAAGGTGGTGCCGGAGGCATCATGTTTTCGGGTTGTCCGTCCGTACGTCCGTCCGTCCGTACGTCCGTCCCGTTTGACCGTTATCACAATATCTCAAGAACCATTTAAGATTTAAACTTAAGACTCGGGAATAGTATTTATCACCATAGGAAGACGATCTGATTAGATTTTGGAGTACGTAGGTCAAAGGTCACAGGTCACAGAGGTCAACTTATGAAATTCCTTGTATTGAGTTTGTTAGCGCGATATCTCAAGAACCATTTGAGATTTAAACTTCAAACTTAAGGATAGTATGTATCGCCATAGGAAGACGATCTGATTAGATATTGGAGCACGTATGTCAAAGGTCAAGGGTCACAGAGGTCAACTTATGAAATTCCATACATTGAGATTGTTATCATGATATCTCAAGAACCACTGGAGATTTAAACTTCAAACTTAGTGATAGTGTGTATCACTATAGGAAAACAATCTGATTACATTTTGGAGCACGTAGGTCAAAGGTCAAGGGTCATAGAGGTCAACTTATGAAATTCCATACATTGAGATTGTTATCATGATATCTCAAGAACCACTGGAGATGTAAAAACTTCAAACTTAAGGATAGTATGTATCACCATAGGAAGACGATCTGATTAGATTTTGGAGCACGTAGGTCAAAGGTCAAGGGTCACAGAGGTCAACTTATGAAATTCCATACATTGAGATTGTTATCATAATATCTCAAGAACCACTGGAGATTTAAACTTCAAACTTAATGATAGTGTGTATCACCATAGGAAGACAATCTGATTAGATTTTGGAGCACGTAGGTCAAAGGTCAAGGGTCACAGAGGTCAACTTATGAAATTCCATACATTGAGATCGTTATCGCGATATCTCAAGAACCACTGGAGAATTTTCACTTCAAACTTAATGATAGTATGTATCACCATATCATAATATCTCAAGAACCACTGGAGATTTAAACTTCAAACTTAATGATAGTGTGTATCACCATAGGAAGACAATCTGATTAGATTTTGGAGCACGTAGGTCAAAGGTCAAGGGTCACAGAGGTCAACTTATGAAATTCCATACATTGAGATTGTTATCATGATATCTCAAGAACCACTGGAGATTTAAACTCCAAACTTGTTTAATTTTGCTGTTTGTTTTTTAAATGTTTAACGTAGTTCTTATAGATAACATATATAGCAAAATTAATCAAAATATTTACCAAGTAATTTTCTAACTTGCCTATACAATATCCAGTTACTAAAGTCTTTTCATTTATGTTGATATCTGATCCAAACAAATGATATGTCAAACGTGTAACAATGTTCCTGAACACAATTATCTTTTTACACTCTAGGATCATATGCCGTGATGTTTCAATGGTATTACAATCTTCAAATACATAATCATTTTTATTTTTCCATTTGTAAAGGTTATATTTTGACGGTAAAAACATTTGCAAAAGTTTAAAATTAAATTGTTTGATTCTGTTATCTCGTATAGCATTGAACTTAAACATTAATACCAGATTCCAATTAACATCGGAGGGTATAACTAATCGTTGCTGCCAAGCATTGTATACAAAAGACTCTTCTTGTTTTTTCTGCACAAGGAATAAGTAGAACTGTTTAGCCTTCATATTTAAAATGTCAATATCATCACTAGTTGATATTTGTATAAAATTAGTCGCAAAGAACCGAATTTTGCCTTAAAATCAGCCATACCTAAACTCCCTTCAGTAATTTTATTAAACATTCCCTTCTTTTTATTTTCTCTTTCTTAGACCCCAATATAAATGAAAACATCATCTTATTTATTTTTGGAAAAGCAGTCTCCCCTTCTTTTCACCCTTTTCTTTTCTTCTTCCTCTTTTTGTTCATTTTTAGCTCTCCTCGTTCCCTTTCCCTTCCCTCTCTCTTTTTTTGGCGGGGTCGGGAGAGGCAAGGGCCTCCCCACCCCCCCCCCCCGATCCACAACTTGTTGGCGAGAAAATTGCAACTGATATCCCCCCTCTTTTCTTTTCTTCTTCCTTTTTTTCCCCATTTTTTCTTTCCCTAACCTTCCTTCTCTCTTATTTTTTTTATGGGGGGGGGGGGGGAGAGGGGGGAGGCAACAGCCTGGGAGGCAAGGCCCTTTCGTTCCCCCGATTTCCTTCTTTTCCCCAATTTTATTTTCTTCTTCCTCTTCTTTGTTTCCCTTTCTCTCCTCTTTCCCTTTCCCTTCTTTTCCTTTTCTCTCTCGCTCTTTTTTTTTTGCCAGGGGGGGGGGGGGGGAGGGGGCAAGGCCTGCTCGGCCCCCTGGATCCGCGCCTGCATAAATACACATGTATAACATCGGGGGAGGGGTGGTGAATCGGCCACGGCCCTCAACCTTATTTGTAGTTGGCCTAAAAAGGGAAAAGGGTAAAAGAGAGAGCGACGAAAGAGAAGAAGATAAAGGGAGAGAGGAAAAGGAGAGAGAGATAGAAAAGAAGAAAAAAAGAACATAACATATTGCCGATGAGTGTACGATTTGTGATCACTAAGACTTCGGACGAAAGTAAAACATAACTAAAAAAAGAACCCACAGTTCTACGAAGTTGTCTTTAGAGAAAAAGAGAGATGATTTCCAACGAAATAACATAATAGGGGATGTATGAATTACAGTTCATATTACTTGTGACGGCCATCTTGAAGGTTCTAAATTGGTAAACATTCAAGAGCGTTCGAAGGCTCTGGACTCCGGACAGGAGCCCTGGACCACATCCGTAATGATAAATGTGGTTCCCAAAACAACCGTTTGTGTTATAACAAATTGCTTTGGAGAGAGAGAGAGAAAAAAAATTGATTCCAAACGAAATAAACCAATAGGCGCAGTACTTAATTAGAGTTTCTATCGCTCAAGACGGCTATATTGAAGGTTCTGAATTGCTAAAACTCAAGAGCGTCCGGGGTTCCAAACGGTGGACTCCCGGAAGGGTTCTGCCCTTGCAACCGACGGAGGCGGGCGCCTAGTCCTTATACAGATAAAAGTGGTTCCCAAGACAATCCTTTGTTTTATAAAATTGTCCTTAGCATAGGGAGAGTATTGATTGCCAGATTGATTGCCAACGAAATAAACCACTCATGGCAGTACACATTTTAAGGCATATATTACAATTTCTATCGCTCTATAATAATAATAATAATAATAATAATAATAATAGATTTTTGTATAGCGCTCATGTCTGTCAAACTTCACACTCCTGGCGTTCCCGATTATTACCCTGGCTTTATCACGGCTGCCATTACGGCGCTCTAGCATTTCAAGGAATTGATTCATGCCAGGTACCCGTTTACATCACCTGGGTTGAGTGTGGCAAATGTATCATACATGGCTATGTTGAAGGTTCTGAATTGCTAAAACTCGAGAGCTTCCGGGGTCCACCCCCGGCACACCCCGCAGGGGCTCTAAGTCGGGTCCCTGTACACTATCAAAGCCAACCTTTTATTCTGTAATTTTTTTTGTGTGTATGACAGAGTGGGAATTGATTTCCAACGAAATAACACAATGGGGGCGGTAGTGCAAATTTCAAGGGTTAGATTATATGATAATTAATCAAGACGGCTATGTTCTGATTTGCTTAACCTCGCGTCCGCCCCTGCAACCCGACAGGGGCCGAGGCCCCCTGGACCTTAAAGGTAAAGATAGAAGTGGTTCCCAAGAAAACCCTCTTTTTAATGAAATTGTCCTTAGAAAACGCGTGTATATGTGAGAGAGAATTGATTATCAACGAAATAAACCATAAGAGGCAGTGCAAAATTTCAACGGATGGATTATAATTTCCATCGCTCAATACAGCTATCTTATAAGGTTCTGAATTTTTAAACTTTGAGAGCATCTAGCCCCCCCCCCCTGTACTCCTGACAAGGGCTCTGCACCTGCAACACAAAAGGGGCTGATCCTGAGGCATTGAGCACGTAAGTACCCCCCCCCCCCCCCCCCCCCCCCCCCTCCTCGAAAAAACCGCTTTTGGATATCCTATAAGGACAAATCATGAACAAAAGGAAATGATTGTGCCACTCGGCAGAATCAGTCACCAATTCAACCTTCTTAGTTCTTTCCTTTTTGCTTGTCAGAGATTTTTGTATGAAAAGACATCCCAAATCTGATGACCTTTCATTTTATTTTGCCTGCCCCTGGCCGGCGAATCCTGGATCCACCCCGATAAGTACAGTGTACATTGTGAAGCTCGTTTCACACAACGCCTCGCCTTAAAAACATGTCACCTTCACTATCCTTCGCCATCACGTTTTATACTATAATTAGCGTAGCTGATTATATTATCCTTTTGCTCACGGTAACTAATGCAAGGGATGAAGAACGAGGAGTAATATATTAGATTAGTGGTATTAATGGACAAATATATTAGAGTCCGAATTACACTCCTATTCAAGAAGAAGGTGTGTAAAGTGTTTTTTTCGGGGTCATGTTATATATATAATTTATATACATACAGTTAACAGCTAAAATATGAATACGGCGCCATATCAATGCCCTTGTAAATGTCATCTTTTTGTGTTTTTTGTAACTCAAGAATGAAAGATGAACTGGTTGAATAAGGGCCTTTTTTAAGACGTTGAGGTGTGAGCTTTGATATGTCACATTATCAAGAAACGTAACTTGGGACAAATCAATTTTTCACATAATAAAAAACATTAACAAAGTTTGTTTGGGTATGAATAGTTTAGTTGTTAACTGTATATATATATATATATATATAAATATATACGTACCTGTATAATTATATTGAGATGTAATGATGTATTAGAATTTTGAAGCAGTTTGCAACATAGGAACAAGAGCAACTTTTATTTAATGTGGTTTGGACTATACTTCAGAGTTAAAAAAATAGAGTGATATTACATTGGGTTACCAATAACTGAAATATCAAATTTATATACTAGCATTTATATTTTATACTTGCCACACAGAGTATTTTTCCAAGCACCGTCGAAATTTGTATCGCGTGTAAGCCTAATACGCTCTCAAGAAACTTAATTTTGACTCTTTTTTTATATCTTAATTCTTTATTTCGTGTAAAGAATATTGTCACATACTAAGAATCTTGCTCTACGATTGGTCAAAAGTAAATCACGTGATGAAAGATAGTTCGCCCATCATTGATGGGAGAAGAAAGGTTCGTTGCAGTGTGTAGATAGTAGTACTATCTACACAGTGCAACGCACTTTCACTGAAGATAGAAGTACTATCTACACAGCGCTTTTAGTGTTAGTACGCGAACTTTGGTCACGCGCGAAATATATGGTCACACCACCATACTGCATGCACTGTACGTATCGTACACCGTTTGCTAGCTGTTAATTGATGACTTGTTGCTCTAAAATGACGGAAGAAGTGAGATGTTTCCGATGTGGAATATAAAGCAAATAATCACCTTTTGGTTTCAGGCGATGGCAAACTATCATTTCCTCGGCGATCTGAATGTATACGCTATCTTTTCTCAGCTTCGCTTCGGAAAGATTGCTACATCCAGATCGCCTAGGAAGCGATAGTTTGTCCCATCACCTTCACCAACGGTAGTTATTTGATTAATAAATCCATTTAAATTATTGCATGTAGTATGAAAACGATACCTCGCAATCTCGCAACACATGAATAGTTCCTCAGTGTGTAATGTGAGACTAAGTTTAACCATTTGGCGCAGAACGTAATTAATTGTCCTTGATGTGATTCAGAAATTTCAATTCTCTATGCCTCATATCTTTCACTTAATTTTTTGTTTAAACTATTGATGTACATTTAATCTAATACAAAAATACATCCTGAGAAAGTGGAGACCAAGCATGTGGTTGCTAGGTACCTAAGAAGGTGACGAAGAAGAAGAAGGAGTAGGAGGGTATAAGACGAAGAATAGAAGAAGGGGAAGGAGAAAAATATGAAGAAGAGGAAAAAGAAGAAGAAGAAGAAGAAGAGGAGAAGACCCACTCCCTGACTAAAACCAGGTCTCATTTTGTGTATCATTGACCCGATAGGGTGAAATTATTTCTGGTAAGCACTGTTATACTGTTATAGCATAGAAATTGGAACAGATGACTATACGTTTAATATCATAATTAAACTGCATCATCTAACATCTTCCTATCACAATATTCATCCCCACAACCATAGTTTTCACTACCGAAATCTTCTATTTTAGATCTTCCAATGTCAAAGTTGATAAGAAGAATGTAGCTCCTATAGCATCTAATTTATTTTTACATTTCTTTATTTTAGCTAATTTTAAAGTGCCGACTTCAGAGCGCTATCAATTTGTTGTTAGATAAGTAATGAACATGTAATATTATCATAATATTTTACATACTTTTGGTCAGGAATTTTGTCTAAATCTAGAGATAGAATTACGAATACATTGAAATAGTCAACTATGTTTTTTCAAGCATTTTAACTTATAATATTTTTTAATCTAATTGTTTGCCTCAAAATTAAGCTCACCAAGTGAGGTATCATTTTGCAGAGGATTCATGATACCGCGTCCACGTTCATAATGTTGTTCTTTTATACAAATAATATTCATACTTTGTCACTACAAATAGCGACATATTAAAGACACGAAATGGCCGCCTTGTTGTCACGATTAGAAATAGGAAACATTTGGTATTGGTAATCTTCCAACAAATTTTGAAAGAAATAATATATTTTCCAACATAGTGATAATGAACTATTGATAAGAACCCGGCGAAATGGTCACATCATTAAATAAATAGAAGAAATAAGATTTTATTTGAGAAAAAGATGGGGGAAGTAGTACTACCGCCGTACATATTGATTGTATCGAGTTAGTGCTGACCATACGGCAAACAAGAAAAATACAATACATTGATGCGTATCCAAGAAAAATCTTTAAAGAGAAGGTTCAATGATTTAAAAAAAAAACTAGCTTTATTGTCATTATTGCAAAGCGAAACTTTTATTGGACAAGTGTATACAAATTGGTTCATATTGTGACGGCAATAACATCGCTATTTTTCTGGCGAATCAGTCGCATATCCCATATGATATGGAGGTGGTTTTATTTGTATTTTTATAAATCACCCGATATGTAGTTGACATAAAACTTGTTCGATAGCCATCTGTTAGCTTACCTGTTTCTAGTGATACGTTATTTGCCATGTTTGTGATTTTCTGTGAACCGGCACTTTACAGGAAAATATTTTTTCTCTACTGAATGCTGGATTATTAATAAATGATTCTAGCTTGTAACCAACGTCGCTTGGAGCTGGCATACACACAAAACAATAATGAATCAATATCAAACCAATGCGAATCATTAATTCATTGAGGGCCATATGACGTAGGTGCTCTGATGAAAACGACTTCAGCCCGGAATGCCGTCATGCATCTACAGGTAGGAATTGCAATAGTTCTTGTATAATAATAATAATTATATTAAGGTGAAGCTACAAGCCGAACATAGGGGGAAATCTATTTCCACTGAGAGGGCATAATTCCACTTCAACTTTAGTTGACCGGAAATGGCCGCCTTGATCAACAGCTCTTGTAAAAGAATCACCCGATTTGTATAGTGATACTGTTTGAGGCTGACGGCTTTAACGCACGACAAGCTGCAATGATGACAATGAAAAAAAGAACTCCAGAATTTTTTTTAAATCCAAGAGCTGTTATTGTGTTAGGAGAACACTTCGAATCTAAACAGAGAATTATTCGATAACAAATTATGAATAGGCCTTTGGAGAGGCCTTTATTTATATGTGGTAGCATAATGATCGAAGGAATTGTAAAGGAGACAAGCACCCTCCTCCCTCACCCCCTTTAAAGGTAAAGACCAGTATTGGAAACGCCCCAATTTCAAAAAATGAAATGGAAGCTCTCATTACCAATCATGTGAAAGAATATGTTTTGACTAATACATGATGATACAAAATTTGCCGGGAAACCGCCTACTAATTCATATATTTGGTAAATTTGTTTCTCTCATGGTCTGTGAGAGATATAGGGTAGTCCCATATACATCTTTCTGTGTATAGTGCTTGTAACTTTACGAAAAATGGGCCAAATTTCTTATCATTTTGATGATTCCAGAACTTTGCAGATGCTAGATGCTAGATGATCAACCTTTTCTGAGCAATTCCACAACGTTTCTTTCACAATGCAATCGCATGACCATAACTGGTCTTTACCTTTAATTGAAGTAACTCTATCGTCCATGCCTCTTGGGCCTCCTTCCTCACAGAAATGGCAAGCAATGCCACCGTCCTGTATATCACTCCAAGAAAACAATAAATTATTTGTTATAATGTTAGCCCGCACTTGTAAAGCTTGTACGCGTATTGTGTTAATGAGTCGACTGATATAAAGAAGGCAATTCCTTTCGAAAAGGTTTTTTTCAAATATCATAACATTTTTGAATTAATCAGCTTTGTACAAAAGAAGAAACCCTATGAAATTTAAGTTGAATATTTAAATATTTGGTAGTATATTTATGGATAATTGAAAACATTGCTGGCGATGCCAATTCATGAGGCGCCATGGGGTAACATTATGGTTCAATTTCAAACAAACTCGATGTTTTCGATCAATTCAGAGACCGATTTACAATAAAATAAAAAGAAATAATTGGATATTATCGAATTCGTAACAGAATCATTGAATTTAATTACTCCAAATCAGAAGTGTTTTATTTGGCACCAAATAGACTAATGAGACATTTAATATTTTGGAACCTGCCTCAAATGCAGTTTGATATGTAATTGTCGATTATTCCACAAAAAGTCAATTTCCAGTTCTTTTAAAAATATTTTTAGTTGGTTCTTATATATTGTGTGTGTCAATATTGACCTACCATTACGATACTTAAAGATTGTGTCAAGACCAGTGGTTTGCATTACGGTGATAGCCACGGCTGCAGCGATGGTCATGATGAGGATCCACAACACTTGTATGGCGCCATTTACATACTGAGAAGAAAAAACTTCTATTTCAATCGACAACAAGGAGGATATAAATTCAAGGCTGTGGTCCTACATTATAATATCGATTTTATGGAGTAACGCGCAAATAACTGTATTGTTGGATTAACAGCAATAATATTTCATCGTTCTGGTAGTGTATTCCTTTCGAGAAAACAATTCTTCAAAAATGATAATTTTTTTGAATAAATCAGCATTGTACAATAAAATTTAACGGTCAAATATTTGGTAGTATATTTATGGATAATTGAAAACATTGCTGACGATGTCAATTCATGAGGCGCCATGGTGTAACATTATGATCCTATTTCAAACAAACTCGATGTTTTCGATCATTTCGATCAGAGACCGATTTACAATCAACTAAAAAGAAATAATTGAATATTATCAAATTCGCTACAGAATCATTGAGTTTGCTCCAAATAAGAAATGTTTTATTTGGCACCAAATAGACTAATGAGACATTTAATATTTTGGAACCCGCCTCAAAATGCAGTATGATATGTAATTGTCGATTATTCAGCCGTAGACGAAAGACTTCATGCTACGGCAGGGAGCCAGTGAAAACGAATTCGTTTGATAAAATTATGGGAATGCAAGCACTACTTTAAACAAACAGAACTTTGTCACACCATGCTCATTTTTTCTGACTGAGGCGTCATATGAAAGGGCAGAAACTCAACTTTCTAGAAATGTGATTTTCTCTTTGAAATTCAGATACCACCCGCCAAATGACTTTGTTTTATCCTCTCTTCAAATTCATTTTAATCACTCATGCGTGAAATATGCATCATATGAGTTGCATCATATGAAAGAGGAGGATCTAAGCTTTCCAAAGTTATGATAAAACATCGATAATTCTCGGTTTCGTCTTTTTCTGGGACGCACTGTATACATATTATTTGTGTTTATATAGACATACTATTACGATAGAATTCATACAATTCTGTATTTCTGGCCTAGAAAAGAGATCATTACTTAAGATTGTGTCAAGACCAGTGGTTTGCATTACGGTGGTAGCCACGGCTGCAGTGACCTATGATCATGATGATGATCCAAAGCACTTGTATGGCGCCTTTTACATACTGACAAGAAAATAACAACTTCTATTTCAATCGACAAGAAAGAGGATCTAATATCAAGGCTGTGGTCCTACGTTATAATATCGATTTTATAAAGTAACCGCGCAAATGAATGTATTGTTGGATTAACAGCAATAAATATTTCATCGTTCTGTATTCCAGTGACACATTAAGATTCGATATAGGTATGTTATTGTCAAAAAGTATGACGATCTTTCATGAATGTCAGAAATGATTTGAATGTAATGGAAGTAGACACTATGTATTCAAACGCTGTCCAAAACATTTCTTTCCGTCTCTCTCTCTCTCTCTCTCTCTCTCTCTCTTTCTCTCTCTCTCTCTCTCTCTCTCTTCTCTCTCTCTCTCTCTCTCTCTCTCTATCTCTTCCTCTCTCTATCTCTGTCTGTCTTTTACCCACACGCACACGAACATGCCCTACGCGTGTGCACACACACACACACCCACACACGCACGCACACGCACACTTACGCTCGAACAACTAAATCTGGTGTGAGAACGAATTGCCTTCTATCGATGCGAATCGAAAAGCGCCACGAACACAGATTTAAACTAACGACTCCCTGCTCAGATGATCTACTGAAGAGATGCTCCTTTGCTTAAAAAAAGCAAATAGTTTCTTTCACAACCGAAATTCCAGATCTCGATGAAACTTTTAATTCCGTCTAATCTTTTACAACGATTAATAATGATGCTTGTGACGATGATGGCTTTTATGAATGCATGTTTATTCCTTTTTCTCATGCCATGCTCGGCACAACAATCCTATCCAAAGTTGCAGTTACTTGCGATGTACGGCCACTTTCGTCATTTTCTTGAGTCCAGTCTTGCCCCTGCGGTGGATCTGGCTGTCACTCACATCCATGAGAAGGTCAGCCAGGGCGTGTACCTCAACTTCTCCATCGCAGTGGATCATCGAAGTATTGTCTGTAGGCCTTATCCACAGACCACCCCTGCCTTGGGCGCCGAGGTGTACTGGAATCCTGACATAGAAGTGGCTGGGTTTATTGGTCCTCCTTGCAGCGATCAGGTATTGGGCCTGGCAGATTTAGCCGCCGTCTGGAACCTACCAGTGATCTCAGGTCTCTCATCATCATCCTTACTCAATGACAAGTCTAGGTACAGCACTGTGACCCGGACGGGGTTTTTATCCGGGGATTCTGCCAAGGCGACGACCAGGTTGATGATGGCTTTCGGTTGGACACATTGTTCAATTCTAGCCATGAATCATCCACGATGGACGGTCTTCTCCGACGCCATAGCAAGCAGCTTTCGGGAGCTGAACTACACATTTGAAAGTGGATTGATCAATCCTTTAAATATACGCAAAGATGTTGAGGACATGGCAACCATCAGTCGAAGTAAGTAGCTTATAAGCCGATGCTTTACATTAATTCGTGTTTAATACTATCCCATATCTGATGAGATATGATGAGAATCGTTTCACATTAAACTTCGTCTCTGAATTCGAATATTTTCCCAATTTATTCATTCTTAAAATACATTATTATTGGATTATAAAAATTACGTACCAGAACCCCAGACGCACTTGCACATACACTTTCACTGCACCCATTTGATCAAATTCGCGTGTACAATTATTTAATTTAAGAGTTATGCCGCCAATTATTCCGAGGCCGCCATCGATTTCAAGCTTACCACTCATGACGACGGTCTCCTGCGTTTTTTGTAATTTATCTTTTTCATTGAAAAATATTTGTGTTTTTATGCATCTTTTTTAATGTACTTAAGCGCTATTATTGTGTATAATGAGGAAATATGAATATGAATATGTACTATCAGTTTGAGAACGCAGAAATAAAAACAAAAACGAAAAATATCTCAAGTGGCATATCGTTTAACAAGCAGTTTCCAATTATAACGATGATAATGATGACGAAAACAATAATGATAATTACGATGTTCAGAATCAAGCTTGCCCGCACACGATGTATGAAATATTGGACGTTCTCCACTTCCTGGAGAGCTTTCCATCCAGGCGCCATTCTACAGACACTCACAATACTAAGCAAACTACAATTAATTTCGCATCCTACCGGGTTACCCTTTTAACGCCTGGGTGGTAGGGGGGGGGGGGGGAGATAAATGTATGTAAGCCTCCGAAATATGCATCTCCTTTCAATTGTTTAAGCCACCTGACTACGACATCTCTTACGATGAATGACATATTATTGACATAAAAATAACTACAGATTTAGAGTAAAATCACACATCATCGCTTTTTCTTCCTTAAGAACATTCCACCGGGAAGCCGGTAATGCATCTTCTTCACTTTAAGTAATGATGTGCACCTTTCATTAACCTTTTAAAAATTCCCTGAATGTTGTAAAAATGTAAGCTTCTTTATCCATCGTACTTTTTTATTAGATTTTTTGGTTTGATTCAGTGCAACTTGATGACAAGAAATGGGTGTAAGGGCATTCTGCTTGTGTTAGAAAGTTTAGAAGCATACAACTAAATCCCCTGCTCTGGTTTCAAAGCCCTTGTTGAAGATGATTTCTATTAATCGATTTGTTATCACATTATGTTATATAACAAATATGACACAAACATAATCTTCTCTCAATACTTGAAATGACTGTGAATTGTTATGTCAGGGTGCGAAAGTGCTCCCCATGTCTTCAAATCGTGTAGGAATGTATAATGCTGATGATGTGAAAGCGACTGTAAGCCTGATAGACAAATCGATTCGGCTTTTCCGTTCCAGTTCGAAACCAACATGAGCAAGAGCCTAATTGATGAGTATAGCACACGCCTACGCTCCAAATCCACGTGTTTACAATGTGATGAACGTTTTAATGTGTGTGGGTGACATTGGTAAAGCAGTCACAAATACATTATCAAATAATAAATAGAACTTCAGAACAAATTATCTTGCTGAAAGGCATGATGATAATGTTTGAAGAACTGTACACAAGGCGAAATGTCTCGAAGAGGTAGAAAGACGACGACATGATATAGGGTTTTCAATTGTTGTCCAAAGGCCACGTTTCTTGTTTTGTCACTCAAAGATCTATAGGTCACGTAAACGGAAAAGTATGGTTTGATAATATAGGATTTTCCGGCCAAATTCACGAGTTTGTCATTTAAATGAATTTGCCTTGCTTTCAAATGCGACGGTTTTATTGCTGTCAGATATATCTAGGGTTTATATTCCTTTTTTCTAGTTTTAAAATCTATGAAGTTTTCGTTAGAATGTATGTTTATTTCATTCAAATTAATGAATAATGTGCTTCTTTCGCTATTTAGTCATTCGATTTGGCGCAACACGATTTCTGACATCGCGAAGGTGTACTTTTAGCATTCGAATTCATTTGTAGCATACAAATTAGCATTGTGTGCACTTAAATTGATGGTCAATATACATTTCTCGTTTATTACACACTTTTTATAGCTCATTCTTTTTCTTTCAAGATTGTTTTTTTTCCATGTGTATTTCATCATATTTTATTTTCTTGCATTTATACACTTTATATACTTTTAGCTATATCTGATATTCATCATCCTTTAAGTTTGATCATTAAAAAAAAAAGACTTACATCTATGGACTTGATGGTCTCAATATTTTTGTAAATTTTCATGTAAGGACGTTGTTTGTCTTGTGTTTCATCATAAATTTATCCCAATTTCATTAGGAAGGGTACAATATTGTGACTGGGGTAGGTATTTTTGTATCCCCACTTTTCCGGGGTATATGAACGTGTCCGTGCAGAAATGCCATATCCTCTGATGTCGCCTCTTCTTTATACCTAATGTCTTACTACACCCATATACATTGTCCTCAAAATTATTTAATGGAATAACAGAAGAGACCCTAGCCTATCCAAAAGGCATCGGACTAAATGGCAAGTGTACTAATCGCGTTTGGGAGACTGACATCGGCGCGGGCGTTACCGTGCCGATGTTACTCTCCATAATTATAAACTCGATTGGAATACTTGTAAAGCCCGACGCATATCGGATAGGCTAAAGAGACCCTAATGGCAAATCATGCATTTAATTACATTTTTTAAACTGTAAACCTGTGTTGGATTTCTTCCCCCTAACATTCCTAACTTGAATAAACATAATTCGATTACGAATGACAGGTGTTAATTTGAATGATAAAAATGACTCCTCGACAAGTTACGATTAATTTGAATGCTAGTTAAGCAGTTTCTAAATTAAATGACAGATTTATGGAACCCTTCGACCAAAATCTTAGATTAAATACCAAAACGGGACAATTGAATGATAATTGGCATGGCAAAGCCGATCTGCGCTAACTTAAATGCAAAGTAAATGAAATCGAATGGCAAACACGCGAATTTGGCCGGGAAATTCTATATTACATTACGTTTGCATACCGCAGCATTGTATTCCAGGCTTTGAAGCTGACAACAAAATGGAAAATAACAATGAGTTAATACACAAAAGTACATCAGGTGTGAGAAATGACTAGAAAGTTAGACTAAACAATGTTAAAGGTGTCTTCAATTGCTCTTCTAAAAACATTTTCTTCTTGTTTTCATTAGTATCACCGATATTAAAACGTGAAGTTGATTTTGTATCTCATTACTAAAAAAATATACAACGGTATATGACATGTACTCATATCATTCGTGTCTCGCTCACAGTGAGCCGGCGAACAGTATCGACAAATACAAGGACGGTCTCTTGACCTTCTCTTCGTAAATAGTGGATCAATCAAAAATGAAATAAAGAATACAAAAAAAGATAATAAAGTTTTCAAAAAAATGTCGGTAGACGGTGTTTGCTTTTGAGAAGAAATGTATTCAGCTCGGGAGTGAATTAGAAAGTAAATTTATGTAATCAAAATTCTCAACGTGCTTTGCATACACATAGGGTAGGCGCAGAGAATTGGAGACCGCAGGGAATTGGAGACCACCAAGCTTGAACCCATCACTGTTTGTCCGTGTTGGCACCAATATTGCTATAGCGCCATTTGTGGCCTTTAACAACACTACTGCATATATTCAATTCATTTCGAAGACTACAATGTGCTCTTTCTCCGAGAAAATTGGCAAAATTGACCAAGTTAACCACTTTTTGTCATTCAATTTTGCTCTGATATAAAAACACAATTTTCACTAAATGTTGTGGTGTATGCAGATATTTAGGGGTGGCTCTTAAAAAGTAGTGAAGTGTGCCAACCATCACAGAAAATTTATGGCCATTGTATGTTGTGAATGGGTGTTGCACAGCACATTATGAATGGTGTTTGATCAGAAATGTGTGCAGGCAATGGGGGACACCAGGTCCAAGATTTATTATTATTCATTTATTGGTATATAATGATCGACCAGCAGCAAAAGGCTGGAAGGGTTAATTTACAAAGGTACAGTGATTTAAATATATACATGTACAGTAGTATTGTCGGCGAGACAACAATAATCACCATACAAGTACATGCTAGAAGAGAGAAAAGGGAAGGTTAAAAAAAAAGAAGGAGAGAAGTTTGAAGAGAGAGAAAGAGGGAGAGAGATAGATGGGGGACGTTTGTTGTGAATGTCGAGTTTGCCGAGGACAGCCAATGACCCTATGCTGGTTGGTTAATATTATTGTCCATGTACAGAAATATTTTGTGCCACATTGTTTTAAAATCTTTCAAAATTACAGTAAGTTCATTGGCTGCATGTATCTCTTACAAAAAGTGTTTGAACTAACTATAACAATCCCATTTTCATGTAAGTTTAATTTAAAATGTCTTGATTTGTAACTGTCCCTTATTACCTGCACATGACATTAGAGACCTTTGGTGCTGACGTCATTAATCATTGTTATCTTATTAATCAGTTACATCATGCCCACAATTTTGTTACCAAATAAAGAGAAGAAGTTACTGAATAGAATTCAAAACTTTCTGTATGTGTAACATTTTCCATGTATATGTAAATTATGTAAATGTGCTTAAGGGTCTCCAATTCCCTGCACCTACCCTTCGTTGCCAGGACAACTTTGTTATACACATTTTTTAAAATACAACGTTCAGGTGTTGAATAAAATGATAGTTCAAGAATGAGAGAGACGAGAGAAACCTATATTCTAATTAAGGATGAAGACGAATTGAAATAACGAGAGAACAGAGAATACAATTTCTTCGAAAATGTGATATAAATGCATGGCCAATCTTACCGAAATATAATCCAAACTTGCAATAAGAAAATCTCTCTCTCTCTCTTAAACACATATACGCACACACACCCTCAGTCCCTCACACACACACGAACACGCATATCACATACACACACACACACACACGCACACACACACACACACACACACACACCCACCACCCCCTCTCTCTCTCTCTCTATCTCACACACTCTTTCTTTCGGCATTACGCCAGCCGACTTCATAACCGCAAATGCCCATTGTCAGAATTGTCATTCGCATTATACGTACCATGCTAATAATCTAAGCCAATTCACACTCCACCTGATCCTTAGAAGGATCTGTGTTTGTTCAGATTACATCATAATTGATTAACGGTTGCTCATACCTCTGTTCCCTTCTTTATTCAATAAAAGTCAATAATCTTTAAAGATATTAAATCGTATAATACATTCCAATTGTCAAATAGTGGTTTACTTTATATCAACGACGGTTTCCAATATTATTGTAAAAGACACAGTTGAAAAATTAATTCAAATTAAGGTATTCAATTCAAGGCTTTAACACATAACAATATGAATATTGATTACATAAAATGATTTTATGCTAATTCTGGTTAATTCAAATAATTTAATCCATGACATATATCATAAGTCGTCAAACTAGATATCCATTGATTGTCCAATGAATCTATTTATGTAAAATGAGGAAGATGTGATTAATGTGAACTGCTTCTTTGAAAATGGACTCTATTTTATCTTCCTCTCCCTTTCACCCCTCTCTCTCTCTCTCTCTCTCTCTCTTTCTCCCTCCCTCCATCTTCCCCCGATTTTTGTTCCTTTACTTTTCTCGAGTCAGTAGTGATCTCCTCGAAGCGTAAAGCTTCATAAGGAAATAGTGAAAGAGTTCTACACAAAAGGGTGGTACACTGCAGTATAAGAATATCAATTGGTGGCGTAACAAGAAACATAAGAAAAGGACGGATAAGTCAAAAGGCATTTGCTCTATGACTATGTGTTGAACGAAGGGTTTGCAAACAAACAGATAATGTCGAGCAGTGAAGGCTCTTTTAAAATATTTAAAATTATGTATACTTGTTTTAAAGGGATAGTTGAATTTTGTTGCAGAGGGCGCTACACAAAATATTTGTTGTGAGATTATGAAAAACTGATTGTCAAATTTGAAGAAAAAAACAAACAATTTAAATGACGACAAAATCTTCTTTGTTTGATCAAAATCGGTTCAGAGACGACTGCCATATCCATAAATATAACCATTTCTATAATACTTGTGGGGCACCACAAATATTCGATAATTTTGAGCCTGCCGTTGACAAAACAAGATGGCGCCTTACACGTTTTATTCCAGCTAATGCTAATGTTGGCTTTTTGTTGGCTTTTTCGTGTTGGTTATAATACGCACAACCAGCCGGCCCGTGTATTGTAATCATAAGAATAAGAGGAATATCCATGCACTTTGAAAGCCTTTGTAGTCTTGAACAAGAACTCAACTATCCCTTTAAATGATATTTGAGTTATTTCTTGATTACTAAAATTATATAAGTGAGGAATTTATTCCAAGTATGGTAATTATGACGACCACGACAAATGCGGGGTCACTATTTTAATCATCAGGTGATAATATTATGATAATCTCAGAAAGGGAGAGATAGAAATAGAGAGTAAAAGAGACTCGTAGTCAAGTATGCGGATTTGAGAATGGCGCCATCTAGAGGCCGAGCTGAACTCCTTGAACTATCCCCATTCCTTTACCCCCCGTTTCTCTATAGTTCTTGGATGTCCGCCTCTATTCCCCCTCTCTCCTTCTTCCACCCCACCTCTCCCCTCTACTCTCCACGCCCATATTTCCTTCTCAGTAATTCCTTCAATGTTCTGCTTCGGTGTCTTCACTTTTCTCTTCCAATTATTATCTCTCAGCTATGATAATTCCCACACCCTGATTTTCCTCTACTTCTTCGTTGTTTCATCCCATCATTATGCTTACTCTGTTATTCATTCTCAATAATAATAATATTTAGCTTTTATATAGCGCTTAATACAGTGTCTCTAAGCGCTTTACTAATACACTTTTACCCCGTTCTCATCGTTCTTCGTCCCAATTCTCTGTTTTTCCTCTACTCCTCTGCTCTTTCGCTCCTTTCCTTCTTTCCTCCCTTTCCCTTTTACATCTCCCTCTCCGCCTTTCTTGTTATCCTTCTACAATTTTCTATTTTTCTCTTATGTCCTTTGTTTGATTTTGTCTATCTTCCTCTCCTATGGCACCTTACTCCATTTTCATGATCCCCTGTTATCCCCATTTCAGTCTTCATTTTACCTCAGCCTACCTGTCGTTCCTTCTCCTCTGTTTATCTCTCTCAATCTCCAGCCCGAACTCTCCCTTAATTTGTTTATACATCTATTTATCAAGTTATATTATCTAGCATTTACCTATCTTTCTATATACCCATATGTCTAAAGGCGAAACTTGTTATGTTCAATAACCTTATAAGAATAATAATGCATCTTCAAAGATTAGGTGTCAAAATGTGCTAGGCGTTATGATGTTAACATGTTATCTCTCTATTCATTCATTCGAAAAATTTGAAAAATTTAAGGGAAAAAAAAGTCATAACATTTAAAATATCTTTATAGCCACTGCAATTTTAAAGGATTGTTCTTCATTTAATGATTACAATAGTTGATACTCATGGACCTTCGAACAGATTCACATACTTTTGTTATCATCAAAGTGCCTACTTATATCAGTCATTTCGATTGACGATACTGTTCTATAAACGGAAACTGTTTGTCAATCGTTCTCTTAAATTTGTATTTGATTTTGTGCCAACTGTGTAGTCATCAGCATATTACTCCACGTGGGATGACCATGAACTTACGTGTCTCGTGAGTGCAGTGGATGACAGATATTGGAGACCCAGGGAATTGGAATAACATGACGCTGTGACGTATTTATTTTCATTTATTGCACTTTGCATTTGTTGATTTGGTGAAAATACCTGTGCTCAGAGGAATTCGCTGTCTCTTTATAAATTAATAGAGAATTTACAACATGGTTCAAATTTCGTGATTTTACTATATCGCGATTGCAAGTTACCCGGGAACTGACGCTATGACTTTTGTTAGTAGGCCTACTACCATAACATTGGGATGTAAGTAAAATAAAGACATTTGAGCCAAAGCGTGAATGTGCATGATGATCAAGAGATATATATATATATATATGTATACATATGTAGTAGGTGCCCACGAATCCCCGTGTTACCTGGATACTAACGCCATTTAGTTTGTCAAGTTCCGCCTTAACATGACGATGCTGGTAAAATTCTGGATGTTTGGACCGTGTTGTGAGAAAAGTCCTATAAAGAGGAAAAAACGCGAAATCTGTTTCAAATATCAGTGTAATTGAGGCGCGTTTATAAACATTTTCATTTTCTTTTCTTTTTTACATGATTTATAACATAGTGTGATACAGAAAACTTTCATCGGTTGGGGATAATCATGTAATGTATTGTTTAAAGGGATAGTTGAGTTCTTGTTTCAGACTGCAAATGCCTTCAAAGTCCCATTGCTCTTATTCTTATTTATGACATTTCTAGTGCCCTATTTGAACCTAAAATTTCTATGAAGGTAATTTTAGACCCCAAAATGTGTGAAATTTAGCTGATACGATCATACCAATTCAGCTCTACTTAAAAAAAAATACGGTGACCGTTAATGAATGAATGAATTAATAATAACAATACATGGGCCGGCTGGTTGTGCGTATTATGACCAACATGAAAAAGCCAACATCGGCATTGGCTGGAATAAAACGTATAATGCGCTATTTCGTTTTTTCAACGTCTGGTTCAAATTATCTAATACTTGTGGTGGTAAAGAAATATTAGAAATGGTTATATTCATGGATATTTCAGCCGCCTCTGATCCGATTTTGTCATCTAAATTGTATTTTCTTTCAAATTTGACACTCAGTTTTTCATTATCTCACACAAAAAATATTTTGTGAAGGGCCCTCTGCATCAGAACTCAACTATCCTTTTAAAACTTCTTCCAACCTTACATTATTTTGAGAGCAAGCTTTCGTCCACTCCAGTGGACTGCTTCAACCCAAGACATAGTGATCAGTCACACGTTTTATTAGTGCTGCCTGTTGTCTTTCGATCACTGGACCAAAGATATATAGGTGACAATAGTCAATAGGTATCCAGAGTCCCTGTTTAGTGTAGGATTAATCCTCTTAAACCATATTGACTCTTTCACCTTTCTTGACCAGAAGTTGCTTTCAAAGTCAATAATTAGAGCATCATCCCATCTATCTTTTGTGTTCTTTTAATCGCTCATTAAGAGTTCTGCCAGTTCCTCAACATAAGAATTGTTACAATCTATGCAGGTAATCTTGTACACAATGCCTGTCTTTTCATCTCTTGGAATTTGGTCTTTTGGATGGACCAACCTACTTCTTACTTTCTTAGTGTGTTTAAGGGCTTCTAAAGGCAACACGAATATCCTTGTCTTGGAATGCTCGTTACACGAGAGAGGATATGTTTTAACAAAAGGAAGGACTACATCTGTTAAGAGCTCAAAGTAATACCTCGGACAATGATGCACTACAGAGTAAATTCCAACATAATTTATTGACAAGGCGCTAATGCCATGTGGATACCCAGCATGGATGAGACAAACAACAAAGGACAGAATAAGATCTAAGACCCCCCCCCTCCCCCAAGGAAAAGAAAGAAGTTAATAACAGTAGTCCTTCCTTCTGTTAACACTATATCCTCTCCCTTGAAACGAGCATTCTAAGACTAGTGTTGCCTTCAGAAGCCCTAACACACTATAGAGGTATGTTGGTCCACCCAAAAGACCACAATTAAGAGAAGAAAAGACAGGCATTATGTACAATATTACTTGCACAGATTGTAACAATTCTTATGTTGGGGAACTGGCAGAACTCTTAATGAGCGATTACAAGAACACAAAAGATGGATGGGATGATGCCCTAATTAGTGACTTTGAAAGCAACTTCTGGTAAAGAAAGGTGAAAGTGTCAGGGTTAAGAGGATTAATCCTACACTAAAAAGGGACTCTGGACACCTATTGTCACTGATCACTTGGCCTGACAAAGTCCTCAGGAGTGGACGAAAGCCTGCCTACAACATTCAAGGTTGGTAGAAGATTAAAACATTACATGATATAACATATGTATTTTTATTTTTTCTTCTTCATATTGGTGCAAATTACATTAAGACCTTGAACTAATGTTTGCTCAAGATTTTGTCAGATTAGTTTAACACTTGTTAACTGAGGGTGGAAAAAATCGAAAAGGAATGAATTATAATAGTTCAAGAAGGTTAGAAAATAAAATAACTGACTCCTCTCCTGAATCGGCATGTACCCTATAGAATAACTGCATTCGAAGTAATAGTATGAAGTCACGATTACGCATGCAAGAAACCATGTGCGATGACAGTTTACATTTTGCACATGATCAAGTAAATTGAGAGAGAGAGAGAGAGAGAGAGAGAGAGAGAGAGAGAGAGAGAGGGAGAATGGGAAGAAGGAAGAGAGTGGGGGAGACTCACATCTTCCTTAAATGCTAACTTCATTGGAGGAGCTTGCGCCTTTGAATGTTTTTTTAAACAGATATATGGCGCCATAGAAATGCTGTGAATCATCATCATGATCAGTCTGTATGTGCGCGCGTGTGCTTGTGTGTGTGCGTGTGTGTGTGTGTGTGTGAGGGGGGTGTGTGTGCGTGAGAGAGAGAGAGAGAGGGAGAAAGAGAGAGAGAGAGAGAGAGAGAGAGAGAGAGAAGGGAGAGAGGGGGAGGGGTGATGGGAGAAGAAAGAGAAAGGGATATAGCGAGGTGACGGTTGAAATTGTGTTTGGATGGGTATATAATAGCTAAATATCATAATTAATATCATTATACATAAACATCACGATTAGGTAATGATTGTAATTTCACAATAGTTTGAGCAATCGGCAAGGAACTTCGTGTCACGAGTGGCATTCAATAAATCTGTCGAAACACTTAATCCAATATTAAATTGACCTGTACGCTTTATTTGATTTGAATTACCACCGTCTCTTTCACCTTTTGTTGATCATCCGACCGCGCAGCATCCATGCCTGCAGCTAAGCGCGCGCACTCTCCTCAAATATACCACGTTCAAGATGTAAAGAAGATTGATTGCAGAAGAAGTTGAGATATACCGTAGTACTAATTTAGCTCAACCCATAGGCCGGCGGTATAATAAGTACGCATTTTGGGACGCATATCATCATTTCTCATTGGTCGCATGAAGTCTTTCATCGAGCCATATGTGTTACAACTCTCCAATCAAGGGACTAGCGAACGACTATTTCCGAAATCCTGAATACCTCGATATTTCGTTCAGAATACAGATTCAGCGGTTTTCATGTGGCTTCGAATGGAAATACTACAACTTGAGTCTTTAATGATATCTGAATAAATCTTCTTTGGACTTGACGTTTGGAGGCATGACGAGTGGTTGACATTTGATAACGGATATCTTCATCAAAGTCGTAATTCACTCAAATCATTGCAACACTTCAACTCATCTACTCGTGTCGAAACAAATTAACTTTTGGGACATTTTACGTCAAAATTGAGACAAAGTCAGCGGAAAATGCATTGCGAAATGACATTTGAAGCTGTATCGTCACTTCTTTCGCATTAATTTTATAGTTACTCCCAGGAATTACATATTTGATTTCGTACAATTTGTGCTTTCATTGTTAGCAGTCTAATCCTATTTGGAATTGATCAGTGGTTTCTTCTGCAGAATTAAAAGCGTATAACCCATTACCTCACGCGGATTTGCTCTGGCTAGCAATTAATTTCACGATTTCGTACCTCAATGCTGGAACTAGTCAACTCAACACGTTATGATTATTTGTGGACAATCTGATATCATTTCCCAAGTCTGAATGAACAAAGGGATAATTTCACTTCAAGCCCATTCTTTAGCCAATTTCATTGAATTATATTAGTTGGAGGAACATGAGTCAATATAACCTTTCACGCTTTGATGAATACTTTACATGTTATATTGATTTGTGAGTGATCAAAGACCAAAAAAGTTTAGTTACATAATAAATAAAAAAAACTAAAAGTGCATAACATCCTTACAAAATTGATTTAAACAAGTCTCCTCAATAATATATCAGCTTATGTTTCAAGATGGTTTGATTTTTGCGGTTCGTATTGACCTACTGTACTGTCTGGTTAACGTTGTGTTGCAGCCTGGTACATGTTTATACCGAACGAACAAGGAAGTAGAAAGGCGAATGATGATAATCTAAACTACAACATGAAATAATTATTGAAAACCTTCTCGACGTGGCCTTGATTTCGAAAAGACACCCAAAACAATTGTTTTAACGAGCACGAAAAATATGAGCAATACGATTGTTACAATTCACTGTGGATAACCCCACATGCAATTTAATACGAATGGATCGTTTTGAAGTGATATTTGTAATTAATAGCGGTTTTCAGCCCTTTAAAAGCTAGAGAAACAAGCGAAGACAGGGCATCCTATAGTTGTGTCTTATAAGGACAATCGTTCCATGATTTTGTCGTCATGCATCTGCGTGGAACCCATAGCGATCGCTTGACTTTACTCAGAGTACTTTGTCTTGTTCCCAAGGTGACTGAACGAAAAAAAGATTCCATCTTTTTCCATTTCGCAGAGGGGTAGAAATCACAAGTCATGAACTATCAACCTGTACGGGTCTTTTCTTTCCAGAGAGTTGTCATGAGTCATGGCTAGAATAAGAGAATGGTTTGATGTCAATATTGGGTGGGTATAAATACCTGGCATTGAGTGATTATTGAACACTAAGGGACTGGACGTGTCATACATGCTGGCCATGTATTTGACACCATGCTGATCTCTATCGTCAGACAGGTGTAACCATAGTCTCCAATGTGCATGAACATGAGACCAGAGATGGAGCTAGTTTCTCCTATTTTGAGAACTGTTTTACTACTTTACGCTTTTAACACGATTGATAATAGTTTAGGGATTGAGATCATCGTGAAGGGTTTGAGCAGCAATTATTTTGAAACCACCATCGTGCCTGTGATCGACATCGCCGTCGAGCGTATACATACCATGGTCGAGCAGGGAAAGTACATGAACTTTTCCATCGTGTTTCATCATTACAGTTATACATGTGAGCATGTGTACCCGTCGCTGGGGGCATCCCTCGCAGCCAAGTATTACCACACCAAAAAAGTGGCCGCCTTCATGGGGCCAACTTGCAACTCTGCCATGGAAAACGTGGCCATTTTGTGTGCCGCATGGAACTTACCGGTCCTCTCGGGCATGTCGCCTGGTTTCATGCTTGGGGATAAGGACAAATTTCACACTCTGACGCGTACATCCTCGCTGGCCGAACACTTCGCGAGAGCTGTGGAAGCCGCCATGCACTACTTCAACTGGCACATGATCATCTGGATCAACCAATCAGAAGAAGGCTACTTCGGAGCTATTACAGAAGGGCTCAGGGATCATCATGCCGAGCTGTTCAAGGAAGGTTTTGATTTTGTGGAAATTAAAAGTTGGGAGTTTGATGACACAAAAGACATTCTAGTACATGCTATGACCAAGGGAAGGGGTAAGTAATGTAGTCAACATTACAATAATGTGCAAAACATGAATGATTTGAACAAAGTTAATATTATTATGGTTTCTAGACATTATAACAAGTTTGGGAATCTTCTGCATAATAATACACTGCACATTCAGAATCACTTTCCTTTAGATCATTCATCCCCCAACCCTCCTTCAAATTAGGTTTCATGCATAGTATGGTATACGTCATGCCTCACAGTAAGACAAACATGAATGGTCGTTAAATCATGGTGCCTAAAATAGTTGATTATCACATTAGGAAACAAATCATTGCTTCTTCCTCCGTAGAAATGGTAATATATATATTACACTGTATCAGTTCCTCCCCACTTATTCGGTGTTTTTTTTAGATCTTGTATAGTAATGGTTATGACAAGACATAGTTTCAAAGAAATTCTCCTCTGTCGTCGGTTAGAAGATAACAGAGAAATCCGGAAAATCTGAAAACACATTCGGAAAAAATAGTCGTACCACTTTCATCACTTGAGAGGAATATTGCACTCTTTGTTTTCCTAGATTAAATCTAGGTGCGGACTGATTTTCCTTCCGAGGCCCCAGTAATGTAATACTTGAAGAAATTCTACTGCCGCATCTCTCCTCTCCTATCATCTTAGCCCAACTAAAAAACGCACTTTCTTCAATTCCATATTGAATCCCACTTCTCCATTTACTTCTGTTTCAATCGACCGCGCTAATTCACAGTCCCTAGCTTCTATTCCTCTAATTCAACCATTGTACTGTAACTTGTCCTTCTTTGCATTTCATTGTCACTTAGTTGGTCTGACATTTTAGCGTTGTAATATGATGATTGGAAAGGCATGAGAGTCTATAGCACATCGTATAAAGACGCACGAACTTGAAAATGAATCGACTATTATATGTTGCAATGTTTATCGAGAATTTTTGTATCTCTATTCGTACCTCTATTCTTAGTTTGCTCCGTAGGAAATATTTTATTGCTAGTAGATATTCGTAGCTAATGCATAATTGCCATTAGTGATCGTGTTAGTTGAGCAAACCCTCCCTCGTACTAATCGATGGACATTGAAATAATTGTATTAACCATTGTGAAACATTTTATCAAGGATATATGCTTATCCAGTCACATCAAAGACTTAATGCCATGCTGACTGATTGAGAATTACATTTTCCTAAAAATCAAATATGATTATGAAAATTTGTGTTCTCTCTCTCTCTCTATCTCTCTCCTTCAGGTATATTCTTTTTATAATATTGTATGTTGGGAAGGCGATGTATGAAGAACGGCATCACTTAAAGCTTTGCTGTTACCATGAAAACGATCCGTTTATGATGTTTCCGTTGCAATTGCATAAAGGCAGTTTTCCCTTGCTTGTCATTAGTTTGTATGCCGGGAAGAGGGGGCGGGGGGGATTGAGATTGTATTCTTTGCCTAAAAAACAGCTTATATCCTTGAATATTAATTATGTTATTGTTCGGAACTTTTGGAACAAACATCTAAACATGCACACCGCTGTTATTTGAACATTTCGCCCGATTTTGATTTCAAGAAATACTCGCTGAACAAAAAAATGCCACACTCACCATCAAAACATCATCGAATATTTAACCTTAATTAAACCAAAACATTACTTATCAAAGTAATATACCCGAGGCCAGACTGTTGTAATTCCAACTTTCATCACAACCATGGTGTTGTAATGAATCCACTGGTATGTTGCTTGGGACGAGAGGTAAAAATAGAGAGATTCCTGTCCATCTACAGCGACTACTCAACTAAATTCTCACTTTTGGGATGAGGGTACCTTTAGAATTCTGTTCCTTGCCCTCTGCTGAAAACATAATAAACACAATTCAGCTGATCTGCTTTTTTCACCAATAGCGTGATCTTATAGTAAATTATGGGTTCATGACATTTTAGAAAGATTTTTGAAAATAACTCGATAAATTATATTCAATATTCGCCTCTCTCTTGATTTCGAGATCGGGCCAATTGTCTCATTCCAAAATGTAATGATAGGTCTTCCCCCCCCCTCTCTCTCTCTCTCTCTCTCTCTCTCTTTCTCTCTCTCTCTGAGGTTCACGCACAAGAGTCATCTTTAGTTCTTTCTTTATTTATCTCTATATCTTGTCATATAATCTGTCACTATTAAGTCTGACACCATTCCGATTATTATACCTCTTCCACGTTTACAATCCATCTTCCCTTCCAAGGTGTACCTGGCAGGATTATTGTTGATAATTACACAACATCATTAAAAGGATCATTATAATTTTATGAATACATATCAAAGTATAGTGATCATGGTCGAGCACTTAGCTTGATTATGTTTACAAGCGCGTTTGGTATGAAATGAATTTTACCCCAATAATTTGATTGTGCTTGATTGAACTCGTGCAAGCACAATCAAATATGTAAACATTTCATTCAGTCTCTCATTCAATTAGCTAATTCGGGTATTTCATCGATATTTAAAAACGTGTTTTACCTCCGCCTCCACTCAGGTGTTATAGGAGGGGTGAGGGGTGTTACATGCCCTCCTATATTTGTTAATAATTTTTCTTGCTATTATCTTTTTTTCATTGAGTGAATAACGTTAAATGTTTCCCTTCAACAGCCTTATTTCTTGTCAGTTTGATGATGAAACTATAAATGACAATATTAACAACTACTTCAATATCAAAATATAGTGACGATGGTTGAGCAATTATCTTAATTATGTTAACGAGCTCGCTGGAAATGAGATGTTGTTGACCTCAACTTGAACTTAAGCAAAAATTGGAAATATTGATATTTTAACGAGTCATTTAAATACTCATTCAGAAATTTGTATGTGTAGTAAAACAAAATAATACAAAATTCAGAAAAAAACTTAGCTGTTTTAATGGAACCTTTTTTCCTTAACGCTTGTCGGCAAGATTATTGAAATCTGGACAGTTCTGTTAAATTTTAGCAAACGTAGCTACAAATTTGGTTTGATTACCCCCTCTCTCATGAAAAGTTCCAGAGACGTCCCTCCCTTTATTAATGAAAGGCATTGTTCAACTAGGCATTGCTTCAACGAAAGTTATCAACATATGTGTAGATAACAATATCGCGTCTACCCTTTTAGTATGGTTGAAACCGGGCCAGCCCCCCCCCCCCCCCCCACTCCGGGGTCGGAATGATCGCATGCGTGTTACCAAAATGTCCGGTAAAGGGGTACTTTTCACGCACCAAAGTCCGGCTCGTACATACACAAGATTGACTTTACACACCGGACTTAGGGGGTGTTTTCAAAAGGAGGGAACACGCATATGCGTACCCTAAATAACACTGAGTGGGGGGGGGGGGGGGGGGTTGAAACGATAAAGCCATCATAATGTCGACGGACCATTATGTTTTCGTTTGAGGGGAGGGTAATATGTTACTGCTGCTTATATGAGTATCACCGAGCCATAAACATTCACTCTCAATAAATTATGAAGACACTGTGCAGCCATGCATCTGCCATTGGAATAAAACTAATCGGAAAATGCATGCAACACTTACAGGCTGAATTTCATGCATTTATTCGTTTTAAATCTCCCTTTAACGTCTGATATAATGTATACAGGCCCTCCCATCTCCCTGATGTATATGCAATATGGATATTTTTTGAAAAAATGGGACTCATAATTGCAATTCAATGGCATTTAAATTCATCTTTAATTGTTAAAGAAATATGATAGTGAATATATTCCTGCTTTTCAATATTTTTAGCACCCTGATACCATTTGATAAGGTACCTTACTCGGGTATACATATTTATATCATTCTTTCCTATAACACCATTTTACTGTGCAAGATTATACAGATTCCATTGAGCCATAGATCCAATGAATAAGTGTAATTTTGATGACACCGCAAATAACTGCCACTATACTGTCTGCACACACCGTTACTATCGTGTTAAATGCTACTTGGATATTGAGCGTGGATAAGGTCGATATATTCATGTATGGTCCTTAAGGAGAAAACTGAGATGTAAGTTCAGGTGAAGAAAAATTTGTGAGCTTTCACATGCGTTTGTATTCCCCATGTGGGAGATTATAGCATTGAACGAAAAAGGTTTGCTTTCGAAATGTCCTCATAATAAATCCATAGCTTTGGAGCACGTTTTCATATAATGCGTGTGACCGGGTGTGTTGTGTTACATGTATGTACCCATACATATTTGTAGAACCTTTCATTTTATGTGATTTTCAGCAAGGTTAAAAAAGGCACTTTCTTATTTCGACCAGGGAGGTCACACCTCCCTGTTTCGACTATTATAAAACCTTACAATACACAACTATCTTTAAATACTATATAATGAACTTTTTCCAACAATTCGCGGAGACATGTGTTTTTTTGCCACAATGCAATTGATCAAATAGATCTACATTGTACATGTAGTAATTAATCTACCGATAATTAAGAAATACAACATTCCAGTACCTTTTGTTTATACTAGTAAACATGTGGCTTGAAAGTAGATAGAATAGCAGATCAGGAAGAATACACTTTTATGGTTATGAAAGGGGCAAGTACAAATTGATTACATTTTCCTCTTAACAGATTTCAGAAGTAAATATTAACGAATGAAATAAGATTTAAAGCAAATATGAATATATTCTTTTCCGTTTGTGTTTTCCAGCAATGTAATCAAGGTGAAAACAGATGAAAAGATGCTGATATTGTGATGAATGAGAACTTGACTTGACTTATGCCGTCCACGCAGGCCAGGGGCCTCGTGATGGCTTCTGTATGGTGATGGTATGCCAAGTATATCTGTCTGCTGCCAGTCTTGATGCATGCATCTATCAGTAATTGCTTTGCAGTCCTCTGAGATGCAGTCAAGCCATCTTTTGGGTGGACGGCCTCTGGGTCGATTTCCTGTGACATTTCCTTCAACGGCAATTCTGGGGTATCTTGTGGGTTTCATTCTTAGGACGTGGCCAAAATATTTGAGTCTTTTAGTGGATACTTTGTCTATTACATCTTGATCGAAGTTGAGGGATTCTTTGATGTGTGTGTTACAGATCTTATCTAGTCTTGTCACCCCCATTATGCGACGAAGGCATGCCATTACAAACACTAAAGCCTGCTGCTATCTTATTTTTAACGGTCCAGGGGGTGTTTCATAAAGAGTTCATAAAGTTACGCATGATTTTACGAACGACTTGTATATGAAGTGCCAGATAGGATGCCCAACGTTTTTTCTGATATTTCCAATAACCTCAATCAAATAATGGCAAAAAATATACTTTGCATTAATAATGGTTGTTATAATAAGAATGTTAATCTACATCTGCACAGTTCAACTTAATAAATAATAATCAATAATGATTGAGCATCCCATTTGGCTTTTCATATACAAGTCGTTCGTAAAGTCATGCGTAACTTTACGAACAGCTTCATGAAACACCCCCAGGATTCTGCCCCATAAAGCAGTATAGAGAGGATGAATGAGAACACAGAAGAAAAATTAACAATATTTAAACATATTTAACCACTCAAAAGATATTATCAAACAAAATCATGAAATCTTGTATAAGACTTAACTGAAGTACATATGCACTGAAAATGATTACTTTATATTTCTCTCCCAAAAAGATGGGTTTTATGTAAACTAATATTTGTGCAGGTCAGGTCATGAGCTATGAAATCACCTCAAAGTATAGAAAATAATAATTTGAGCAATTTACCCCCCCCCCCCCCCCCCTCTAAGACACATATTCCCTTCTTCACTTAGATGATGTGTTTATTTTGTACATGGAGTATCATTTCTTGTTCTTAAAGCCTCTGTAAAGTGTTGGGAGCCCCAAATTCGCCAGAAATTTGATGGCAAAATTTCATTTAAATCGTATCATAATGTGAAAGAGGATGTAATTTAAGACACACTTCTGCAAATATTTATCCCCCCCCCCCAAAAAAAAAAAATGAGTTTGAAGACAAATATTGATTAAAGAATACATAGTTTGGGTTTTCGGTTGTACGCAGAACCTAAATTTGGTATTCTTTCATCAATATTCGACTTCAAACACATGTTTTGGAAAGCCTTGCAAGAAATGTGTCTTAAATGACATCCTCTTTCACATTATGGTACAATTTAAAGACCATATCCGAACTGACAAATGAAATGGATGAATTAAATATCAATGGAAACTTATAAGCCATATATTACAATGATATCAATTATATGCCATTTAGTGTCTGTCAGAGGAGTATCAGCTCTCTGAAAACTCAAAATCTAAAGCTTTGAAAATCGGAAGTTGTCTACCTAAAAACTTGCTATTGACTTGATGACATCAGTGGAGTATGCATATTCACAATGACTTTGCCTTAATTAAGCACGGCTCATCGCCTCAGCTATATAAGTGAACCGGTCGGGTCAACATGTTATGTCGTCACTGTAATTTCGGCAAATTTGACCCCTGTTGACCCGTAATTTGGAGGGAGTGCGGAAAATGAGGTTTTAACTTACTTTTGTGCAATATTAAAAGGGTACATACTTGTTATTCCTTTATATTTTTTTCTACATTCATTCAGTCTTCCATTGATATCAAGTTGTATTTTTACCGGATAGGGTCTTTGAATTACTGTTTTTATCTCAGCATTACAAATAGCAGATTTCGTAGAAGAGTTACGGAAAAAGAAATGTCTGTGTTCATTTCCACCTGTGGGATAAAACATCCTGGCTAGCCAGGGACACATGATGAAAGTAATCCGCTTTATAATTCATGAGGAAGTTCAAATCCTTTTCAGGAACCTCATCCAGGGCTGAAAACACGATCATAAAATTTGGATTTGAACCGTCTTTGAACGGTACATTAAGTGAAATCATCAATAATTCACAAGCATCAGGAAGTTTGTTCTACTCTGATCCTCTTCCGGGGGTTCTAGTTTGGGTGTATCGATGGACAGATCTCGATCAGACAGGCTATGAAGTCCTCTTTCCTGTGTTACCATTGTGTGTATTGACTCATCATGGCTCTCAGCAAGACAGTCCTCATGGGGGTGGGGTGGGAGAGGGGGCTAGGTTGAGACAGGAAAAAGATTTACTTTACTTCCAGGGTATACTCTTACACAATTGCGGGCTCAGAAATACAATTCAATATTTGAAAAATATTTATTATGGTGCACGTGACGTGGTTGTGTAACCTTGGCATTTCCTTTTACTTTAAAAAACAACAACATTATCTTTACTGCGGAATAGAAATAAGATTTACACATGTTTTTAACAGCATTGCAAATTTCCAATACTGCAACACAATATGGGCAAGTTTTGAAATAAATTGATGTTATCAATAAAATTAGAGTTCCGCCGAACTGGCTTAGATTATTATAGTTCTTATTGCGAAATGAGAAGAGCTTTGGAAAACGATACATAAAAGTGAGACAACATTCAGGGCATTTCACACTGATGTAATGATACTGGTGTTCCAACCATTATATTAAATGATGGATGATGGATTCAAGGGGTATAATGAGCAGGAGCACCCCTCCCCCTCGGCAAATGTGATATATTAACAACAATTAATTTGTTCGTTTACCAATCTTCCAACAATAATTGTTGTTTTCACTGTATGAGTATGAACGAAAATTAGTGGAAATGTGCTGCACATCAGTTTATCTATATTTTTTTAAGATGGGGGGGGGGGGGGGGGGGGAATTGGGCACCGATTGTCACAGTATATATTTATACCCACGCCGGATATAATTTGACCTAATCTCTTCTTTTTTACGAATTCCCCACATTATTTTCATGTCGGAACAAACGATCCAAACTCTTGCAATTTGTAATCAGATTATACTTTTGTATACACTAAAGAGTTAATACTGCAGGTATCGTTTCGACACCACCAAAACGTCAAGACCTATATAGAATAAACCTTGTGCAGACATTTACACTTTCTTCTGTAACGATTCATTTCACTTTCCAGATTTGATGTACCCGTTCATCTCGGAAGTAATAAATCCCTGGTTAATCATAAATCGGAAAGGTTGCACGACTTTGTATCGGCCTAAGCAGCAGTAAAGCGTGATTGTCGAAATCGTTTTATGATGGTTTACTATGATAGAGTAAGCGAGAGGGGGTAATGAATGTAGCTTATTTTGGAATCAATCTCAATATTCGACGTCATAAACGATAACAAAATATGCTATGATGATTTGATCACCTTTTTCATGTTTAATCCTTTCTCAATTGCATGGATTTTATGCCATTTGATATCTGATATTGTTTTTCTTCTCGTCCTCACATAAGTCATAACTCTCTTCCCCCGTAATACTAATTTAGAATCACCAAAACAAGTAAACATTTAAAATTACCATAAAAACTATATTTATATACATGTGTTGCTTTCCATTTCACTACCGCTAACATCCTTGACTAGATAATAAATGAATCGCTTCCAATTTAATTCAACTTTATGGCACTAGAAACGCTTATTGATGAATGTGCTTATTGATATCCATATTCATGTTAATTTGATCAAGATTTTTTACATCACCTTTTATTACTAACATGACAAGGTTCTTTTGTCATTATTATTCTTCCTAAATAATTACGACGCTGAATTGAATAAGGCAACCTCCTTTGAAGGTTGTTCTATATGCTCAGTTGCTCACATAAAAATGAACACGATCGATACTCGACGAAAATGGCAAATATAAACTTTTCCCAAACTGGATGACATTATAAAGTGTGCGTGACTCTTGCATGGAGGAACATTATCAAACCGTGGTAGATGTCCACATGTATATGAAGAAAAAAGCTAAACACATCGGTCCGCTTCTGTTCTCTTGTTCAAAGATCTCGAGAAAAAAATGTGAGATTGAAACCAATTCTTCAACCGTCACGTGAGAGTCACGTGACCAGGTGAAGAGAGATAAATATCGCGGTCTCCGATGATAACGAGGCAAATAAACGAAGTACATGTACGATGAAAATGGTGCAATTGGGAGATTTTAGAAGGAAAGTGGTGGTGAATTAAAGAGGAAAGCAGGAACGTTAGATGAGAGGGGAACATGGCATAGATCCGGTTGTTTAGAACAAAGTTCACGATGATGTGGGCATTAATCAAATTAATGATACGGCCGATTTTAAATGAGACGTCTTTATGGTATGAGTATATGCCGCATAGGAAATAGCGGTCGAGATAATGAAAACAGAGTAATAAACTAGATGTAAAACGAAATGGCAAATTGAGATACTGAATATATATATTTTTTTAATTCTCCTTTGTTCTCTTTCTTTCTCGCTCGTGCCTCCCCCGTCCCCCTCCTCTCTCTCTCTCTCTCTCTCTCTCTCTTTCTCTCTCTTTCTCTCTCTGTGTCTCTGTGTCTCTGTGTCTCTCTCTCCCCCTCTCACTTTCTCATCTTCTTCCTATCTCTTTCCATTTCTCTCCTGTCCCCTTCTTTCTTTATACGTATCCATCTCCCCCTTAATTGCTCCCTCTCTTTTTTCTAGTATTTCCTTGTCCTCCACCTCGTAGTTTCTTTTTTTTTCCCAATTTTTTTAAATCTGGAAATCAAGTTACACGGTTAACACAAGTTACATCATATAACATTATAAGATGGGTAGAAGAATCCCTGGAATCTGATTGGTCAATTACCATGTAATTATTTTTACTGGATGCACGCGATATCGGCGATCGATACCACCGATACCTTTTTTGAAAAATAAATCTTTTTTTTTCTTCTTTTTTTTTTTTAATGATTTTTTGGATAACTTTTTTTTGTGATAATTATTTGTTTTTTGTGTTTTTTGATAATTATAATCTGTTAAAAAAAATAATATATTCCATTATTTTTTTTTATTTTTTTAATATTTTTAAAAAAAGTTTACAGTTTAATGTGCACTGACATTTTTTTTTTTTAATTTCATGATAAGTTAAAAATCATGCGTCCGGTAAAAAAATCATGCCTCCGGTAAAAAAAAATCATGCGTCCGGTAAAAAAAAATTGACCGGACGCATGATTTTGCCATGCATCCGGTAAATCTGTAAAATAACAACATTTTGTATTTTTGACAATTTTTGGGGCCCCATCTTATAAAACAGATGATACACAGGTTTAATTCGTGGGTCGGTGGGATTGTGTGCACGCGGTACCTTTGAATTTGGTCTAGAACCATTCAAAGGTACCTTGTGCACACAATCCCTACCGACGCACTCAAACCTGTGCATCATTTGTATACAGTGAAACAGTTTTAAATTGAAAGTATATAAGAGGAAGATTCCGAATTACCTTTGAAATGCCATGAGATGAAAATTGAAATCATTCATTGCTAATGCTTACGGTCACAAAGGTTCGTACGAACGATGCGTTCGTACGAATCTCCCTGTTATCCATTGTCTTTCCGAATTTCCATTGTCTGAAAATCGTTCGTACGGCGTTCGTAGCAGTTCGTAATGGTATTTGTGACCGCGATTAAAGGCTTATAATTATCATAGTTTAAAAAGCAAATTTCTTCTTATTATTATTATGATTATTATCATTCTTCCTCATATTTTTGTAGTTCTCTTCTTGGCAGTCGACGGAGACACGTTACGTTCTATCATGCTGAATGCCTATGACCTAGACCTCCTCAACGGAGACTACGCCTTCATCAACATCATCCCATTCCGTGACATCGACATCTTCGGTAATGATTCCTGGGAAAGGGTAAGTTTATCAGGGGTGTATCCATGCAGAATTTTCGTACCGGGGGGGGGGGGGGTTAAACAACAAAATCACCGACAAGCAAGTTTTTAAAAACGCGATCACATCTTTCGGGTCGAACTTTAGGGTCTCAAATTGAGAGGGCCATAAAGCATGATAACATGAAAGCACAGTTTGTTGCTGATGGTGGTGATTGCTGTTGATGTTGTTGTTGCTGTTGCTATTGTTTTGTATTTAAGGTATGCACTTCGGGTCGAGAGGGCACGGGTTGGTTGTGCTCCCCTCCATCCGACACTGAGTCTATAATGGCCCGAATTCACAAAGGAGGTTTGTCGACAAACCTTGGTTTTCGTACGTCATATGACGCGTTTTACGCGTTTTTTACAAACCTGGTTTGTGAAGAACAAAAGGAGGTTTGGCAAAACAAAAGGAGGTTTGAGCTCAAACCTTGCTTTGTGAATTCGGGCCAATATATGCCAAGATGATACCTTCTCAAAGCATGATAGGGCCTCCTTAGAACTTAGAACCCATGGGTGGTGGAGCATGTGAAAAAAAGGTGTCGGGGTGCCGAATTCATACTCATAAAATTGAGAGAAAATGGGAAGAGGGAGAGAGAGATATAAATATATATATATATATATATGGGAGAGAGGGATGAGAGAGAGAGAGAGAGAGAGAGAGAGAGCGCGCGCTGTATAGTTGCAGAGAAAGACAGAGAGAGAGGGTCGGAGAGAGAGCACCAGGGAGAGAGAAGAGAGAAAGAAGAGTTAGAGAGAGAGAGAGAGAGAGAGAGAGAGAGAGAAAGAGAAAGACAGTGAGATATTTTGAAGATTATGAGATCAGACCATAGACCTCTATGATCAGACCAAGAAGTTACCAGCAACATGACACGTTTTCACCTTTGAACCGGCACATTTTTTTCAATACTGGCGGAGCAGTTTCGTTGAGCTGTGAAAATATGAAGGAGGCGATTTTTTTTTCTCCATTTCCATTACCAGGGTTACGATTTTTTGCTGGTTAAAAATGTTCGAAACCGACCTCAAGACCAATCCCTATAATGTCTTAGAGTTCACTGAGAGTATTAATCTGAAGACACCTTGTTTTTTGTTTTGCAATAAAAAAATTATGTTTAAAATGGTAAAATGCCTGAATTTACACGATTTTGTGAAAAGAAATCATTCTTTTCAAAGCTCCAATTATTACATTTTGCAAAACAAATTTGTAAAAGTAAAGTTACATAAAATAGTTACACTTGTATGTCTCCGGGAGTATTCCTACCATAATGGACACCGTAAGGACATAGGCAAGTACTAAAACAAATGCTTTCGTCATCCTACCGCGTCCCCATTTATCTCCTGAGTATTCAGTGGCAAATGTAGATTAATGCATTGCCAAAGGACATTAGTGCCGTGTCAGAGATCGAACCACGACCTTTGAATTTCAAGTCAAATGCTTAAACCACTCGACTATGACACTGTCTTCCACAATTTGTTCATTGAGGTCAGCTTCTGAAATTACAGGTTTTAGCCTTGCGATTGTGCTTTTTCTTTTCATTGTGATATGTCACAAATATTTTCATCCATTTCCTATACTAAATTCAGGGCGCAAGCATAATAGGAAAGCAGCCGCATTTGTCTTGTTGAGTAATAATATGACTCGTATTTTGACTTTCACGTCATTGTAAGTTATAATGATCCATTTCATTTCATTGATTGCAAAACCTCTTCCAAACAGGGAGACGGCCGCGACGATCAGGCGAAGAAAGCATACGAAGCTTTGATGACGATCAGGGTATTTGAACCAACCTCGTCTGTTTACAAGGATTTTGAGAACGAGGTTATTTTGAGAAGAGAGATGAACTATAATATCACGATGGATCATGACAGAAGCTCGGTAAGACATTGTTTGCACGGATTCTACCCATCAATTCATGTTTGTCACTTTCCATTACGCTCTCATACTTCCCAACTGCAAGACCCTGTTGTATTTTGTCATTACAGAAATATATTTCTTAAATATATTCAGTCGATGGCGTATTTTCTCCTTGTTTAACGAAATAGCGCAAATGTATTCGAATTTTAAGATTGATTTCTTCTTATATGCACGCGATACAATTAGAGTAAGATCAAGGATATCAATTTCTTTCAAAAATCCACAAAGTGTGGTTAAAGAAATTATAAGATATATTTGTCTTTATCTAAGGCTTTATTTTTTACATGGCAAGCCTGTTGACATCATGCATGCTTTTTCCTTTTATTTCATTTTGTCATTCTTTTCCCCTCTCTACCTTTCTCTCTGTCTATTGATGTCTCTTGCTCTCTCCCTCCATTATCTATTAGTATCTTCCTTCACTCTGTTTTATTTTTCTTTCCTTCCTTGCCTTAATCTATTATATTGCTCTCTTTCTCTCTATATATTTCTCTCTCTCCCTCTCTATGTCTCCCTCTTTCTCTCCCTCTGACTCTGCCTTCCTGTTTCCCTCCTTTGCTCTCTGCCCTTGCTTATTTTCTCTTCTTATTTATTTATTACTTTCTGCTCTGACTGTTAAAAAGATGACTGTCAAAAATTGTCATAATTGCATTGGATCAAGATATTGCCGTAACAGATTTATTGAATTTCGCAAATACAGTATGTACACATCATTTATGGAATAAATCAAATACAGTGCTCTGAATATGTTCAACATTATGTTCGACATTTCAGACATAATCGCATCAGTCTTAATTAGATCCTATTTCATCCTATATGATTCTAGTAGTGTATCCTGAACTTTCACCTGACTTAATTTTGTAGTGATGTCTACCTTATAATAAGAACAGGCCTTTATTGAGTCAGTAATGCTTACATATAAATGAGGTCCAGATATATCTTGACCTGATTACATTAAATACAAAAGCTCGTATTATAGGTTGTGGATCCGTAAGTGCATTGGTATAGATAATTGAGTTTAATTCGCAACTCTTGCGAGCTGGGCTTTTAATATTGGCTACCTGTTTTGTGCAGTAATGTCTAGAATTAAACACTTGTGCATATAACGAGGGGGTACTGCGGCACATTTTGTTGGCGTTTGATATTGGTCGGCTATTGTATTTTTATAGGCATTGAAGATAGAATTACTCGAGGAAGAAATATGACACTCTCAAAAATCAGTTCATATTTAAACTGCAGTATGGACAGTTGTCGATAGCACTAATAGACAATGCTGCTATCTATCACGATCAATCGAAAATCTGATAAAAAGTGGTCACAACCTTTTGAAAAACAAGACTACCGAAAGGTACACTTTTGATCCGGTTATTTAAATTAAAGACATGAGCCTGCTATACTGAAGGGAGGGGGTGGCACTCGTTTTGCAGATGGTTCGTTAATCCGGAAACGAAATAGAGCACTGTTTCATTCGAAGGATCACAAACCCTGTTACATTATCATAATTGTGAATGCTATTTTGTTTTCGGAAATAATTATGAACCTTCGGAGAGGAAAAGCCCACATGGAGCCGAAATATTTAAGATATTTAAGATTAAATTGACGAAGGGAGAGAATTATTTTAATCATACAATCTATATGGTAATAAGAATGTGACAAAAATTTCACGAATGAATAATGATATTTAAAAAAAAAAATTCTTGGCAGATAACCTGAAGCTTTCTATGAGTATACAATTCATCTTTTATTCTGACTCTAATCTCACATTAAAAATGATTTTTGAACTTTTCTTTATTTTACACTGCAGCATATTTTTCTAGCTTCAGCTTTCTACGATATTATGATCCTGTACTCATTAGCTATCAATGAAACATTAGCGGAAGGAGGTGATGTCTACGATGGACATGCTGTGACAAATAGGATGTGGAATAGAACATTCGAAGGTAACAATTGAAGATGATGGGTGGAAAAAGAGAAAGAGAAAATGAGAGAAAGACAGATCAGAGAAATCGAGACTTTGTTTATGCGGGAGGGGAGAGGGGGTTTGAGTCCCAAACCTCCTCTAGAACCGTTACTGGTGGAAGGGCCCGACAGATTATTAAAGTCACGATATTAGAGCAACGTTGTTCCCATATTCGGACAATAAAGTGCCTGAATATCCTTACATTCGGGATGCGAGTTGGTAGAATATAGGTGGAGGTGTCGTGGTTTATTCACTTCGCTCTCACTCCAAGGGTTGAGGGTTCGAATCTCAGCCCAGTAATAACGTCATTTGGCATTCATTTTCTATATTTTGTCACTCTCCACCCAGGAGTGAATGGATAACTGGCAATAGTTGACAGGGAGATAATAGGGGCTTTTAGATTTGCGTGGACTGGTACGTGTGACGTCCATTCAAGGCAGTGCATTAAAGGACGTCGATCGTAGCGATTCACGTTGTCGTTGTGCAAATCTAAAAGTCCCTAATATCACAAGAACAGCAATGATGCTGGGGAGGCTTGCATGGGTAAACAAAATTATAACCAATAACATTATGAATAATATTATCAAAGAACATCCTCATAATTTATTCATAATCGATGTACCCAAATGTGTAATTTGTATACCTTATCTGATATTCTGATGACAAAAGCTCATATATTTTGTCACCATAACGGCATAAGATTTTTTTGTTTGTCTAGCTGACTTAACTATCTGCAAAATTTAGAACGAGAAAGTTGAAATTCGTGCAAGAAGCGTCAGCCCCCACCATTTTGCGAAATATGCTCCTACCCCTAGGTCCACATCTTTAAACAACCTGAACTTAAAAAGGTGCAAGACAACGATATACCGTAGGCATGACTATATTTCTCCGTCAATTTGCACAGGTCAGGAATCGATATTAGAACTAATGTTGATTGAGGTACCTCAGTCTCATGATATCTTGTGGCCGGGGAAAAATTATGAAACGTGCCATATTAAGCTTACTTTCTACGTTAAAATTGATGAATGATAAATTCATGATAGGTCGTACGTGTACATCGTGATATTCACTTTTCTTTGTATATTTTCAAACTATATTTATATAAATTTGGATGGCCTTGAGTGGTCAGCTGAATAGCGAAGGCATCGCGTGTTTGGAAGACCAGTGCGATGATATTTATAAAGAGTGTGTGATAGATCGCTACTTCAAACGAAACGGAGGTATTCATTATTGTACGTCATTTTTAATCAAAGATTTTGAGCGGACCAGAAGCAATCGGTATTCTTGTCGTTCCACTTAAATGTATTGGAAATATTGACTGGTCAGTAATGTAAACTGTGGACAGTAATAGGGCCCTATCGATCACATGAGAGAGAGAGAGAGAGAGAGAGAGAGAGAGAGAGAGAGAGAGAGGGTGGAACCACGTGTCGTAGACCTAGCATTTTTCAGTTGTATTTTGTCTGGGCCTTTAAACGGCAGGGGTGTACACCGCCCCACCCCTCCCCTTACACTGGATATGCCACAGTTTTAACAATTCATCGTAATTAATATTATTTTTTAATCCAAAAAACAATGCATCTTAACATTCGGGAAGGCCAATATTTTTGCTCAATAATTGTTCAAATTTTAAAAATCTCAAATCAAGTGCATACGATATTTCATTAGCAGCTCAAATCTCTTCCTCAGTAATGACATTGTTACTTTTGATTGACACAACGAGAGTTCGCACTCACTTGGTAAATATCACACTTGTCTTCAGCTTTTGCGATCCTTCTAATTGCTGTCAGGCCATTTAGTAAAAGGTAAATACATCTTGATATAATGTAAACTCGAAGTGATTGACATACTATACCTAGAAAAGGTCAACAAATTATCGCAAACGTATCCTAATAAGTTAGCTCCGCTTTTACATTTCGTTCAGCATCAGCATTTTTACATCAAAATGAGCAAAACGTTTCCTTGCATATTCCGAAATTAGCTGTTTATATTAATGCTTATACAGATTAGTCAAAAGATCATTTTCTTTTGTAAGCTCCTTCCAAATATCATTAGCCAAACATCAGCTTTCATTAATTTTAAAAGGCGTATTCAGTAGACCAGTAGACCGATATAAAAAAAAAGGGCAAAAGTTATCCAGGCAATCCCGGGGGCCGTAGACCAACTCTACATGTTGTGGATTTAGATAATTGCTACTTAGGAGAATATTTATTTGTTTGTATTTTTCTCTTTATATAACTGTATTTCAGGACTGTATGGACAGGTAGTGATCAATGAGAATGGTGATCGTGATTCTGAATACACTCTATGGGACATGACTGATACAGAAAACGGTACATTTGAGGTAAGGAATAACACATTGTTTTCTTTTATTGTCGCGATAGTCCTGATTATACATTGTAAATACTAATCTACTAATGAGTTACTATCACTTTTATTGTTAGTAGTATTTGACTTTACTAGAAAACGTGATTAGCACGAATGTAATCTGCTACGAAGTCCATATTACTATCATGATCACTATTAATATTACTATTAATATAAATATTGCGATTTATATTACTATTATTATTACTATTGATAATACTATACTATTATGGTTTTTTACCGTTGCTATTATTATTATCAATATAGTATTACTATTCTTACATTACTATCGCTATTATTATTTATATTTCTAGTATACTTCTACGGCTATTACTACTCATTCTACTACTACTACTACTACTACTACTACTACTACTACTACTACTACTACTACTACTACTATTACTTCTACTACTACTACTACTCATCTCTACTACTACTACTACTACTACTACTACTACTACTACTACTACTACTACTTCTACTCCTACTATAACTGCTGCTACGGCCACTAATAATATTACTTGTATACTACTACACTTACCATTAATACTTTGTCACTACTCCTTCTTATAACAACATACCTAGAGTTGCTATTGCTACTACTATTCTACCTTTACTAACGAAATTAAATTATTGGACTGATCTATTTTTATTTCGTATACACCTCCGCACATAGAACCCCCCCTCCCTCCTGCATCTTTCAATTGAAGACATCTACATCTAAGCGTGCCTTCCAGCTAGCTCCATCTCCCCGTTCGCTCTTCTAATTGTCGTATTCAAATTGTACTGACTTTCAGTATAAGGATGATCAGAATCCATCAATCACTACTGTTCTTCTTTGACAAGGGCAACAACCTCTGTTTCATCTCTTGTAGAATAACTAGACTTGATTGGATGTATAGCATATGATAAAAAAAGACAGAGAGAGAAAGAGTATTAAAAATACAGAAAGAAAGAAGAAATAATAAAGAAGAAGAGGAAGAGAAAGAAGAAAAAATAAAGAAGAAGAGGAAGAGGAAGAAGAGGGAGGAGGAGGAGGAGAAGAAGAAGAAGAAGAAGAAGATGAAGAAGGAGAGGAAAATAAGAATAAATAAATAACTATATAACAAGAATAAGAAAAATCGTTTTGTGCAGTTTCATAAGTCAATGTTACCTACCCATATGCAATTTCTTCTTCTTTATTTTGTTTTTCTTGCCAATATAGAAATCAGAGGATGATGTGCATGGACTTTTTGGAATGAAATAAATGAGAAACGTTTTTTTTTTTCCCTTAGGCGAGCAGCGATATAGCATTTAACTAATGCCTGAAAACGATTTTTGTCAACAAAATTGACCACTCGAGAAAGATATTACGTCAGAGTGTCAGGTCAAGTCTAATGGGATGACGTTCAGTGCTAAAGGTGTACATAATTATACGGAAACTTTTTATAAGTCGTCGTACAATATACACGATATAATTCATTTATAGGTTTACGAACCTTTTTTCATATTATGGGGATGATTTATACAGTCGGTTTTATTCCAGTGAGTGTTTCGGTGTAAAAGGCCAAAGGTAAAAGTGTCAGAGTTAAAAAATGTCAGAGATATTCTTCCCTCTTACATGTTTAACTATAACATTACTACTTCTGACATTTTTACCTCTGATATTTGTAAGGCACCTGACATTTCGACCTCTGATGTTTTTACCTGGCACAATTCAAATAGCCTGACGGCCTGCGAGATTAACAAAACAAAAAATATAAGAACATTTTCTCTTGAAGTTCTCTTGAGTTGTATCCTATACATATTCATAGAGTCAGTTTCAGTTTGATAAAGGTATAGTGTTCTGACACAAAACACACCACAGAGATATCTGTATAATTACAAATCACGTTTTATAATCTCTTACACACACATGTATTTTAATGGTACGTTTTTATCCTTTTTCATTAATTCGCCTAAGATTGTTGGGAACTTTTACGTGGCCGCTAGTGGGCTCCGCTACACCCCTACTAAAAACAGATCGATTGTATGGCCTGGTGAAGCTACGTCGCCACCATTGGACAGTCCTTTATGTGGATTCTTCAATGAAAATCCCGATTGTGACGAGAAAGGTATGCTGACAAAACAGTTAATGGTGCCATTTCATGATGATTAAAGTATCTCGTTGATATTACGTATATCATTGTTTTTTCCATCGTAGAATTAGAAAATTCTTATAGTACTTCATTGAATTAATTGATAAATGGCTGTATGCCCCAGTGACTATATCTTACATTAGTGTCTTGATATATGTAATAGTATGAGAAGATATACTCTAACTTCATTATATCTTATTCGTCTTACTAAGTATCTACGTATGATATCATGAGTTAATTTCAATGTTCTTCTTATTTATCCGTTTAAAGATATTTGGTAGCTCTTTAGAAATGTCTAAACATGTACAAATTTAGATTTCAGTCGTTGAGTGAAAAGTATGCCATATACGCCATTAATCGTTAATCGCATTAAACAAGGGAGAAAATATTTATTTCCTCATCGGTACTTACCATCAAGAGCCCATAACCAATTACGTTAAAGAAATTTGAGAAGAATTTTTTTTAATAACAGTGCTCTAGTCTTGGACTTTGTTAAAAGTGAGTTTCATCTCAAACTACATGCATGCGTTTTTCGTCATGATTAGTTTCTAAATGGTGTCATATTTCACATTGACATGTAACGTATAGGATCTACTTCTTCTTGTTGAAGATAATTATGTTCATCGTATTCATATAGCTTTTTCCCACTCCTTGGTATAACTGACCCTGTAGTACTCGTATAAGTTAGCCATTGTATGTCCATAACCAATTACGTGAAGAAAATTGAGCAAAATATAAAATAAAGTGTTTGGAAATAACCTTCCTTATCGACCTTTCTGAGACAAAGATCACAGTAGCGTTTTAGATATTGTGAATAGAGCAACTAATGCACTAGCTTCAACAATGCAATTCCTCGCTGTCTTCAAGGTTAAGTTAATATATAGTGCGTACTTTGCTACGCCTAATTCTTTAATTGAAAGAGCAGAAACCATTTCTTTAAAATATAAATTGAATCTGAGATGGAAAACTGAATCAATATACCCGTATAGGTCGTAGTGATATTTTATACGCAACCTTTTTTTTTCTTCAGACAAACGAAATCTTAATTTTCAGTCGTTTTCCAGAAAAGTTCGTCGTGACTGTTAACAATATCTAATTTTCTACTGTACAGGTGCAAATTGGTAATGGGCAACGAATGGACGACCTCTTTTTTCATTTTCCCCAATTAGATTTAGAGTTGCCTCATCGCTCCCACCCTTAAGCCCATTTTTTGAATGACCAGAATTCAAACCATTCAGTGTTTTTCAGTGTAACATGACTCGTTCAAATTTGCCCTGGATATGCTTTCAGGCTCAGAGGTTGGACATGTAGGCCTAAAGTTCAATATAACGCCTAAGGTGGGAATGGCCAGTCGGTGGGTATCAAGAATTAAATTTATGCGGTAATAATGTGTGATACGCAGAAATGTGATATGGGAGGCATGGGAGCATGTGCCCCCAATCGAATGGTGGGGGGAAAGGAGAAAGAATATCCCGTGCCCCCCTTCTCGCCTCCCCCCCCCCCCCCCGAAGACGTAGACTGTGATCTCGAGATACGTCACGGAAGCACAAAATTAACCCATTTCTCGCAATATCGGTGTAGTAGAATTAAGTGTCATCTGTAGTTCTGTTCCGCTACGTCCATCCACATGCAGAGCTCATAAAGACATCTTCATGACTTCTGTGCGTCTATCCTTCCAACTTCATTATTTCAACGTCTATACTAATCAAATTATACTCTGGTAATATAACTGTGGAGAATCTCTTCGCTTTCTCCTCGGTGACTCAATTATTCAAACAAATCTGTAGTATACTAAGGGTCATTTGTCCGGTAAAGTATGCTGTATTGTTGACGAGCCTTTTAGCCTATATCGTCCTTGACAATAACCATGAGTTTGTTGTTGAGGGATATTTTGATCGTTATAATAAAATCAAAATACATAAATAGTCTATGTTCGCATTGTCATTTTCTTCAACAAAATTAGGCGAACCTGCACTAATTTACTGACCTCGACATTAAGTTACTTTGATCAAGTTGATCAGGGTTGAAGTTCTATTCAGATATAAAGTTAACAGTATTGATTATACTATTCAAACTTTATTCTTTCACTACACGTTCCTATATTCGCTGCGTAGTAGTGCGTAGTAACCGTCATTTAGTAATTTAGTAACGTTACTAAATTACTAAATGACGGTTTCCCCACTTGATTCTTCAGATACAAATTATTCAACATCATGGTCGAGGCTATTATTGAATTACGAACAATATTGTCGTTACTTTAAGTATTAATTATTAACTTTATTGAACAAAATAATTTAACTATTTTATATGGCAAAGTGGTGATAACCTTGCATTGTTTTTTTAATTAATCAATTAATTTTTGTATTTATTCAATGTAAGTCAATTTAATCTAATTTTTTCGGTGATCGCATCTCGAGTAATTGTGGTCATTAAAAGCATTCACTATTGTTATTGCCTTTTTGAAACGTGCTTTGACGTGACTTTACTTGTTTTGGACCGGTTATAATGTTATAATAATAATAGATTTATATAGCGCAGCTTTTATACAAAATATATTCAGCTGCGCTGGTTAAGAGCTCCTTTTTACTAAATTCTACAAAATAAGATCACTCAGTTGAACAAATAAGTTTTTAAATTGGATTTAAAAAAATTGAGAGATGGAGTGCTTCTTATTTCTATTGGCAAGCTATTCCATAATTTGGGGGCGGCAATAGCAAAAGCACGGTCCCCAAGAGTTACTTTAGTTTTGCCATGGGGAATCTGAAGCAGTAATTTATCTGTGGAACTGCGCAGGCTACGACTGTGTGATTGGACTTTGAGTTGAAGTAATTCTTTGATGTAATTAGGGGCTTGACCGCTCAATGATTTATAGACGATTAACAATATTTTGAATGAGATTCTTTGACGGACTGGCAACCAGTGGAGTTCTCTCAGAAGAGGTGCGGTTGAAGTGAATTTCGACCGACGATAGACAAGTCTTGCACATGCATTTATCGAGATTCAACTATATTATTTCCTTACCCAAGCACATGACGTTGGCGAAATGATCTTCGATTGTGTTCAGTTTGCATTTACAATCAATTAGTCACGCACGTTTAATTTGTGCTCAATGTCAGGCCAGATAAGCAAACTTTCTAAAGAAAAATTGGTAAAAGAGGTAATTTCCCTTACCCCCAGTTTACTAACCTTGAACGTATATTATGGTCAACAAAAGCTTGAAAATTTGCTATGTGCAAGAAAATTACACTAAGTCTACTTTTGAAAATTAATTGCTCGTGCAGAACTACATGTACCTCAAATTCAATGCACTTGTTTCATATCAAGGAAAGATATCGAATTAAACACTACAATTAAATATTACACTTAATTACCAAATTACTGATCCAACGTTATGATTTTGCTATCAAGATCAATAATGTGGATATCGTCTGTTGAGTGTCATACAGCCTTTCCACACATTGGTAAAATTCATCGTATCTTAAGGACGTTAACACTATAGAAAATCTGAGTTTATGCTTTTTGGGCTCTCAACATACTCTCTCTCTCTCTTTTTCTCTCTCTCTCTCTCTCTCTCTCTCTCTCTCTCTCTCTCTCTCTCTTTCTCTCTTAATAATTTTTTTTGTTCATTATCCATTTCAACAGGTATCTCGTCATTAGTGATAGCTGGATTCACAGGCCTGTCTATTGTTCTGATCGGGACTCTTATAATCTTCCTCGTGTACAGGTGAATAGCAAGTAATTTTCGTATATGGTTTAGGCTGTCATGTTTGCACCAAATCTTGATGACGTTGTATTATTTTTTAATTAATATTAATTAATGTTTATAGGCGTACGGGTTCAATATATTTGTAAGGCTGCCGTCTCTTTCATGTTTCTAAATTTTGTGAGAAAGCAAATCATTACGAGCAATTTTGACAATTTTATTGCAATGGCAATATTATCCTTTCATCTTAATCATGATAAATAGTAAGATATCAAAAATACAAATAGACTGCCTCGCTGTCCGAATATATATATAAGTGGCAGCTGCTCGAATGTGAGAGTACTAATCATATTCGAGGAGATATGTATTATATAAATGCCTGGGAATTAAAAGAAAATTAAGAATGGGTGGGGTGAGCTGCAGCCTCCGCATCCTTGTACCCTTGTGCTTTTTATATCATTATCCATCATAAATATATCACGCAGAGTAAGCTTTCTTTCACATGTTGTATTCCTCTTGGAAATAAACCTCACGATGTGAAAATTTTCCACTCAATATTTTTCTGACCGAGCCTACTTATATTTTTGAATGTATTACAATTCGATGCATCATTTCATCAGTAATCGCTTATTCATTGAACCGTGCCTGTGTATCAAAATGAGAATCATGAATTTTTAATGCATTTGATCACTAATCACCATCAGCTGACTATTATGCTAATGACTAAAATGTTTGACCTAAATGTAGACTCCATGCATATATCTCTGTCACACACTGCCAATCACTTCCACCCAACAATCAAATCGACTTTAGATTTTTACTTTTGTGCTGCTTTACACACACAGTCATAATCCATATTTTAATTTATTTGGAAAAAAGGGGAACAAATTAATGAAAGCTGTAGAATCTCTCAATTATTCAGTGTCTGTCGCGATTTTTACGCGGCCTTCCTTTAAACCAGCCACTGACGTAAGCTCCCTGAATGAATATAATTGCCTGAATTGAATTGGATTCTTTATTTTCCCACTAGGTTTCTAGAATGAAAAATGATTGATGTGATAATGTGAACTGCAGTAATAATAATGATAATAATAATAGTTCAGTTCTTGTATAGAGATTAATACGTTATGAAATAACATCTCTATGCGCTTCCAAAGAGCTTTGGAAATTATTACCCTAGCTCCGGCAGCCTTAACTATCGGAATTATTTCCTATTTTCTTTTAACAGGAAGATCAAGAAGGACACTGAAATTCTTCGCATGTCGTGGAAGATCTCTTGGCTTGACCTAATCTTTCCAGAACAAACCAAGTCGGGAAATTCACGATTTTCAGGCTCATTTGTAAGAGTACTTTTCATTATCTTACCCTTTTTTTCTTCAACTGTTTACTCGTATTTTAATACACATCTATAAGCACGTGTATAAGGATCATAATTTTATAGGACGGTCGACTTAAAAAAGATTATGAATCACAAGGTACTGAGTTCGATTTTTTTTGCCACAGTCCTAACGTCCTTTGGCAAGACATTAATCTACATTTGCCACTCTCCACCCATGTGAAGTAAATGGGACTCACGCGTTAGCGCCTTTTCATGGCGGCATAGCTACAGGCGTCGTGATAACATTGCCTTGTATTAAGCGTCGTCGAGTATATTTATTTTGTGCCTGCGCTTCACTAAATGGCACCTATTGTTATTAATTTCATAAAAAAGGGGGTAATGCGTATCTAATATGCCACGTCAAGCGGACATATATATCCGTGAAATGGCCCTACGAGATGTGAATATTTATGTGGTCGCATCTGCTCTACAAAGGGAAGTACATACAATAGCATGAATAAATTAAATATCAGCGATGCCAAATTTCATCAAATCTCCATTCATTTACGAGCTCATGGCACTTTCATTAATTCGAACTAGAGTAAAGCTTTGTCGAATAGTCACACCAATTGACATATATTACATTTTAAATTCTGCATTTTCCCTAACTTGAGAGAAATGTAAAATGAAAATACAAGATAGGAGTTTGGTTGTTCATTTTATGCCCAATTTTAATGACCATGAATTTTCAAAATGAATGCTTTCACCCCTAAAGTTTATTGTCTCTCTTTATTATACATGTAGTAATGTAGTGCTATGGTGTTGGCAAAGGGTTTCTCTGACTTGTTAATGATATCGCAATGTAGCCATGCTTGATTCTTTCGAACTACTTGTTTAAAGCAGTAATCTTTCGGGAAACATTTCCCGTGTGTACCATTTAACAGGCATCATTATGCTTGGGTAAAACTCAGCAGTAATCAGCGTCAATTACGCCACCTTGCTTTAGCCGTCATTAGGAGAGTGCCCGTAAGCCCTGTATGTACTTGATTGATGCTGGCTCTTTCAAAGCATATTACTCAGAAGAGTTTCGATTGTTGCATTATGCGGCTCTTTAAATCGGAAACACGGCGCGGCGTCCACCGTCTCTCACCATCACTTAATACCAATGGCGGCACCAGAGTGTTTTATTACAAGGTGGGAGGGGTTGGGGAGGGGTGCTCAGTTCTCAAATTAAAATAAGGCGAAACGTTGGTCGATCTCGAATTTAGCGATAGCTAATATTATTTACAATATAAAGATCTTCAATGCTGCCTAACTAGGAAGAATGCAGGTTGATTGTGCAGACTGACATGACTGTTTGAGCGTATGACATGGGGCACCCCTACACACATGCACAAAATAATCTTTTTAATCCACTCTTATAAAATTATCAACGGTACAAAATAAGAGTTGCATACAATGTCAACGATAATATATATGTATATATATATATATATATATATATATATATATATATATATATATATATATATATATATATTATCGTTGGTATAATAATAATAATATAATGGTATTGGTTTAACTGTTTTTCATTCTTGATCTCTTTCATTTATACATCAACTTTAGATGCTAACCAATTTTATTATCACTAGTAATGCTTTTTTATTATCTTTTGTCGATGTTTAAGGTAAGCTGTCTTAGCGAGAGAGGTGGCGTTGTGAATAATCCCAAGTCTCAGGTCTTCGCTACCATTGCACATTACAAGGTAATTATGTATCACACTATCATTTCATTTTCATAATGATAATAATAATAAAAATTATGAAAAATGTATATAGCGCTTGTGACAAAAGTTTCAAAGCGCTGTACATGTACACCAATCAAAATTACTTCAAACAAAAATCAATATTACTAATGAAATAAACATTACTCAAATTACCAAGAAAACAAAATATTACTAACAAAACTTAACAAATTATCATTACTTAAATTAACAAGAAGAAAAAACACTCAATGTCCTCCATATTCTACCCGCTGTGCAAAAATATTATTTGAACTATTGCAAAAGGTTGGTCAAACCTGATAAAATGTATCAATAACATTTTACCTATTGAAAGACCTATGAACGTTCAATGAAAATTCTATTATATAAAGACTATAAACATACCATTTTTTTCAAATCATGGATCACATCATGAGCAAAAAGCTGCTTTGGAAAATGTAGCATGGTTTGGACTGTTAGAGTGTTATCATGTTATCCAGGATCTGCAACACAATAAAGTAATTTCACGAACGGATGCCTGCTATGGAGTGGAAAATAGTCTCCACGTATAACTTCAATATCTAATTTCAGCGCCTATACAATAATTGATACGATATTGTGATTTATTGTAAAGGATTAAAATGGGTCAATCTCAAAACGGTGCTTCTAAATATGGCGTCTTACCGGACTAACTAGAAGCCGTAATTGTAACGAAATTAAAATGGGTTAGTGTCATAGCGGGTTTCCACAGTATTTTAGATTCGATTCGATTGCCAATTACGAGTTGCTCTCGTTTTGCTAAGATGTATAAAGGAATACCTGGAATTAGGATGTGATCAAAACTTGTTCAAAAGTTTTTAATTGAAAGCTATGCACCATTTCTACCAAGCATGACAATTCAAAGAAATGATGTTATGAGGTCGAATCAGTCAAATGAATAAGTTGAACATAATTATATAACTTTCGTTCCATAACATTTAAGTACTGTGAAGAAATTACATAATAAGCTATTTTCAAAATGTGTTCAAATTTGTAGAAGTTTACCTATACCAAGGAGCTTTTATATTCACCTGTTATTGTTCACATGTTATTGTACTTCAATATATTCAGAATCCAAATTACATATTAATTGTCGCTAGGTACATGAGGTAGGACAAACATTATTATGGCTTTTAATGATTAAAATTCAATTATTCTTAACAGGTAAACGAAATAATACGTAGCTAGGCACGCACTTAACAAATACGCATGCAGTAAATTTGATTACATTACGAAAATGGCCTATTATGCACCACTTTTATCACTTCCTGACAACTAAAAGTCGGAAAATTGCTTAATGGTGTTCTGTTGTTATTTCCAGGGTCGATTGGTGATGGTTAAACGAATAGAGAAGACGAAGGTTGATCTAACCCGTGCAGAATTGAAGGACTTCAATAACGTGAGTTTGGAGAATACAGGCACGCGGGTTTTTTGTTTTAAAGCACCACTTAAAACATGCAACCATAATACCCCAGTCACACCGACACAAGACCGCCCACAGACAGAAAAAATTACAATTCATTCGATGGCTAAACATTGTGTCGGTTTGGAGTCGATTTGGTGTTGGTTTGTCGGTGTGACTGAGGTATACCGTATATATCACGGTTTAATACAGACGTTTCCTGCTCTCGCGCTGTTCATATCTCATTTACTTTCGCGTTGTATTTATTTTCACAGGCGTTGCCAAAGCTGTTGTATAAGTTATTTCCTTATACATGTATATAAATATATATGTATACAGTTAATAACTAAATTATTCATACCCTTACCTAGTTTTGTAATTTTTTGAAGTATGTGAAATAAACTGTTTGTCCCAATTCATGTGTCTCGAGAATGTGACATATTAAAGCTTACATTTAAATGCAGGAGCGTCACAACGTGACGGAAATGTGCGCTATATAAGAAGCCACCATTATTATTATTATTATTAACCAGTCCACCTTTTCATTCTTGAGTTCTGACAAACATAAAATACATAAAATTTACAAGGGTTTATGAATAATTTAGTTACTAACTGTGTATACAAACCTACATATAATATTCAGATGAGCTCAGGCGCGAATCCACGGGGGGGGGGGGGGGGGGATCCCCTTGCAAAAAAAAAATAGGTGTAAACAAAGATGGTAACGTTAATTTTACCTTTCTTGAACAAAAATGAAAATGACCCCCCATTTTTTTTTTGCTCAAGGGGGGTGGGTGGATGTTGAGGGGGGAAAAATTACTGCTTACCCCCCCCCCCCTCCCCCTGCTTATCGCCGCTACATATTTTCTCAAGATTTGCCCCCCCCCCCTCCCCTCCCCCTTTTGCCGCCGGCTGGATCCGCCCCTGAAATAGATCAAAGATAAGTCTTAGAATAACGTCGGAATCGAATGATGTTGTTTCTTTCCCATTCTTGGTGTTATCTCAACACTTATTTTGACGTAGTACTGTATAAATATGGAATTTTCACCATCTTCGTTCGATATTAAATAGGGGTTCTTTCAACCTGACACGAACGCAAAGACCTTCATGAAATCGACCAAAGGAAATTCCCTTGTCCCAGTTCCGCTAATGAAATTGTGGAACATTATGAAGACATAATATCACGAACACGATAGGAACACTTTCGAACAAAACACAACCTAAGGCAATTTTAGCAGCTTTGTACGTCACATATTGAAGTGTGCGAACATTATAGAAGGACTGAATATTATTATTATTATTTTATTTTTTACAAAGACGTATTACGTAATACGAAAATGATTTCTATAGGGCATGTCATAGGGTATTAATGGAATTGCCCTTGAGTTGATATTTAAACAATTTATTGTTGCGTTCGTGTTCTGAAGTAATCCGGACATAAAATCTGAGTTGTATACAGTAGGGTATTGAAATTACACTTAAGTTGATTTTTCTCGAAAGTCTTTGCGAGCATGTTACACTTACCTGACGTCATAGAGATATGAAGATGGCGTTGGATCGACGGTTTTGTTTTGCAGTGTTTGCCGTTGTTTATTCAGATAATACTGTTTATTGTGTTATTAGTTGGTCTCTGACAAACAACTAAACTAAGATTGATATAATATATTTCTTTTTAATCATTTGTTTTCCTTTAGAAATAACAGGTGTTTATTTTTTCATTACAAACAAAACAGCTGCCTATTCACTCTGGTCATCACTAACAGATCAACTTAGCAAGTATTTTATATATAGTATGAGAACAGAGAAGAAGGATTGCACATTACTTTAACATTCATTAATGACATGTCTGATGTTTATCTCCCGACGTTTCAATCGAACTCAATTTTTCATCAGCTTATGTGAAGTCTATTTTTGCCAGAAATAGCTGTATATCTCACTTTGTATGGAAACTCTTTAATAATTCAAAATCTGCAGATGCGGCAGGTCGAACACAACAATCTAGCCCGATTTGTGGGAGCCTGCCTGGATATCCCCAACGTTTGTGTCGTCATAGAGTACTGTCCTAAGGGGAGCTTGCAGGTAATCTATAAACAATGACGTAGCTACAGTGGAGGGCATGGGAGGGATATGTGCCCCCCCCCCTTTATCGAGTGGCTGAGAGTAGAAAGAAAGAAAAAGCGAGAAAGGAGAAAAAAAGGGGGGGGGAGATTCCGAAGAAGACGTAGTGACCACCTTCAACACCTCCTAATCAGTAGCCCTATAAATCCTTTTTTTAATAATTAATAAGACCGATGCCCCCCTCTCCCCATCGTTCCGTTGCCCCCTTAATGGTTGGTATAACGCTATGCCACTGTAAATAAAGATTATTATCAAAAGAACGGCGCGGATTTTGACCAAGCCAACAGGAATAATTTTCGAATTAAAATTCAAATGAAATCTCCCAAGGTGGGAAAACGAAACGCCGCAATGTTACTGACTTTTCAGTTTGGCTATTTTTAGTTTCGTATAATCATTTTTCTTTGCAACGTTGTATATCATCAGCAGTACCAATCTTTAAATAATTGTCAGAATGAGACAAGGCCTACTTTATGTCTTTTTTTTAGCATACGAGAAGTTATTCACTCTCTTTCTCTAATTTTTATTTCAGTTTTTTCATCATTATAAGCTAAATAGTGAAAGTAAAAGTAATGTTTATGATCATATACAAATAATATTCAGCAGGTTCTTTTCACCATCTTTCTTAATTCAGGCGACATGGTAATTCAACATATTTTAATTGTGAACATAATAAAGCAAATACTACAACAGCGGTTTTGTTTTAATACTCTCAATAATGTCAAGACTATTTTCTTTACTTTCAAACTGCGGTTCTAAAGGACATTTTGGGAAACGATAGTTTGAAGTTGGATGCCATGTTCAAGGACTCACTCATCATAGACATCATTCGGGTAAGTGAATATAAAATGTTGCGATAAACAAACCAACACGTCAGTCATGCTGTATTTAAAGGCACATTGTCCTACTTGTAGCTACTTGCTCCCTCTATACAGAAAAATTCCCCAATCGGTGCCTGTTGGTCCCCCATGATCCTCTTTTTCTTATGTTAAATGAGCCGAGCTGAGTTAATGAGATAGCCACCTGTCACAGTGACCTCGCTGGCTCGCTGGGTAGTCTAATCCCTTCTAGCTGAAGTAGTAAAGCCTGCCTTTAAAGTAGCAGTTGCTACAATTATTGTTTGTATAGAAAGATTATTTTGAATGTGTTTAAACATGCACATATATTTGATTTGTTTATTTCTGTGAAGATTATTAATAAATAGCCTGTGGAAGGCTCAAAAATTGAAGAAAAGAAAATGCTGCATGTTTAATCCGAGGTTTTTTTAATCACATTTCATATCATGTTTTAACTGTACTGCTAAATCTACCAACTTTGCATAGTCAGTTAAAGAATTGGGAATGCATTAACATCTTCAAATCAAATCGGATTAACAGAACCTAAATGAGTGTCAAAGTTGTCCGTGTGGATGTATCGTGGTAGAGTGGTTCATTCACTTGGCTCTCAATGTAAAGGTTGAGGGTTTGAACCCTAGCGCTGCAATAATGTCCTTTGGCGAAACACGAAATTTACCCCCTCCAACCAGGTGTAAATGATACCTTTTCCGCAGGGAAAGTAGTATTTATACCGATGTGGTTTCCATTGATAAATAGGACCTAGGCCTAATTATTATTAATATTATTATTGTTATTATTATTATTATTACTATTATTACCATTATTATTATTTTCATTATTATCATTATTATCATTTTTATCATTATTATCATTATTATTATCAATAACTACATTGATAATAATAATGATAATAATGATATAATTATCATTATTATTATTATTATTATTATTATCATTTTTATTATTATTAGTGAAAGCTAAGAAATGAATTTCTTCATCGACCAACATGTTTCCACAGGGTCTTCATTACCTACACAACAGTGTGATAGGAGTCCACGGACGGCTTACATCATCCAACTGCGTGGTGGACAGTCGTTTTGTTCTCAAGCTTACAGACTTTGGGCTTCGAAGGTTTCAAAAATCGGATTGCATTACGCATGATGATGATGCTATGATAGAGAGACAAAGTGAGTAAATATCCCGTTCTTCCATTTTCTGGGTTCTCTGGGTACTCATCATATTCCCTAGTCACATCCAGAGGCAGTGCTACAGGGAGGCATAGTGCCTCTACTTTATCAGGTACCTGAAAACTTCCCCTTTTTCTTTTAAGAAGTTCCCCTTTTCATATCTGATTAGTGCCCCATTGTACTTCTAATGTGCCCCTTTTTACTTTTGTAAGAGGCGCTCTTCCCCTTCTAATAAGTGCATGCCTCATTGCTTCGCTCGATCCAAAACGAATCATCTACACGTAACTGGAAATTATGATGTGGGTACAGCATCTACAACGATGCAATGATAGGGTTCATAAATTTTCGACATCTTTTGGTAGCTAAGGACATGAATAAGAACGAAGGGCATTTCAGTGTCTCAATTAGTATTATTCACCTTCTGTTAATTCTTTTAAGGTTTCCCTGTTCTTCCTATGTGATATTTTTTGTTGTTGCCTCTTTCCCTTTCTCGTGAAAGACACTTCACCGCCCCTGGTCACACCAGCGAGATCGATTGACTGAATAGCCAATATTTTAACGATTACCGGTTAGTTCAGCGGTGTGACTATATAAAGTAATTCATGAGAATATTGACATCCCTGCCTAATGGCTCAGTAGGTCTTTACTAAATTGGCAGTTCTTGTTGTCTCTAACAGAACTGTTATGGAAGGCACCTGAGGGGGTAAATGATCCTGCTGCTGAACCAACACAAGAGGGCGATATTTACAGCGTTGGCATCATTTTGCAGGAGATAGTGACACGGAACCCGCCGTACGAAGAAGTTCGGCAGATTATGGACATCGAAGGTAAGTGCCTTGCTTGCGATGCGAACCAAACGGTAGGGCAGTGTAAAAACACGTTAATTTTACTAACCCCTTGGACAATTAACCATCTCCCCGGGAAATAACTCCTTGAAAAACTACCCCCGAGGAAAGAACATCCCGGGAATTACCCATTGGACATTTGCCCCTGTGGAAATTTACCCCCCAGTGCACCCCTAAAAGTTAACCGCTAAAACAATAACCCCCCTTTCATGAAGGGGAAGTCTGACCTGATTTTGATAAAAGCAGCATTTTTTTCGGGGGGAGGGGGATGATTGTCCAAGGAGTAGTTTTCAGGGAGGCTAATTGTCCTCGGGGGGGGGGGGGGGGGGGGGGGGGGGGGGGGGGGGTTGTTGTTGACCTTGGGCGTAATTTTCCGGGGGGTAATTTTCCGAGGGTTAATTGTCCTAGGGGATTGTCCCGCTGGTGATTTTGAAGAAAGAAAGAAAAAATCCTATCAATGGTTTATGTCATATAATACAGCGAGGTAGTCTTTTTTTAGTTTATAATTAGTAAAAAGTAACTTTGTCACCAAAATACAATTTCATATATTTTTCTCACTCGCAACATAGGTCTTAGGGAAAAGATTAGCCATCTACTAGATATTGTATGTCGAATTGAAATGCAAATCAAATGATTCTGGACAGGCAAGACAGACGTCCATCACTTATTCACAATTGGTCTCGATATATTTCCTTAAAAAAATTCATTGGCAGACATCCTGATGAAGATCAAGGAGAAAAGAGATCCTCCTTTCAGACCAAAGGTGGCGCCAAACTCATGCCGTCCAGAGATCCATGCCGTGATGACGTCATGCTGGGAGCAGCAACCAGAGCTGAGGCCATCCACCGCTTCGCTTCTACATAGCATGAAGAAACTCAACAAGTAAATGATTCAATAAGAGGGCGAATCCGAGCTAGTTTGTTTCATATATATGAGCAGGGGCGTATACAGGATTTTATAAAAGAAGGGGCGCAATTAAATTTCTGACATTTCTGACAAGAAAGAAAAAGGTCATCACCTAAAAATTGTGTGTGAGGGGGGGGGGGCACAATATTTTTAGTTGTGTACTTAAGGTATGTCACTTGGATTTTAAAAGGGGACGGTGCACATGCCGAATCCCCACCCCCCCCCCCCCAAATCCGCCTATGAATAATCGCTTTAAGTTAATTGATTTATTTGATTGATTTATTTCTTCATGTTGTTTTTCTCCAAAATTACAAAACTCATCACAACATAAATCATGTGACAGCAGTAAATAGAATGATTATAAATAGGTTGTACGACACATTATCCGGCTACAATAAATCTACGCGTCAGTTTGACTAACCGAATTCTTAACTTCAATGCTTGAACCTACCCTAAACATAACCCTAACCATAACCCTAAGCCTAACCTAAAACCCCGTTACAACCCTAACACCAACCCTATACCTTCAACGAAATAAACCCCAGACCAAAAGTCGTCGAAAATCATGTCGGAGTACTCATCAGACTACCGTTCTTTCTGCTCAGGAACGTTTCTGGAGGCAGCATCTTGGACAATCTCTTGAGTCGGATGGAACAGTATGCAACGAACCTTGAGGCTTTGGTGGAGGAAAGGACAGCGGCGTTCCTGGAGGAAAAGAAGAGATCTGAAACTCTGCTCTATGAGGTTCTTCCTAGGTAAATTTCTTGGGATTCTTGTCGTAAAGCCTCGTTGAGATTTGACGCGGCAAACCGAGACGATCTTATGACTAAAGTCTTATATTCTTTACTTTTTCTGTATGCATCTTATAACACAGTGATAAGTGAATACACGTATAGGACTTAATTGTTTCGCGCAATTGCCATTCATTAACGATATAAAATTAAAAAAACACCGCGGCGGGTTTTCAATTATATTGTTATCGAAGATAAATTATCTTGGGCATCGAGACATTTATACATGTATTCTTAATGGCGATGTACGCATTGCTAGTATATCTAGAAAAAGGTATTCCCAAAACGTTTATTTTTCTGATTATAATCAAAACAATGGCGTAGTTAATACATGGACATGCCCATCAAATGGCAAAAAAAAAAAAGACAGAGAGAAAGAAAGGGAAAGGGATACATGAAACGAAGATGTTAGTACATGTTCGCTCAGCCTACCACTATTGCATTGTTGATTCTCATTTCATCAATTCATCCATTAAAGATGCTGAGATACAACTAGTTAAATTAATGCCCCCTCCCCCCGCCCGAGGCTTTACCGGCGCACTTTGTCCTTTTATAAAAAATCGTTAATGAAGAATGAAAAAAAAAGCATATTACTGATCTTTTAATTATTTTGGCCTGTTTTTGTCTATTTCAATAATGACCGATGAGGACTATCATTCACAGACAATAATATTGATACCCGAATACAACTGAATCATATACATAATGAATTAACTAACGTTATCGGATTAACGTAAGATATTTTGTGAAGGTTAAAGGAAGTGTTCCTAAGTATGTTTCACAATAATGTACATAGGCGCCGGAAGTGGGGGGGGGGGGCAGGGGGGCAGTTGCCCCCCAAAACAAAAAAGTGGGGGGCAAAACGCATTTTTGCCCCCCAAATAGGCCCCCCACCCCTCCACAAAAACAAAAAAAGCAGTAAAGGAGTAAACATAATAATAAAAACCTGAATTAAATCACATATACAATTCCATTCAAAGAAAAGGAAAGTTCACAGGAATTAAATTTCATAAACATTGCGCATGCCACCTATACGGTATCAATGGAGGTCTTTATAATAGCGATACGCGCATATCGTGGACATATTCTGCGAGAATGGATAAGCGTGTCTGTTTTTTTTTTTTATAGGGGTGAGAAGACATGAGCCCCTGAACGCTGGCGTACTGATGGGGGGGGGGTGTATTTCTTATTCGATACCAGTGATTTACAAATGTTGCTGTTATGACATGATTTTCCGGTATTTTTTCTCCATTTTTGTGTAAGTCATACCTTTTCATGCGTTTGTTGGAAAATAAGAAATCTCCAAATTTCAGTCGGGCGAAAAATACGCTTATTTAGAAGCCTTTATGTCATGGTCTGCAAAGTGGATGGGCTCGAGCCCTCCCCCCTTACTTTTTGAAAAAGTATGTTAAAGATAAAAAGAAAGAAAGACGGAGAGAAAAAATAAGTGACCTGCCAATGTCACAAATAAGGTATAAAAAATGCTCATCTGACCGTAATTAAATGCCTAAAACCACAGAGCTTACGGGGGCTCCGCCCCCGAGCCCAACCAAGGGCCCTAAGGCGGTCCCCTGGATGCTCATCTGACCGTAATTAAATACCTAAAACCCCTGAGTTTCCGGGGGCTCTGCCCCCTGGATGCTCATCTGACCGTAATTAAATACCTAAAAAACCCGAGCTTCAGGGGGTTATGCCCCCTGGAACCCCACCAAGGGCCCTAAGGCGGCCCCTGGATGCTCATCTGACCGTAATTAAATACCCAAAACCCCTGAGCTTCCGGGGGCTCTGCCCCCTGGACCCCACCAAGTGCCCCAAGGTGGGCCCCTGGATGCTCATCTGACCGTAATTAAATAACCAAAACCCCTGAGCTTCCGGGGGCTCTGCCCCCTGGACCCCACCAGGGGCCCTAAGGCGGCCCCTGGATTCTCATCTGACCGCAGTTAGATATTAAAACCTCTGAGCTTCTGGGGGCTCCCCCCCCCCCGGAACACGTCAATGGCCTTAAAGAGGGCCCCTGGATGCTCATCTAACCGTTAATAAATACTTAAACCCCAGAGCTTCCGGGGCTTATGCCCTGGACCCCACGCCAATTTACGTTCTACCTGATTGTTAATACGTTCCTCGGGACCTGCATGTAATGTGTAAGACTGGTGGTGATGCAGATTTTTCGTCTGCTGCCCCCCCCCCCCTTTCTGAACGTTTTTTCTCATTGCGTCACTGCCCCTGGAAGGTGAGCCTCCTGGAATGTTTGCCCCCCCCCCCATCCTAAACTGCTTCCGGCGCGCCTGATAATGTACCTTTGATTTACTGACAAGAACAAAAACAAAATATAGTAGCAAGCGTGTAGCTAGAATTTTATTTTAGGGAGAGGTAGTGAGCACGTGAAGCGTGTGAAGCGCACTCCCTAAGGGTTGGGTGCAGGAAGGGGGACAATTCTAGCCAGGGGGGCGACTGCCCCCACCCCCAACCTCCCCCCTCCCCCTCCCCCGTGGCTACGCGCCTGTATAGTAGTAGCTTAAAGGTTTGTTATTGAATAGTAGTAATGGAGGATAGAATAGAAATTGTTGATAATCAATCATCAGTATCTATTAACTATTATCTGCGAAATAGATCTGTAGCAGAACAGCTGAAACGAGGAGAAGCAGTCAACCCCACATCTTATGACAGTACGACTATCTACTTCAGTGATATAGTAGGATTTACTACACTCTCAGCAGATAGCACGCCCATGCAGGTATGTTCATCGAAATCTATTTTTTCCGGCACGAATCACAGAAGGAGAAAAACTGGCGAGAGAGAGAGGGAGAGAAAGAGAGAGATAGAGAATGGGGGGAGAGAGAGAGAGAGAAAACACATGGAAAAGAGAGAATGTTAGCCCTTCATGTAGATTAAATTTTTTTTTTTTTTAAATTGCTCGAGACAACTTCAAATCTTTCAGAAATTAGCAAGTGGCGTATCCACGACTGGGACGTGATCACTCTCTAGACGAGTGTGAGGGCGTCATGTTTTGGGCAGTTGTCTTGTCTGCGATAGACGCTGCAGTATGTATTGTTTAGTACTTCCATTTGACCAGTACGGTTCTTGACCCTCCTCTAAAATTCTCTTCTTTATTGTTTCTTTATTCACAGGTGGTAACCCTTCTCAACGATTTGTATACATGCTTTGATGAGATCATTGGCAATTATGATGTTTATAAGGTAAGACAATCCAAAGAATAAAATACATTATCAAAGAGAGCCCCATAATTAAGTTGTTTTATCTTCTTGTTATAATTATTATGATTATCATCATTAGTGGTAATATTGTTATTATCATCATCATCATCGTCGACTGCATCATCATTAATATCATTAAAATCATTCAAATCGTTAATGGTAGCAGTAACATAGGAGTGTCAGTATAAAAAGTAGTAATTGTGGTAGTAGTAGTAGTAGTAGTAGTAGTAGTAGTAGTAGTAGTAGTAGTAGTAGTAGTAGTCGTAGTAGTAGTAGTAGTAGTAGTAGTAGTAGTAGTAGTAGTAGTAGTAGTAGTAGTTATTGTTAACTTGACGCGTACATGTAAACAGTCAAATAGGCCTATATCAGATATTAAGAACATTGGAAAGGATAGATAAAATGACTGCGACCTACAGCCTCCTGTCTAAGCTCGAATAGCAATAAATGTAAATAGTAGTTAAAGGAACACCTTTAATAACGGCAAGGCATTAGCTAGGGGCCAAAGGGGCATTTTGTAGCACCAAAGAGGCATTTTGAGTGATGAATAGGTGCAGGGCACGATGCCCCTCCCCACGAAACGAACTGTCAACGGTAGTGAACACGAGCTTTTTCAATTCTAACACTAACAGACCGTTGACCAAAACATGAATAATAACAATTGTTAACAATTGTTGATAGATTAGTAATTTTTAGTCAGGGAACGGGAAAGAGCCTCCTGTACAATGACGACTTCAAAATTAAAGGTGTAGACTAATGTCGGATCCTATCGATGGAGATACTAACACGCACGACCTTAACACACACCTCACAAAAAATAGTAGAATATATACCTTTAATAATTGAAACTCTCGCTATCGCTGTCATTATTATTCACGTATTATCAACTCTTAAGTGGATCTTTCAAAAACTTAATACAATGTTTCTGCTTTTAATTATAGGTGGAGACTATAGGTGATGCATACATGGTGGTCTCGGGTCTACCTATTGGTAACGGTAATCTACATGCCAGAGAGATTTCTGCCATGTCCTTAGCTCTCATAAAAGAGGTTTCCACCTTCAGGATCAGTCATAGACCAGAAGAAAAACTCAAGCTTAGAGTAGGCATTCACTCAGGTAGGCATATATATTTGTTAGCCAATTTAGTTTTTGTTCTACCCACAGGGATGGCCCCATGGTTTTGTAAAAAGGGGGTTCCATCCGCACCCCCTTCCCCCGACCCCCCCCCCCCCCGAATATCAGCCTAAATAGGAGAGCCCCAACAAAACTAAATCAGGCTTACGGTTTCTAATATTGCAGATCATAGTTTGTACTGTTTTGGGTCAGGTTTGCGCATAAATAGATCATACGAAAAATGTATGACATAGCTATAAGACTTGATGTGTTCTTATAGATTTTAGTATTTGAATTAACGACCTATTGATTATCAATTATTAGTTATATAGTCTTTTGTTAAAATTATAAAATTCTTATTTTTTTCCCAAAAATTTGCAGGGCCTTGCGTTGCTGGTGTTGTTGGATTGAAGATGCCTCGCTATTGTCTGTTTGGAGACACCGTCAACACCGCCTCGAGAATGGAATCTACCGGTGAAGGTAAGTGAGACAATAAAACAACTGGTAACTAATAATCTATACTAACGATATACTTATGAAAAGGACACTGCTTTGTTAGTTTGGAGTGTGAAAAGACAGATTTGCTCTTTTAATTCCTACTCTATATAGATACAATTAATTTGAAATGGATGTACTTTCTTATAGGTGCCGTGGTATAGTGGTTTATTCGCTTCACTCATAATCTAAGGGTTGAGGGTTCGAACCCCAGCCCGGCACTCGCGTTCTTTGGCAAGACATTAATTGATATATGCCACTCTCCACCCAGGTGTAAATGGGTATTTGGCAATGCAGGGCCCACAGGAAGTGAATATATTACTAATGTGGCTACCCTGGGTAACTAAGACCCAATTTCACCTTCACAAAATGTTGATTCATTTTCGCTACTGTTTTGTTTTGGGAGGAGGGGGTGCACATTTTGCTCCTTCCTCGTCAAATCATACATTCTTACGCCAATTAATTTTACCAGACATGATGTTTCAAATTATACATTTTGTCCATGTGTTTCGAGAAAAAAAACCTGATCAGCCAATGTAGATTTCTCGAAAGTATTAACGATCGGTTTTGCACGGAAAAAATGACAAAGTTACAACAAAACGACATTGCAACTTGACACAATTGCGTTTTTATTTAACAGCTGTGTTTCTTTTCCTCTCTTCTTCGTTTCTTTTCTTAAGTTTTATGTATGGATAGTGCAAAAAGATTGGTTGAACAGTACACGATATAATTAACATTTTTGAAGAAACTTTCTGCGTTCAAATTCAGATACTTCAAGTGCACATACTGATATTGGGCAAGTGAGACCATTACATTCATTAATCTCTTTATCCCAATATATTCCGATTTTTAATACCGTCAAAATTTCCCTCCCATTCTACTAAAATTGCAGTTATTGTTCTCCAAATAGGATGTCCAATGGGTTGTAGCAGTCATGTAGACATTTTGCTTTGTTTGTTTGTCTTCATTTGTTTGTCTTCATTTGTTTATTCATTTGTTTATTCATTTGTTTGTTTGTTTATCTTTATTGGTACAGCAATGAAGATTCACCTAAGCGAAAAAACCAAACTTATCCTCGAAGAGTTCCAGTGTTTTCAGACTATACTCAGGGGCAGAGTCGAGCTCAAGGTAAATCTCATCTATTTACTACGTTTCATTTTCTATATCGCGCATGATACCCCGATATACCGACGAGACCGACATAAGACTGACAACAGAATTATCAAACAATTACCCCTAATGATCAAGTTATTCCTTACTTTTGTTACTCTTGCAATGTTATTATTTGTATATGTGACAAAGGAACCGCGAGATAAAATATTAACATAAACCTAGATATTATTTTAGGTAGCTATGGTAAAATTATGAATGGAACAAATAAGTAAACAAGCAATGAAATAAATCAAATAAATTACGTACTTAGTACAACATCTGTCTAAAAAATATATATTTGTAAGACATTATATGCTTTCATTTTTTTGTTTAGGGTAAAGGATCTTATCTCACCTACTGGCTTCTCTCTATGGATGTATAACATTGACTACTCACATAGCCTACGACCACATGGCCTTTCATAAACTTATTGGAGCACGTTTAATTTTTTTCACAAATGGCGTTCCCACCGCCATACGGACAACGCATTGGAGGATATTTTGCTGTCCATACTGTATCAGTGCTCATGCAGTGTTCACACCGCCGCGCCCAAGCAGCATTCACACCGCCGCGCCGGACAGATAGCGAGTTTGGAAGATATACTGCAGTCCATGTCATGTCTAACTTTAGACATACGAACTGTGCACTTAAGATGTTGTTGCTGTCCATACGATATGAGAGCACACACAGCGTTCACATCGCCGTATGAACATCGCATTGAGAGGATATTTCGATGTTTGTACGATGTTAACCTAGTAACGCCTTATTGCTACCCATTCAATACCAACGTTTACATCGTACAGACTTCTAAACGCTATCAATGAAGCCTATTTTGAAAACACGACACAGCCTTAAATTCGCAAAATTATTGTTTGTTTATAAGGAAAGTGTGAATATTCCTATTACATTTTCTATCAGAGCAACGCGTCTCTAATATTTTCAAACTTTTCAGGTTAGTCTCTATTTAAAATTGTTGCAAAAAATAAGTACGAATGGTGTGTACAGGGAAATGGAAATAATGTGCAAAATTTCGCTAACATTCATTGAGTATTCAGGCAACGAAGTTCGAGGCAGTATTCATGTACATTTACGTGCCATCACAATAAAAGTATAATAGTGGTCAAGTCACAGGCTTCTGTTTAACTCTTTGTCCAATACGTTACCACATTATGATGGATGGTGAACGGAAAGCCTAATGTCGAAATTATTACTTTGTTTCGTCTTATCCAAGCTCTAACAAGGCTGTCAACTTCAAATTATCGTCAGATGTACTCAAATATTTCAAATGATCGGTGATGAATAAGACCCCCCCCCCCCCCAAAAAAAAAAAAAAAAAAAAAAATCCCATTTAAAAGACATCAATAGCTTTCTTGACTGCCTCAGTAAAAATCACGTTCATTATTTAACATTACATGTAGATTGTAATGTTTACATAATTATTTCACAAGGCTACTGAAATTTCTACAGGTTTCGTTCTTATTTTTGTATTCATCCGATGATATACGAGGGTAAACATGTTTATTTCGACTGGGTGAATATTAGTTGGATTGGAAAACAAAAATAAATGAAAAATGAATTTATTTCACCACGTTAATTAAAACACACATACTTAAAGTGCGAAGATTATCAAATCAATAATTGATTGTCTTGGAAAGGGAAGTCTAGACATAAGAGTCCAAGCACTGAAATTATAGCACTGCCGCAAAATCTCTTTGGGATGCCTGGTGACCCCCAACTTTTTTTTAATATCTCGTGTCAGCTGTAGCAATATGGTCCCGTATCTCACTGCGTTGTTGGTAGCTGTTGGTTATCGCATCGAGTCCTCTAGTCCTCTGTTTGCGAAGCGGAGTTTAGGTATTGGGTGATGTACCGTTAGCAAGTTGACCATGAGATGGAGCTTTTCAAACAGTTTTTTAAACATTACGTTAGGGCAGAAAGTTTTTCTGTTCAGTATCGCTTTAAATATTGGCTACAACTTTAAGAATATTAAACATTACAATTTGAGATTTGTTAATGATGTCGTTACAATAAAAAATGATAGACGTATAGATCATCAAACAATTAATTTTTTTCCTAAGACAATCCTTACAATAATGGTAAGAATCATTTAAGAATTCTTCACTTTATTTAAACGACTTTGATAAAGTTAAACGGTTTCTTCGAATCTTTTTTGTTCATAGTGCGATCATAATAAAATTATATCAACATTACTGTTCAATGAATGTGAGTTTTTTAAGAGGCCTATCCGATATTTTTATTTTCAAGTGAAAACAAATACTTAATTATTCTTATTAGCAGTACTGTCAACAGTTTGTATGGCTGTATGATGTCAACTGGAAGCCCATTATCATAAGGTTTAGAAGGGGAAAATGTCTTCTCCTTTCTAAGGGCCCGTTACTCATACCACGGCAATTATTCTTTTCTTTCTCTGCCCACGACACTGTAAAGCAGCCCGCGGAAGGAAGACCGGTATTTAAAATAATTAAGAGACGTAGTTTAAACTTTTAAATTAAATGGCAAGCTATTAATTGTTCGATTCTATTTTTTGTATTGCTTTAAAGTGTCTCTATCTCCGTACCCCCCTCTCTCTCTCTCTCTCTCTCTCTCTGTGTCTCTTGCATCACTTTTTAATAGTGTTTTTCTCTCTTATTCCATTCTATTCAAATGTTCATATCTATATAAATTATCATCATTTCGGGCGATCTCACTACTATTTCCCACGTGTCTAGCAAATGTACATTATATTTGACACCATAAATTACTGATGTTTTAATGGACTATACACGTAGACTAAATCGTGTTGCAAGAATTAACTTTGCAATATAAGTGTCGTATCCGTGCAATACTATTCTATAACTGCCAACATAATACTGTGCAGGGGTTATTTTTAATTTGATTGAATATATCTATATACTGTTATATAATAGCTTAAATTTTTATGAGGTATACCTGGTTGTCTATTATTTTATATTTGTGTAATATTTTTAAACTTTCTAGATTGTTGCCTTGATGGAAACAAATGGTGCCATGCCCTAGTTGTAAACTTTTTTATACAAAATTGATATGGAATATTTAAACATGTTTTATAAATTCATGACTAGAAATCTTGGATGTGAAACTTTTTTACATTGTGGAACCTTGTCGATTTCAGTTCTTCATTTTAGAAAGCAAATTCTGTTTAATTTGTTAACAACTTTACACACATATTTTTTTTCTTTTTCAGAATGACTGTCCCACCCTGTGTTTGTATAAAGCAGTGTGAGGTTATTTGTGAAGTATTTCAAACTTTTATTTGAACAAATTAGCACCCGCCTCAGTGCTGTCTCGCAGCTAACATTGCACTGTGTTGTCATCCATAGCAATTTTTGTGTAGTTATATGTGCAATGTATACCAATAGTAACTATATAAGCATTTTAAATATAAACTGTGAATCAACAAACAGAATCGAGCAAAAGCAGTACAACTTCATGAAAGTATATAATGTTAGTCCCTTAACTTGATAAAACAATTGTTTATTTTGTATCTTTTACATTTGTGTTCAATTGACTGTCTTATATTGTTACCTGCCTTTGAATGTAATAAATCAGACGTGAAAAAGGGTGCACCAAATCAAATATGTCTTTAACGTGTTTTATCATTTTATCAACGTTGTACAATCCATTGATGAATGCATTGACAAATCGAAGATAATTCATGGACGTGAACATTTGAATAGTCAAAGATAGTTTCAGTTAAATAATAAAATGAAGTGAAACTAAATTGAGAGAGAGTGAGAGGGGGAGGGGTACGGTAGAGAAATTTGTTTAAGGAGAAGAAGAGAAATGCATTATTCTTTTAAAAAAACCAGGATGAACATAGGACTAAACGAAACATTTTTCGGATATAAATAGAAAATATAGTATTTTAAGGGGAAAAGAAATTAAAGAGATAGGAAATATATCAGGGTACGATTGTTCATAATATATAGTTTCCTTTTTGTAAAATTCGATTGATGAATTACCGTAACAAATTAAAAAACACCTGAATGATTTATTAATTTTTTATTTATTGTATTGTATTGTATTGTATTTATTCAGACAAGCATGTCTAGGGATGCAGAAAAGGGTTTGAAAAACCCGTACAAGTCTGCATCCCTGATAAAAAGCAAAGTTCACAAATATTATTATTGCATAACATAGTTACAACAAAAAAATGATATCAAACACGATAATACATCAAATAATTATATACACAATGTAGTTTAGAGCGAAAATAAATACATAAAATATTATTGATTGCAAAACAGCATTATTGAATATACAAATGATTGGGTATTTCAGGGATCAAAATGCTATATAAAAAAAATTTGCAGCATGATCTAAGGTAAAAATTAAAATATAGTTGATATTGCGCGAATTTGGATGTAATTGTATAAAAATGTAAAAACAAATTGTTATTGCGGAGTTTAAAAAGTTAAATATGTAAGCAACTTTTTAATGATATTTTGAAAGTTGAAAGAGATGGACTATTAATAACATTACTTGGGAGCATGTTCCACTCATTGGCAGTTCTTATATAAAAAGAGTTTTTGAAATAATCTGTTTTTGCAAATGGTACGTACATTTTCATATTATGATCATTACGCCCAATTCTGTGAGCACGTATAATTTTTTCAATCGGACCAACATTTACCATATTATTTATTATTTTATAAAACATGACTAATCTGTGGTACTTGCGTCTTTCTTCTAATTTTGCAAAACTTGATTTTTCTAATAGTTCATGGTAACTTGTTTCCCAGTCTCTAAACATCATTCTTAAATATCGTTTTTGGACACGTTCAATAATATTTATATGTGAAACTCTATAGGGGTCCCATGCAATACAACAATATTCTAGACATGGACGTATAAGAGAGTCATATAAGGTTTTAAACACAGAACGTGGGCAATTAAGAAAATTTCTTTTGATTATAGCTACAATCTTACTACACTTTGCGTATGTTTCGTTACAATGAGAATTAAAATTAAGGGTATCATTTATAGTAATGCCCAAATACTTTTCTGACTTAGTGTTAATTAATTTATGTCCACCCAATTTATATTCATACTGTGGTTTAGAGGACTTTCTTGACATTTGCATTATCTTACATTTGTTTACATTGAAATCAAGTAGCCATGAATTTGCCCACTTATCTAAATTTTCTAAATCCTTTTGTAAAAGTTTGCAATCTTCAATAGAGTGAATAGGCCTATATAAAATACAATCATCTGCGTAAAGTCTTATAGTTGAATCAATATTATAGGAAATGTCGTTTATGAAACATAAAAATATGATTGGACCTAAAATTGTCCCTTGTGGTACACCTGATTTTACGTCTACCCAATTAGAGTATTCACCATTGAGGACGACTCGTTGTGAACGATTTTTCAAAAAATTCATGATCTTTTCATCAAAAAATTTATGAAAACATTTATTCAGGATGAAATTGTGATCAGCAAAACTGTTTTCCATCATGATCTTGATAAACGACATACAACATCAAAATCTTTATAAATACAACCAAAAATACAACACAATATAGTTACACATATAACAATGCATAAACACTGAAATATCATACTGACATCAGGTTTAAACTGTATTATAATACAGAAAAAAGAGAGGGTTAGAATGTGAGAAAGCCCTGAACAATCACCAAACGAAAACGAGTGCACGCATTTCTCATTTTCATATCTTCAAGGTTTCTGAGGGCACAAATTGCACAGTTCAACTTAAAAAGTTCAATCAACTTAAAATATAGTAGGTTTCGATGTTCCAAATAATATGAAACCGTCAAATAAAAAAATCCGAAGAGAAGTGGATTTCTGAGATAAGTTAGATATTGCAACAACGATAGAGTCTTCTTTTCGAAGTACCTTAGCTTTACATCAAATAAGAGTGCCTTTACTTGTTTATGATCGTGCTAAATTCTACCACATACCCTGCTTGCCCCAAAGTTGTTAATTAAAAAGAAAATATTTGATTATTAAAGGGTTAAAAATGATTATGTTTACAATTATCAACAGCTTTCAACGTTTCACAATTGCAGCCTTCCAACAGGAAAAGGAGAAGTAACAAAACGTTAGACGTTACGATATTTTGTTTTCTACGAAGTTTTGAAAGGCTGTATGTCTTTCCCACTAATGTTGCCTTGCCTCCGAGTTCTTTAAAAGGCCTTAGATGCTTAGAATATTCGGAAGGTAAATTTATCTTGGTTCTTGCTCTGTCTTTAATGAAGAAAGTGTGTATGACAAAGCATCCATGGTTTTCCAACACGATGATTCGATTCTTTTAATCTTTCTTGAATCAAGTTTACTCCTCCAAGAATCAACGACCTTTTTAGTATCACGCGTCCTAGAAAAAGGATCTTTATTACCCTGAATATTGTTTACGCCTTGAGTATTTTTTTTAATCCAAGATATTACATTGTCGTGTAACTGCATGCCAAGCTTGCCATATATTCGCTTCGTTTCGCCGATGGGATCTTGAGCTAAATCTTCAAATCGAACTCTTATGTACCTATCTTTCAGCCATTCAGGAGTACTGGAATCGAAAGCTATATTCCGCTGCATGTGATCACACAGGTCCAAGACCTCGTCTGCTCTGGGACCCTTCCGTCGGAGAAGATCTTTATTTGGTTGTTTTAGACTCCATCTTGAGTTCATGACAGCCCTTGGATCCCTTACGAGGTGAAGAATCTTGACATTCAAGCCAGGATCCTCAATAAATGTCTTCAATTCAGAGATATTCTGGACCCGGATTGTCTTAAGAACAGTGTAAGGACGATCATTGCATAAGTCATTCAAGACAGATCCTATCTTAGGCTCAGGTATAAGTAGCACTGGACAAAGCACAGAAGATCCCTTGATCGCTGCATTGGACTTACATGAATCAAATGATTTTTCTCCGCGGTTCAACCAAGAACGACTGGATGGATACTCGTCTGAAAAGTTACATCTCAATGTGTGATTCCAAACATCTTTGGCAATCCTGGTGAACTGATCATTTTTTAATGTATGATCTAATACAGATTTCATGGGAATATAGAGAGGTTCGTATAAATAAAAAACATGTGGGTTGGCGTTAAACAACTCTCCAACGAATGATGAACCAGATCGTTTGGCGGTAACGATTACTACTTGGACACTTGGATTTGTCGTCAGAGTTTTGCCAGTCAACTCATCATGCGATTCTTCTTTTCTGCGTGGTGGGGCCAATATCTCATACTGGTCTAGACGCAGATCTTTGTGCTTAGACTTAGACGTAGATGGGGTTGGTGATTCTGTTGTTTTCAGCCGGGATCCTTCAGAAGAATCATCCTCATTCTCAGACAGCATTTGTAGTATGTCATCGATCCCATCCTTTCCTGTGGAATTAGACTCGTAGACCAGTCGTGTCTGGTTTGTTGTGTAGATGCCGAGGTCTGTACCGGACTCGCTTTCTCTGTGTCTTGGGATTAAGGCATATTTACCTATAGATGATAAAATGAAGAAAAAAAAACTTGCTCTTAAATTCTTGAAGCGAAGTATTGTTAAGAGATACAGATTCAAAAATTGAAACAAGACTATCAAAATGCTCCTCAAGTGCTAGCGACTTTGTAACAATTTTCGTCTATTATATTTGGAAAGAATAGGAGCAAAATATTGGTCTAACCTCACAATCTTTACTGATTTTCAGATTTTTCGACATGATTAAAGCCTCATCTCTCATTTGAAAGGATTAATCGGTAAAGACTAAGACTAAAATTGAAGGATGCAACAATACACCCTATTTAAGGGGTGATGTCATGTAATGTCATTGAAAACATACAAATGTTAAATTTCGCTTTTCGAGTATAATATTTAATCAAATGTGACATTATGAGCGGATCAAGTTATAACCCCATACTGTACTATTCCCTATCTAATTGTTGCTAGAATTGCGTTCATTCTTTATTAGAACAATAATCCACTTTGTCGCAGATCATATTTGAATCTTCTATACTTCATCAGGAATCTGAAATACGTGAATTGAAATTTGTTAACACTTTTAAACGTAAATACAACAAATATTTGATGGACTTATATTACTGCTAGCTAAAGATTTCAATGGAATGTGTTTTGAGTTCCTTTGCTAACTATGCAATATCATTTCAATTTCAATGGTTGTTAAGTTCATTATATTTTACATGTAATTGTGATTTGTTTTACTTGTTATTATAGCTTGAATTAAATCATAAGACTTTTTTTTTTTACCCTGTATGTTTTATTATTGCTTGGCAAAATAAATTGAATTGAAGAATATGACCGCGAGTTAAGCTACCTTACCATGTTTTGTAGCTCTTAGCAAATATACATGAATGGTTTCTCTACTTTTTAAAAAGTACAAGTATGATATTTAAAGCTCAACTGCCGTAGTTTACAGGAGGGATTAGACTGCCCTGCAAGGTCACTGGACAGGTGGTTATCTCATCAACTCAGCTCTCAGTTAACATAAGAAAAAGAGGATCATGGGGGACCAATGGTCACCGATTAGGCATTGTTTGTTATATAGAGGGCGCAAGTAGCTACAAGTAGTGCAGTGGGCCTTTAAAGAGAAAATTTAGTACTGGTAAAGATTATTAAAAAATATTACAAAATTATAGGTGAGATTTTGTATCTTTTTTTTGTCTGTCAGTTCTTTGGGAAAATATCCAAATAGAAATGTCTCCTGCAAAGTATATTGCTCTTAAATTGCCGTTGTTTTCCAAATAAGAAGAGCTAAAAAGTTTGGTCCATTTGTGCACAGCCCCACAATACAACGCTACGTCCTACGTGCAGTATGTGATCAGCAGCAAGGACGGGTATCTTAATTTCGATTATTTGACAATTTCAAAGTATACATTAACTCTTAGTTCATTCTTTAATGAATTGATTTATTAATTAAAAACGCGAAAAGGGAACTAAGTGCTATTTTCCATTCGTTTCCAGTGTGTTCACAATGCATTCGCATTTACCTTGAACTGTATATAAAAAGGAAAAATTACCGCTTTAAAATGATAGGTCTTGTTGTACATAAACGATTTACCAAACTCAACAAATTATTTTAATTTTAGACTTTTTGCCGATGATTCTAACTTGTTTCATACGTTTCCACCGAGACAGAATTTAATTGATATGGATAATATAGTTAATATGCATCTTGACAAGGTGACCAAATGGTGTAAGGTGAATAAACTTACAGTCAATCTATTAAAGACTAATTATTTGTTAATAAGAGGGAGTAGGCAATCAGTAGTGACTCAAGGGGTGCTAAAAATAGCAGAGACTGAAATAGCCCAGGTTGATGTTGCATCATTTGTAGGAATTTATATAGATCAACACTTGACGTGGAAACCTCATATCCAAAGGGTTAATAAGTTTATTAGGAAAAGAGTTGGTGTTTTATATAGATTAAGACAGTTTGTGCCAAGGCGTGTTTTATTGTTACTGTATAAGACGTTAATCCAACCGCATATGACCTACGGAATTGAGGTTTGGGGAAGTAATTATGAAATGAACATGAAGTGTTTATTATTAAGCCAAAAGATGGCACTAAGAGTTATAACGTTTAGTCCAATTAGGACTCATTCACAACCGATATTCCAGGAGCTAAAATTATTGAATGTGTATCAACTCCATAAATTATCTGTTTGTGTTTTTATGTATCAATTATTGAATGATAAATTGCCACAGTCTCTAATTCAGTATTGCTGTTTCATAGAGCACAACTATGAAACTAGACAAAGAGAATGTAAGAAGTTAAGTGTGCCTAAAGTAAGGACAACGCAAGGTAAATTTTCAATGTCATTCAGAGGCACACGCTTTTGGAATGATCTACCCCTTTCTGTAAGGGAGAAAGCATCAGTGTCTTGCTTTCGTAGAACTCTTATATCACAAATGTTAATAGAATAGTTGTTTATAACTTAGAACCAAGGCTCTTGCCTTTTTGTAAATATTTTGTTATATAATTCTTCATCTTTTATTTAGTGTAAAATACCAAAGCTTTGTATATAAGCACAGAACACATTTACCCTAGATGTAGAATAGTTTGTAGCTTAGGTATGAATTCAATAGTTATTCATATTTATTCATTACATTCTCATTTATTGCTGTGATATTTTTTGTGTGTTAGTAGTACTAGACACGATTAGCATTAAATGCTATTTTCTGGTCCCATTTATCCTTTCAATGTTAATTAATCATTCACATTTGATTGTTATATTGATGTACTTTTTGTTTTGGATAATAAACTTCAAACACAAACTCAAACTCAATTATCAATGTGTGCATAATATTTCGTTATTCAGTAATTCAGTGTTTTGCATTTACCTTGTTCAAAAAGCAAACCATACGCAATGATGAGTAGACATACTGCGAAGACTAGCGACGCCCATGCTCTGAACGTGAAAGACTTCAAGAACATCTTTGCTTGACAGACGGTTGTTGCAGAAGGACGGGGGAGGGCGCTGGTCAGTAGATTCCTCCTTGAGCAAATGGTATTAAAAAAAAACTTTATGAAATATAATCTTGAACGGATAACATTGTGAAAAGGAAATTGGAAATTAACTGAAATATTTTTAACACACAAGGTTTTCAAGTTCATTTGTGAAGAATGTTTGCATTTAGAAAAGACGGATTGAGTGGGGTAGTTCCAGAGCTGAGATGCAGAAAGCCTGAAACAATCAATGATCTGACTTCCCCTACTCCTCTTTGCTCTTCATTCTTTACTCTTCATTCTTTGATCTTCATTCTTAGCTCTTCATTCTTGGATCTTCATTCTTTGCTCTTCATTCTTTGCTTTTCATTCTTTGCTCTTCATTCTTTGCTTTTCATTCTTTGCTCCTCATTCTTTGCTCTTCATTCTTTGATCTTAATTCTTTGCTCTTCATTCTTTGCTTTTCATTCTTTGATCTTCATTCTTTGCTTCTCATTCTTAGCTCTTCATTCTTTGCTTTTCATTCTTTGCTTTTCATTCTTTGCTTTTCATTCTTAGCTCTTCATTCTTTGATCTTCATTCTTAGCTCCTCATTCTTTGCTTTTCATTCTTTGCTTTTCATTCTTTGCTTTTCATTCTTAGCTCTTCATTCTTTGATCTTCATTCTTAGCTCCTCATTCTTTGCTTGTCATTCTTTGCTTTTCATTCTTTGGTTTTTATTTTTTGATCTTCATTCTTTGCTCTTCATTCTTTGATCTTCATTTTTTGCTTTTCATTCTTAGCTCTTCATTCTTTGCTTTTCATTCTTAGCTCTTCATTCTTTGATCTTCATTCTTAGCTCTTCATTCTTTGCTTTTCATTCTTTGCTTTTCATTCTTTGCTTTTCATTCTTTGCTTTTTATTTTTTGCTCTTCATTCTTTGATCTTCATTCTTTACTTTTCATTCTTTGGTCTTCATTCTTTGCTCTTCATTCTTTGCTCTTCATTCTTTGCTCTTCATTCTTTGCTTTTCATTCTTTGCTCTTCATTCTTTGCTTTTCATTCTTTGATCTTTATGGAAAAAATTATTTTATTAGATTAATTTTATCCTACAGGGTTGCATAATGTTAATCCTAGTCAAATATTCTGTGTGAACTAAAAGGAAGTCCGAGCATTACTCAATGACTGTTTTAATCACAGTATGGGCATATGGGAATACATACAGTGTACTCTTGATTTGCTTTATGATTATTGTAAATCTATATTTGGTCGGATTGATATTAAACTTCTCTTTCCCGGAATTTGAAAAACACTTTTCTGGCTTCATATTGCAATCATGGTGTACGAGATGGTATATATACATACACTGTCACTCATATAGTTGGAATATTTGTTTTTACCCCGCTTTATGGAATTATTTAAAAAATGATTTATTCCTAATAAATCTAGATAATAGTATACATTTCTCTGTGTGCCATGCCTTGAGCCATAATGCATGGCCGTACAGAGGATTTTTTATGTTGGAAACCGACGGGAAATTTAATAAATTATTGAAAATTTATTGCATTTTCTTTTTTTCTTTTTATTTGTGGGAACTGCCCCCTACACTAGCCCCCCACTGCGTACAGTCATGGTTCAGTGACAAAGCAATGGCCTCGTAAGGTAACCCGAAACATGCTCCGCCGACGATTGCTCCGCCGACATTTACTCCGCAAAACGCGACAATTGCTCCGCGACATTTTCTCCGCGACATTTGCTCCGCCGACAATTGCTCCGCCAACATTTGCTCCGCCGACATATGCTCCGCCGACATTTGCTCCGCCGAAAATTGCTCCGCCGACAATTGCTCCGCCGACATTTGCTCTGCCGACATTTGCTCCGCCGACAATTGCTCCGCAAAACGCGACAATTGCTCCGGTGACAAATGCTCCTCGAACGACAGTTGCTCCGCCGACATTTGCTCCGCCGACAATTGCTCCGCCGACAATTGCTCCGCAAAACGCGACAATTGCTCCGGTGACATTTGCTCCGCCGACAATTGCTCCGCCAACAGTTGCTCCGCCGACATTTGCTCCGCCTGAAGCGACACTTGCTCCGGTGACATTTGCTCCGCCGACAATTGTTCCGCCCAAAAAGTGTCCCATAAAATACAAATGCTACTAGTACTACGACAAATGCTTCGCCGACAATATTTTTATTTTCACGGGTTATTTTCTTTCTTTTTTTTTCTTCATTTTCTGAATGCATTTCATGAAATAATGTAGATGAAATGAAATGAATGCATGTTGATGACAATAATAATAACTAGATTTGTAATACTTGTTTTGAATAAGTATAGGTGCTCTGGTCTAACTAAAATTTGAGACAAAATAAAGGGCAAATTTAAGATAGTTTATTGTCTCAGCTACAACATACTCGAATTTCAGCGTAAACGAAGCTAAAACGACGGAGATATTGCTCGCGAAAGACGGAAATGTAGAACCCAGTTTTGAGAAAAAGTAATGTCCCTTAGAGAATACACGCAAAATGTGAGAAATTGACATGCCTCCTTTAGTCGCGAAAATACGACATGATGATTTATCAAAATGAAAAATCGTAACAACATTTGTAGAAAATTGTCTCAGCTAAAACATATCAAAATTTGGAACAAAATTGATCAATATTTACAAAGATACAATCAATTTTCCAAAAATATGCTGACGTCATAATATGCAAATTGAAATTTTGAGTTCGGAGGCCATTATGATGGCGTCATGAGTTAATTTAAGGTCAAATGAGACATGAAATCATATCTCCGATTCATACTCCATCAAAATATGAAAAAAAATTGGGGTCACCTTGCATCCTAAAGAGCTACAATGGATTTTGCATAGGCATGTTTTTGCCCATATATGCTTTGTATTACAAGAGCTCGCGCGCACGGAAATTTATCTTTAACGGTCGATCATTCCGTCATTAATAGTCATAAAGAGATAAACATGGTATCAATTTTTTTGTAAAAATATGTGGAATATTATGAAAGAAAAAAAATGGCGATTCTATGTTGTGCAATAGTTTTACGCGCGATAACGTGCGCGCATTCGCATGTGCGCGATTTTTTATAAAATGCTTAGAATGGCCTAAAACGTATGCAAAATGATTTTGAGACGATTTTGAGGATTTCAAAATTTTGCGCGCGCATTGACGCACGGAGGTACGCGCACGCTCGCGTTCTTTGACCTGAAATTGACCGGACGCATATTGTCCTTGATCATGATAAATATGAATGAGAAATAACCTTTGGTTATGAAGATATGATCATGTGTTGATTTTCATCAAATTTTACAAAATGGCGCCTAGATGACGTCATCAGTGAAGGTCAATGTTGAAAACGTTATTGTGCTTTGTACATATGCATATAAGGGGGGGGGGGGCAAATTTGAAGGTATTTGATTGAGCCATTTTCAAGTAATCGTGCTTACAAAAAAAGTGGTTCGAAATAGGAAAAATAAACTAGATTTGTAATACTTGTTTGGAACAAGTATAGGTGGGCTGGTCCAACTAAAATTTGAGACAAAATGAAGGGCACATTTGAGATAGCTAATTGTCTCAGCTACATCATACTCAAAGTTCAGCGTAAACGAAGCTAAAATGACGGAGATATTGCTCGCGAAAGACGGGAATGTAGAATCCAGTTTTGAGAAAAAGTCATGTCCCATAGGGTTTACACGCAAAATGTAAAAAATTGACATGCCTCCTTTAATCGCAAAAATACGCCATGATGCCTTTGTCAAAATGAAGAATTGTGTATACTGCATTTGTAATGAATCGTCTCAGCTAGAACATATCGAAATTTGGAAGAAAATCGATCGATATTTACAGAGATATAATCAATTTTTTTAAAATATGCTGATGTCATAATATGCAAATTAAAATTTTGAGTTCGGAGGCCATTATGATGACGTCATGAGTTAACTGAGGGTCAAATGAGACATGAAATCATATTTCCGATTCATACTCTATCAAAATATGGAGAAAAAAATTGGTCTGTATTAGATACAGCCCACCTAATAAATAAATAAAGGCAATTCTAACGAAATTATAAGGTGGTCTGTACGATATACAGCCCACCTGATAAATAAATAAAGGTAATTCTAACGAAATTATAAGGTTGTCTGTACGATATACAGCCCACCTGATGAATAAATAAATAATAAAGGCAAATCTAACGAAATTATAAGGTGGTCTGTACGATATACAGCCCACCTGATAATAAATAAATAAATAAACGAAGGCAATTCTAACGAAATTATAAGGCGGTCTGTACGATATACAGCCCACCTGATAATTACAAAAATAACATTAGTAACACCACCAACCATAATAATCATTGTTGTCATTGTTATTGTGATACTGCTTCTAGTACTACTCCTATTACATGTACTAGGGTTTGTTTGTTTGTTGTGTTTGATTGATTTTATTTCTGCGTTCAAAAATATACAAATTCAAAGTCAAAGTACAAAATTTCGAACAATAACAAATACAATGAATACAATGTTTACAAAAGTAATTAAATGAAAAATCATGTTCAATTATATCATTCGATAAACATGTACGAAGCATACAATAACATAAGAAATATGAAATATTTTCAATAAATTAGAGAGGTAATTTGGAACGCAGGAGACCACCATCGTGAGCGGTTAGGCTGGAGATGGATGGCGGCCTCGTAAAAAGAATTGGCGACATAACTCTCTTCGAAAAACTGAGTGACCAAGAGGGTGCGGTGCAAGTGCAGGTGCAGTGAGCAGTTGCATGATAAAGAATAAATAAGTCACGGTTTTGTTATACTAATTTAGAGAGGGGGAGCATATGATTGTATTATTTGTCGTTTAAGTGTAGCTTTTAAGGAGTAGATGGTTGAACAAGACTTTATGTTGTCGGGTAAATCATTCCAAATGTCCGGGCCAGAATGTCTAACATATTTGTGTGTTATTGATAATTTGGGGTTTGTAAGATGGAAGTTTCCAGATATGCGAGTAGAGTATGAATGAACGGAATTATTAAACCTAAACATGTTATCAAAGGATGGTGGAAGCAGATTATTAATGTACTTAAACATAATAACTGCTACTTGAGTAGTGTCAGATCGAAATTTTTTAGTGTTTTAAGTTTATAGAATAAAGGATCAGTGTGAGCTAAGAAATGCGAACCTGTACAAATACGTATGGCTTTCTTTTGCAGTTTGAAAATAGAATTGATTTTTGTCGAACCACAATTTGCCCATACACTATTACAATATGTTATATACGGGAGAACTAGCGAATTATATAGTAGGAATAAGGTTGCATGGGGTAGAAGAAACTTTAACTTGGAGATTATTCCAATACTTTTGGAAATGCACAATGTACTAGGGTTCAAATTCAGTTCTCTTTAATTTATTTGACCCAGTACTGATGATCATAATTTTATCTACCATGTGATTGTCATGTGTACGCCACACCGAATAGCACTAGCTCACATTTTGTTATTGTTGTCAAGAACTTATTGGCATGCAGCCAGTAGATTTTCATCATGACTTGTGTTTGATCTTGTATTGAAAAAAGATCAAACACATCATCATAATCTACAGAGTGCAACCAAAAATTTCTTAACAACAATTGAAATTTCTTTCAGGAAGCCTAACACTAAAAGTTGTTTTTGATTCAAAGAGCATCGTAGAGACGATGAACAAATAAGAATAATAATACATTCACTTCTATTTTCCCCGCCAAATAATCCGAACAAAAGAATCAACCAAGGGTAATCAACTGTTAAACGAATTTATCATGAGTGCTTGAAAAATTAATTAATACTGCTTGTCAAATATTATTGAAGAACAGCAAAGGCGAACGCGATAAACGCTACAATTCATTGCTTGCATTGCTTTTCTCTCAAAATTACCGTGAGATATCAAGCTACATAGAACTATGATCGACACAAAAGATATTGTCTTGAAAACAGTCAGAAACATTAGAACTTGAATGAATAAAACATAATGCAAATGAATAAGACTAGAATGAATAGGACACAAGTTAATTTTTACCATTTAAATCATCCAGTACCAAATACCTGAGCAAAATTTGAACCAGATGCATTTAATGGTAAACTTAAAGACAATGATTCATGACAATTGTCAATTGTCATGAGTTTATCGTCTAGACGTATTGCAAAAGATAATCAGAATAATAATGATCAGAATGATACCTCTACTATAAGGCCTAATTCTACATGTACTAAACTACACTACTGCCATTGTAGATTATGCTGATAATACAGATGATAATAATGATATGATAACAATTATAATAATACTATATACTTATACTAATCGTCATCAAAATCATCATGTTCATCTTCATCATAATGATAACAATAATAGTGATTATAATAATTACAATAATAACTTATCTTAACGATAATAATCATGATAAGGATAATAATCACAATAACAAACATAATAATTACAAAATAACATTAGTAACACCACCAACCATAATAATCATTGTTGTCATTATTATTGTGATACTGCTTCTAGTACTACTCCTACTACATGTACTAGGAAGAAGGAGGGGAAGAGGAAGAATCTTATTGTTTATTTTTTGTATTATCGAGGCATACAAATGCACAGGGAGGTAAGAGAGGGAAAAGTAAGGCGACGAAGAGGGAGAGAGAGGGAGAGAGAACGAGAGGGGGTAGCCTATGGCCCGGGTTCAAATTCAGTTCTCTTTAATTTATTTGACCCAGTACTGATGATCATAATTTTATCTACCATGTGATTGCCATGTGTACGCCACACCGAATAGCACTAGCTCAAAAGATTTTACACACTATATAGTAAAGCTACATACACTTAACTGAAGGAAAGAAACCCAAAGAAAACGGACTGGATATTATTGAAAATACTATTCTAAACAAGAATGTACTACATGTACTACATTACGTTACAATTTCACGAGAGAAGTAGAACTCGAGAGGGGAAGAAAAGAAGAAGTGATGAAAATGAAAGAAGACTAATAGCATGAGAGGAAAGAAAAGAGCTAAGAAGACAAGAAAAGGGTGTAAAAAGGAAAAGGAAGAGCACGAGAGAGAGAGAGAGAGAGAGAGAGAGATAGCCTTGAGCTTTTGATCGGCTAATGAGTAATAAATGAAACAGATTTTGAGCGGAGTAATTATCTTTCGCCGGAGAACTTGCATAAGGAGCTAAAACTTGATGTTTTTTAAATCAAACATTATGGGGAATAGCAAAAAACGGCTGAGCATTTATTGCACTAATTGCCAGAGGAGCATTCATGTCTTCCATGAGGCCGCACTTTTGGATCAGAGAGCAATTTAATTGTCGGTTGAGCAATGTCTTTTGCGGGGTACTTTTGGGGAGGAGCAACAATTATTGCCGTAGTAGCCTTTGTATTTTACGGGGCGGTTTTTTAGCGGAGCAAATGTCGGCGGAGCAATTGTCGGTGTCACCGGAGCAAGTGTCGCTTCAGGCGGAACAAATGTCGGCGGAGCAATTGTCGGCAGAGCAAATGTCACCGGAGCAATTGTCGTGTTTTGCGGAGCAATTGTCGGCGGAGCAACTGTCGGCGGAGCAACTGTCGTTCGAGGAGCATTTGTCACCGGAGCAATTGTCGCGTTTTGCGGAGCAATTGTCGGCGGAGCAAATGTCGGCAGAGCAAATGTCGGCGGAGCAACTGTCGGCGGAGCAATCGTCGGCAGAGCATGTGTCATGGAACCCCTCGTAACTGTGAGGCCCCAGGATCAAAACCGTGTTGATGTGCTATATTAGTGCCCTTTTGTGGGGGCATTAATCCTCATTACTGTCATTTATGACTTAAGGACGTAGGTCCCCTAGTTGATAAGCATAGTAGCATACACATGCTTTAGCAGTCACGCAAAACAAACACTGGCAAATTATTATTCAATAAATTCTGAGAATGTATACTATTATCTAGATCTATTAGGAATAAATCATTTTTAAAATAATACCATAAATTGGGGTAAAACAAAAATATGCCAACTATATGAGCGACAGTGTATATATAATGTGAAAATTCAACAAAAGATGACGCAAGATATCTCTATTCACATAAGCTTTCGTCCTTCATCAGAGAAGATTTTACTCTAAAACAGGTGCGGGCGCCGCGCCGCGCGCCGGTCGATCCGTCCCAGCCACTGACCTCTACCTCCGACCTCTACCACCGACCTCTACCACCAGCCCGAAAGTCGGTTCGTCCTTTCGAAACACCCTTTCCACCAACCTTTCTATCTCGTGATCAACTGATCGAATGGTGGCTGCATTTGCCAGCGTGTGGACACGAGATATATGAACTTACCATGTTGTATAACACATGTACATCATCTTTGTGTATTACAATCTTCCGATACATTTAGAAATAGTAAATTGTATTAAAATTATGTTATATAATGTTATGTAATAACTGAAAAGATGATTGGTACTACAATACTATTGTTCGATTTCGACTGTCTATTCATTCTTGCGTTTTACTCTGATGAGTGCATGAGGAAAGGCTTAAGTATGGCTCTTTTCAACACGATTCTCCGATTATATAATAACGTTATATATTCCCGTTGACTTGTTTATTTATTTTTTCCATTCATTTCGGTTTATTGTGTCAAAATTCCATGTTAAAACAGTCGGGAGGCTGATACAAACAAAGATTACAAAGTTCAAAGAAATAAAGAGAAATTAAAAATACTTGTACATCAATATGGAAACGATCACAAATATTAGTTCAAGGAATAAATTAACAATAAAAATAATGGAAATTTCAATATATTGCACATCATAATAAAATAAATTGAATTTACATACATGGATGAGTGGGGAAAAAAGAAGATAAAAAAAAGAGAGAGTGGACAAAGCATTTCATTTCCTTTACCCGTAACATTTATATTTTGAGCATTTATATTTTAAACACAATCAACATAAATTGACAGATAAAACGTGATGGTGATGATACCGGATTTATATGTTTTAAAAATAAACAACTCTACTAGCAAATATGAAGAAAGTTGGAAATTAAGAAATGAAATGGGCACCTGCAGAAGATCTAAAGAAGCAAGCGTGTGTAAATAATGTGTAAAAAAAAAAAGTCTAAAAAATAACGAAATTAAACGCAGTGTCTCATTCTGGCATTATTGTACTATATATATATATATATATATATATATACATATATATATATATATATATATATATATATATATATATATATATGCTATGAATTAAAAAGTTGAAATGGGTGCATAAACCAATTCTTAATGTAATGCATTCAACCAATACTTCCTCTCGTAGTTACTTTACCAGATATCAGTCAAATTATATAATGTTAATTCATGTTACTTACTCTTAGCAATACATGCGCTAATTAATTAATTAATTAAAGAACGTCATAACTGAAAATTAATGAAATTTTGTATAAATAGGTTTATGCCTACTATTATGATCTCTGGTTTTTATTTTCCAGTATCTCTACATATTTATAATAAGTGCATCAGTAATACTTCTTCGTCTACTCCAATGTCTTTGTTGATGATTGCTTTCTTCTTTCTGGATATATTTTTGTGAATAATTATTGTTCTCACCCATTTTTACTTTTTGTACCAGTCGGCAGTGTCAGATTTTATCATACCTTTTTAAATGATTTTATCTTCCGTGTAGAAATCTAATCTGATGAAAGACGAAAGCCTATCTAAATAGTATGCGTCGTCTTTGGTTGAACGTTCACATTATATTCTTCACATAAAAGATCTTCATTACATTTGTTGTGATTGTTCAGGTCTGACAAGACGACTTCAAATGTAACATATCATTAGGATAATGGCGGTTATGTAACTTGGTCTATAGGCTAAATAATCGATTTCACGCGTACATGCATGCATAAGTGTCCTTCTCGTACTTACTGTATAATAAGATAACCTAATTTAAAAGCAGTCTGTCGTGGATAAATGAGAGCTTTAGCATATTATGTAGATGAATAATACACTGTTTATCTGGTTGATTTTATATCGTAGCATACAATATGGTTGTATGTATATTAGATATACTCTCATGGCTTATTGCTGGTAGTTCATATACGCAAGTATTAAAAATAAAATAAAAAGACGAGATAGGTTACTACTTCCTAATAGTCAATTAACTTCCAAGTGCTTGTTGGAAAATGGCTATATAATATGATAAACCATGCCTCAACTGAAATGATAACGATGGTATCTTACCTTGATCACTTGCGACGGTGTTGATAACAATATTGATCGTCATGTTCCACTCGGTTTCTTCAGTCTGTTATGTGTGAGTATCTAGCTGTTGACGAACAGAAATAATACGACGTTTGCCGATTTAAGCTTATTCTTGCCAAGTCCTCCTGAAGAGCAAAATACAATGGATATGCAATCAACCATGTGAAGACACAGTATACTCGTATAGGTCCAAAACATGTGTGCTTACTTCGTCCTAATACTTTGCACACATACTATACCGTTTTCGGACTACAGTAGTACTAGTAGTTGTTGACAGTGGCGTATATCGGGATGATAGCGTTAGCGGCAAACTGATGCTCCTTACTGTCCAAACTCATCACCTCAAAGACAAAAACCAGTTTGATACAAGCGTTTGATTCAGATGGCATTGCATGAAATCGATTTGATGCACCTAATTAAAGCGGGATTGGTACCCAAACTATACGAGAGAGCAAATTATTTATTGGTACATTTTGTTTAAAATATGGAAATGTTCAAGGCACCACGATAACCAGGGGCGGCCGAGCGACTTCCAAAGTAAAAGGGGGGCACCCTACAAAGGGAAGTCTCAAAGCAAAAATGTACAAGTTTTAGACATTGATATATACCCTTACATTGTGATTACATTAGGCTATTTTAAAAAAATACACATGTTTAGCGTTCCCGCCCGCTTCCTTTTTTGGGGCCGCCTCCTATTTTTAACATGAAAAACACTGCTAAAATGGATCTATTTCTGATTTAAAATAAAAAAATAAAAAATATCGGCGGCCATCTTGAAAAATAGCCCGACTGTCAGGGAAAATGTACCGAGCGGCCATTTTGAAGAAAAAAAAAGGGCCTCCTCCTTCCTATTTTCCCCCAAAACAGGACGCTAAACATGTTTTTTATTTTATTTGGCTATCAGGGATGATTTCAATTTTTGTTTCACTTTATACACCATAGACATTGCTTAAAGGGAATACAAAGTTTTGGTATGGGGTCATGAACTATGAACATATTGGAAGCATATGCAATCCTATATTCAGTGATCGTTGTCGCGGTTGAAATCGAGTCTAAAGTTATGAAACTGTAAATAATAAACTCTTTATGTTGTATATCTCCCTCTCAAGGTCAAGATATTATTTAAGCTATAAAACAATGTTTCTCAACTGAAATCTACGGATTAGCTATTCCCGTTGGGAAATTATATATCACAACTACATATTCTGAGAATTTCATGGTCGCAGCAACCATTGCCCGGCCGTAGGCGCAATTTGAAATGTATCACAATTTACCGGGAGCACCGGTAAATTTTTATATTCAGTTTTTCTCGAAAGCAGAAGTGTTTTAGGAGCTAAATTTTCTAGTGCTTATAATACATCCCAGGGGCATCCAAATATATCAAAATGGGAAAGAATCACTATCCACCCGATTTTCAAAATTTCCCCAAACTTTGTATTACCTTTAAGCATCATGCTTTTCAGATGGGTGTGATGGCCTGAACATTTGTAAGATTTGTGAGGTCGCAGTGCGAAAAATTACATCTTATAAAGAAGAAAAACCCAATCCTGATAGGATTATAAGCACATGCGCATAACGGAAGACTGAAAAGACCTTTGATAATAGCAACATAAGTATATCATCTACAGATGCGTGCGAGCTTTGGGGAAATTGCTCTTAGTCGCTTGAAATTAGGGGCGCGTTTAATGATGAGAGGAGAAGGGGATACTTATCAGAAAAGAAAAGGAGAATGTGTCAAAGTACGAAGAGTAATTATCAAAGGTGAAAATGGGGCACTTCTTACTCCCTCAAAAAGGGGCAGTCGCCAGGGATGAATAAAGTCAGGCATGAGAATAGGAAATTGGCATTTATCTACGGAAAAGGGGCCACATCAGATTTTGATAGGGGCATTTATGAAAAGGGGATAGGTCTCTTATTAGAAAGGAAAAGGGGCACGTATCGTTGTTAGAGATGAAAAGAGGCATCTGAAAAGGGGCAGTCATGTAAATGAAAAAGAGGCACTTATATTAAAGGAAAAGGTGCCTTAGTTGAAAAACAATGGGCAGCGCTCAGCATTTAAAGGGGCATTTATCGGAAGTGAAGGGGCACTTGTCTGAAGTAAAAGAGAGTAACTTTGCGTACCTGAAAAGGGTTGTTTACCAGAGAAGGGGGTACTTATGAGAAGGGGAAGGGGTTCTCTTTTTAATGGGGCACTTATCATTAGTAAAAGGGGCACTTATTAGATAGAAAAAGGGGCACATGTGATATTATATAAGGTGTGCTTATCCGAGTTCAAAAGGGGGTAGTTAGGGGAAGGGGCAATTGTCAAAGAGAAAAGAGGCCCTTCTCGTACTTAAAAAGGGGCACTTACTAGAGATTAAAAAAGGCACTTATGAGAATGGAAAGTGGACACTTATTGCAAAGGAAAATTGGAACTTTCGAAGGAAAAGGGGCACTATTCCTATGTAAAAAGGGGGACTTCTTACAAAGTTAAAGGCGCAGTTTTTCCTAAGTAAAAAGGGGCACTTTTCTGCTTAAAAAGAGTGGGGGCACTGTGTCCCCTGCCCCCTGGGAGGGCAGCTCTGACGATAACCCAGTATGAGCATCATTAATGAGAGTTTCTTCAACGTTTGAAGAGTGATAATAGTTATTCTATTTACTTCGAAAATGGCAAGGGAGCAAGCTTCGTGAGTGTAGATCTTTCTCTCTTGTTTACGGGGATGACGAGGGTGCATACATTGCTTTCCGATAATTTCACAACAGAAAGATTTGAGATGACAAATCAATAATCAATGTAAGGTGAAATTATTTGCATTTAATTTTACCTATACTCGCTTAAACTTTAGTCAACTCAAGATAATCACTGATTAGCTCAAATTGAAAAGCAGTTTTCAGGTTTTAGATTCCAGTTGAATTTTCGTTAACATTCAAATTCATATATATATATATATATATATATATATATATATTTAAAACAAGTTTGAGCAGAGGAGGATATTTTGAATGTATGTGTGTATGTATATGTGTGAGCGTGCTTGTGTGTTTGTATCATGTTATTTTAAAGTTTTTAAACTGTATAATTTATGTGTAGTTTGTTTTTTCTTTTTAAGGCCCCACCACGAGCAATTTGCTTCTAAGGGTGTCCTTTACCGTATTATGTTTACTATGTTACTCATTTGTATGTGCATGTTTCATTTTATGGTTAAATAAACTTTACTTACTTAATATATATATATATATATATATATATATATATATATATATATATATATATTCATGTTAACTTTATTAATACAGTCATCACAATTTAGCTCGATCACTCGCCATAATTTCAATATATCGGATTTTTGTTAGTTAGAGGGTTACAACTTAATCGGTTTATTCGTGAAACCCAACGCATCCAGAGTCCCTGACGATTTAATTAAACAGTACCACAACCTTATCCCTGCATTATATAGCTCTGTGTGTAAAGTGTTTCGAGTCTTCCTTTCATCAAAAGGTGTGACGTAACAACCGACCTCTTGAAAGAAGGTTTTTTCTTTTGTCCTCATCCTTCTTTCTCTCGGCTATCTTTACACGTTCATTCAACTGCAGCTAACCAACACCTTTGGGCTAATAATTAAACTTTGAGAATATAATGCGAGGATCAAGTTGAGGTGTTCCATCCTACGCTGCAGACACCATTATGCAACACGAAAATTAGAAAAAAGAAGAAAAATTGACTCATATGAATAGAATCCTGACGATTTCTTTCGTTTCATCGTATAATCTAACGATACATGTATGTATATTGATGGGTCTACTAGCGTTTTATATTGCGAGAGAACATGGCTCATACCAATGCAGGCGCACCGATGAGACCGTCAATAGACCGATCAAAACTCTTAGCGTCGTGGAATTATGAGAACAAAGGAAGAAGAGTAGACAGTAAGGATTAAGAGAGGGGAGAGAGAGAGAGAAGGGAAGGAAGACTGTTGTAGAAGATAAGGAGAGAGAGAGAGAGAGCGAGAGGGAGAGAGAGAGGAGAGATAGAGGAGAGAGGGAGGAGAGAGAGGAGAGAGAGAGAGAGGAGAGAGAGAGAGAGAGGTGAGAGAGAGAGGAGAGAGAGAGAGAGAGGAGAGAGAGAGAGAGAGGGGAGAGAGAGAGAGAGAGAGAGAGAGGGAGAGAGAGAGAGAGAGAGAGAGAGGGGGTTATTTTGCTCCGGTTCATAACATTACGAACTAGAGCTAATTACACTGAGTTCGAATTAGAAATCTTTTATTCAGATGGTCATATATCTCGGCCAATACTTAACATATTAAATTTTTCATGCTCTTTCGGAAAATGAAGTAAACATTGAGAAATTCTAAAAACAGATGTTTATGATGTCACAGCTTCGGTACTCTATAGGGAATCCTATTATACATTATTGAATCACTCACAACACAGGTTGTACTTGTCTAAAAACCAATGAGAAAGATCACACCTGTCACGCTATTAAGCTGTAGACAAACACGCTCTTAATTTCAGACATGGGTATGTTCTACATTTAGAGTGAATGTATTACAGTTTGATTAAATATTCTTATCTTGATAATTATTAAATTATCAAGATAAGAATATTAAATCAAACTGTAATACCCTCTCTCTCTCTCTCTATCTCTCTCTCTATTAAAGTGCCATATCGTTTCACTTTGGCGATCATGCTGTTCCACAACCCTCGGCTCCTAGCCTTCTGTGTTAGTACCACTCCCAACTCTTTCACTACACTGTACATCCAGTCTAAATGTAGAAAATATCCCATATCTGAAATTAAGAGCGAGTTTGTCTACAGCTTTAAAAGAAGAAATTTATGTATAGCTCCTGGACCATCCCCCCATTCCTCCAACGGCCACTTCAAACTCTTTTAAATTAAAAATATTTATTATATGGTATGAAAAACTAGGTCAAATTTGTTCACATATCAAATGTTCTTTATTTTTAACAGAGTTAAGACGTCAAGTATAAATATGTATATACCGGTTTATAAATATGGGGGAAATCATTCAATGAACATTGTGATGAGAGGGACTCCTGGTGCCAAGTATAATATATAATCTCGTCATGCAGTTTCGTAAAATCGTCTGAATCTCATTAAATCTTTATCATGATTACAAGTACTGGTAGCTCTACACATCGTGAATTTATTGTGGTGAGAGGTGGACTCTATTATTTTATAGAACGAAGCAGTAAACGAAAGACATGAAAAGAATAGAAATGTTTGCACACAGGTCGAAATGACTCTTAACCTATTGGCTAGTCCAGAATCTGCACGGTCCTTTATAATTTCCCTACACTTAATTCAAGCCGTCGAAGATGGCGTTATCAACAAACTCATAATTATGCTCACCAGCCCAGCCTGGCGTCCTTATTTAATGATCACGCCATCATCGGCTAGGAGCAAGTAAGTAGAGAGAGGTTAGCGTTGGTGGTGGAGATCAAAATTAAATAGGCCAGATTCTGGACTACCTATTGGCCCGATCGGAATAGGTACTGAGAGTCTGAGAAGGTATCTGAAGTAAAAATATAATTTTCTCAGACATATCTTATTTATATGCATCAATAATACGAATATACAATTTTAAGTCCAATCTCATTCGATATATGTATTGGCAAAAGGTTTACAAAAGATGTAAAATGGGCGCACTATATGCCCCTTGATGCAGTTGTTTAGATATTCAGTTTTCTGTAATGTAAGCTTACTTGAGCTGAAAATAATTTGTTAAAGAATATTGCAAAACAATTCTTTGGGAAAGGGTAACAAGTTTATTATTCTGAATTTTTGGCAATAAAACATGAAAAATTGTCTCTGATCATTTCTAATAAAATTTAAAGCATCCAAATGGAAACATAATTATGAGGAGTGGCTACCAGGCCTAAACAGGAAGAGGTATTCTAGCTAAGTATAGTAATGTATGGAAGCCGGATAGGCCACGCATACGACCTACAAGGCAGGAGCGACGGTTTGGTTTGTTAGACTAAATATAATTTTCGTACCATAATGAAGTTTTTGGTGAACCGCACATCATGGAATCTTCATGTGGGGGATTTTTGTTTCAATATGAATTCCTCTTTCTCGTCTTTTAAAAGCCTGGACGTGACATGGGCGGCGGATCTTGGGAGGGGGAGGCTGCAGTCCCTCACTTTTTCAGTGTTTAACATATAAACCATCATTTCTATCTACTATAAGCTTCATAATAATTAATATTGTGTCAATCGTATTGTTCGATTACAACTTGGAACAAGAATTTTCTATGATTAAGGGGTCGTGTCCATCCTCTAAACGAAATTTAGAATTGCCCCAAAGTAGTTATATTAACGATTTAAAGCTGTTTAACCCTGTGAGAGAACGGAGAATAGAATTTAAATTTGTCTGTTGATCAAAGTGCTCAAAATACATTTATCCTGCTCGGTCACTGTGCTCTCTCCCAAAAATAATTAATCTTTTCCGTTCAGTCGAATGTTGTGCTCCCAGGGTCTTGACGCGTCCTCCCCCCCCCCCCCCAAAAAAAGATGAAAATTGTTGGTCTTGCTTACAACAAGCTAATTGGAGCACACTTGGAGCCCCCTCCACAACACTCCTTCAAAATATATAAATATATATATATACACATGTATTATGTTTTATAACTGGTCCTCCTCACCCCCGCAACTTTAAAAACACTCCACAGTCCAAGCATGACACTGGGATTAAAATTAAGATTACGTAGGTTGGCATCGAACAAATATTAATTTTAAAAGAGGGAATGTTCAGGCCCATAGCTAAAAAATTGGGATAGAGATTAGGCCAAATAAAAATAAAAAAACATGTTTAGCGTCCTGTCTTTTCGAAAAATAGGAAGGAGGAGGCCCTTTTTTTCCTTTTCTTTCAAAATGGCCGCTCAAAATGGCCGCTTGGTACATTTTCCCTGACAGTCGGGCTATTTTTCAAAATGGCCGCCAACATTTTTTTTTAAAAATCAGAAATAGATCCATTTTAGCAGTGTTTTTCATGTTTTTTATCTTTAAAGGTAAAGACCAGTTATGGTCATGCGATTGCATTGTGAAAGAAACGTTGTGGAATCGATCAGAAAAGGTTGATCATCTAGCATCTAGCATCTGCAAGGTTCTGGAATCATCAAAATGATAATAAATTTGGCCCATTCTTCGTAAAGTTTCAAGCACTATACACAGAAAGATGTATATGGGACTACCCTATATCTCTCACAGACCATGAGAGAAACAAATTTACCAAATATATGAATTAGTAGGCGGTTTCCAGGCAAATTTTTTATCATCATGTATTAGTCAAAACATATTCTTTCACATGATTGGTAATGAGAGCTTCCATTTCATTTTTTGAAATTGGGGCGTTTCCAATACTGGTCTTTACCTTTAAAAAAAAAAAAAAAAAAAAAAAATTATAAAAATTATTTTAAAAAAAATAGGAAACGGCCCAAAAAAGGAAGCGGGCGGGGACGCTAAACATGTATATATTTTGTAATAGCCTTAACACTTCCCAGCAATATATGCAAATTGCTGTTAGTTGAGCTCGATAAATGAGTGATGACTTTATCCACTTAACATTTTCATTCCCTCTCAAATTGAAAATTTGTTTGGTTTCATCGGTTTTTCCTTATTTATAGAGCTAAATACATTCTATTAACGTCTGTGATACCAATATAGTTAAGGAGATTTCAGTGGCATTAATGGAGAAGTGAGCTGGTTCCTTTGATGCTCCATCATTATTTGAACGCATTTGGTTCTATCTGCAACAAGTCTTTGGCAAAGAGCTGATGAGTTTGTAGTCACAGGTACCTTCCTAACTTTATCCGCTTTCATTGTAATATTGCACCATCGGCCATAGCTGTCCAACATCTCCCGGAATGCGTCCAAGTCCTTGTAGAAGTTTGGCCCAATATCAGCTATCTTTCTCAAGAGAGTTCGATTGTAATGATCATACAATATCATATCTGCTTTATTCCACTCTCTAATCTTCTCTCGCTGGTCCTCGCTCATCACTGCGCTCAAATCCGATGGACGTTGGTTCATTTTAACGTACAGTAAATCTTCGAACTCCCAACACAGGAGACGTTTAAGCAGTACCAACGATTCATCAATATAGTCGGTGAGTAGAACCAGTTGTAACTTTTTCTCAAGTTCTTTGATTAATTCTTCTACGTGAGTCATATTGTTATTTATGGAACGTGAACTCCCAAGAATGTCAACCCACTGTCCGTTTCTATATTGGCTTTTAAAAAAACCTTTCCCCCTTTTTCCCCAATAGGTGAGTGGCCGTTTAAAAAAGTTATTGAGTTTTTCAATAGGTTTTACTCCTGGCACTCTCATTGTATTGTAGCCTTCAAAGAAAAAGAATGCCGATTCCCATTGCTTGGTAGGGTCCCGTAAAATGGTAATGAATCTCGGTTCTGGACTCATAAACTGCTTCAATCTCTCCTCATTCTTTAGGAAAATGATATGAAATGTCATCAAGTTGTAGTTCTGGTAGTTTGTGTAATCATGCTCGAGAACTCCTAATGGTGGCAGGATGGTCTTGTTCTCTACCAGGACAGTGCGGAAATGTCCCGTGGTAGGATCATGTCTGTTGGCGAGAAAGGAAAAGTTGTGCCGCTCACCGTATCTATTCAAAATAGAACTGATGGTGGTGCCCCCAGTTTTGTGAGTCTTGATGGAAACCACACTGCTCACTGGTACGCACTTCCTTTGAAGCATGGGTTGCAGGGAGGTTCTGGTCTTGCTTGGGGTCATTACTTGTCTCTTAAATATGGTAGGCCCATCTTTTCCCACCATGAAGGAAACGTAAACCAGGAGGGTAAGGCATGGAATGGAAAGTACCAGGTAATGCTGCGTTTGTTGAGGAAGAGAAACAAAAATTAAACACATTGGGAGGTATACAAATAATAAACTGGGCCGGGACGTGAACTTTCGTATAAAACTCCATTTTTAAAAAAAAGTGAAAGTCTGGTCTTGCCTGGAAACATTTTATAAAAGTTATTTTGTATCTTGATACTTTGAAGTTTTCATAATCATCAAAGTTACACAAATTTAGTCAATCCTGTTTAAATCACATACACTCCACACAGTACTGTACATTATGTCGAAGTATATATTTTTCTCTTCATAGTAGAAATTGGATCTCTTCCCTTTCATATTGACTGTTAGTTCGAGATAAAGAAAACCGCAAGTAACCCCCCCCCCCTCGTGGTAAGTGAGACAAGATGTACTGTCTGTGTAAGGGGAAGGTTGACAAATATGTCCGTTTTATTAAATTATTTATGTCTATTCTAAAGTATTCTCTCAGCTACAACATTTTTTTAATAATAATGATGTTAAAAGACTCATGACCTAAAGTCTATGTGTACCACATTTGATAAATTGTTGATGGCTGTTTAGGAAGATATCTTCGATAATGTGATTTCACAAAATGTCGCCTAGCTTGCGTCATGGTCCATAGGTGAACGATCACACTGACGAGAGGAGATGTTCTATTCATGACCAAAAGGAATAAGCCATTTTTCGTAATGTAATCTTATAAGGGAGTTTACAGATACAATCTGCGCATGGGCAGATAAAGGTCAATTGTACCAAAATGGTAAAACCCACAGAGATGAATACTGGATATGCGCTCACGAAAGTTATGTAACATTATTCATTTATGCACTAACGGTACATTCTATGATACGCAGGTGGAAATATTCTTTTTAAGAGGTCAAACAAAAGTTATTTATAAAGCACATCTAGAACTTTGGCAGTTATTAGTTTAAGATGCTCAAAGTGGAACTTCTCCATGTAATAATAATAATAATAATAAAAACGTTACTTATAAAGCGCTTACCACCGAAGTCTCTAAGCGCTATACACACAAAATAGACTGATATACAATTACATCTTATACAAAACTAAAAATGCAAATAGACATACAAATTACAATACATATGGAATACACGTCAAAGTGAACAGAGTGATTAACAGAGTAATTAATCATCAAACGCAATTTTGAATAAATGTGTCTTGAGACTAGTTTTGAATAGGTTAACATTTTGACAGTTTTTTACATTTAAAGGTAATCTGTTCCAAAGTTCAGCAGAAGCTTTGCGAAAGGAGCGATTACCATAAGAAAGAGTTGACACAGAAGTAGATACGAGGTTTAATTGTGAAGATGACCGTAAACTGCGGGAGGGTTTGTATTCCTCGATTAATTCTTGCAGATAAATTGGTGCCGTTTCATGAATGCATTTATAAGTTAAAACTAAAATTTTGTACATAATGCGGTACCTCACTGGCAACCAATGCAATTCGCGAAGTACTGGGGTGATGTGTTCACAAGAACGCATGCGTGTTACAAGCCTGGCAGCAGAGTTTTGGATTCTCTGGAGTCTTGCAATGTGCGAGTCCGGAAGGCCATAAAGAAGGCCATGAAGGCCAGAAGGCCAGAAGGCCATGTGTAAAAGATCTGTGGATATTTGGGGTCATTTGTACCATGTGCTATCTGTAAACTCCCTTATTCATGCATTTGCCTTTATGAAGCTCCTCGGTACGATCTATTTCATTCATCTGTAATGAGTCAATATATCTCAATAGTCAGAATTAAAATCGCTTACATTAGTTGCTGCTAGGTAGGACAAACATTATGGCTTTCCCTACCTCACAACATGTAATAAATGCAATTTGCATTCTTCTGACTATTGAAATACAATTATTAGTAACGGGTGAATGAATTAATACCTATTAAGGCCCGATCGAGGTACTTAAGTATGTATATGTTGAAATTACGAAGATGGCCTATTAGTGGTTAAGGATTGACAGTTATTGGATTGTGCATTTTTGAGAAAACCTGAGCACGAAACGTACAGAAAGATAAAGATTCTGACGAAATTAAGAGGTTATCTGCAAATGCTGCATCGCATCTATGTTTTTTTTTAAATCCTTAGGGTTTAGTGCAATTTCGAAAGCCTATTGTTTGTATCATAGATATCAAAATCGAATTGAGTGATATGCCATTGTCATGTTCGCACATTTAAATACGTGACATGTTCCTAATATTGTGTTATACCAATTAGTATGTTAATATCTAATCCTGTAAATACCTTTTGCTTCATTGTAAAAGTCCAATCGATGCTGCAGTCTTGGAGATTATGAGTAGAAGTTATTCGATGATTCTCACAAATGTACCGTGAGGTTTAAATAAGGAGATGGTGCGTGAATATACAAATAACGCACGTCCCAGAGTGCAATAGCGGTGAATGCAGTACGCGCGAGGTTTCTTTAGATTGGTGCCGCTCTGTGCAACGAGCCGCTTGCGGCGAGTTGACAGTGCGAACCATCTGAAGAAACCGAGCGTTTACTGCATTTACGTTTTGCACAACAGGGTCAAGTGCGTTATTTGTTTTATAAAATAGCGACACAAATAGCAAAAACGAAACTTTAGATCTAATAAGTTAGAGTCTACGAGAGTTCGATCTAGATCTAGATCTAGAGTTATGTTGGTTCTACTTCTAATTAGACTAAGACCTTGCAGTTGCAGGCTTACCAAAAAGTCAATGGGATTCATTGCCTTGATTAAAAATAAAATCCATACAGTGGGTCTAGAGACGAGTCTACATCAGACAGCTGAAATTCCTGGCTTCATTATAAAATCCAAAAGTCAAAACAGGCCTAAATCCAAGGCAAAAGTAAAATAAAAATTTGCTTTTTAATAATACCCCGCTGGCCGCTCTAGCTAGCTAGCTAGAGCTAGCTACGCGTACGTTGCGCTGGGGATCATGGTGGAGCGTACAATATTAGCTACGCGTAGCCTATAATAATTGCAATGCAACTCGAGGGAGCGCGTACTACACGTACGCGCGCGCACTGGATCTCCATGGTCACGCGTACGCACCGTGCAATATAACTTTTTACTGCGCTTTTTCTGCACTCATTTCTGCAAAATCGTGCTTGCATCAAATTTTTTTCAATGTCATGTGACGCGTATTGACCAATCACGATGCTTAAAATACTAGAGCCATTTTATAATCTCTGCTAACGCGAATCTTGAATGAAACGGCCCTACAAATTGCACACGGTTGATGTTCAGGAAAGAAAGACAGAAAGGCAGAACAAAAGGGCAAAGAAAAGTATTCGTGTCGTCACCAGGGGCATTGGTTGGTGCTGGCATCATAGTACAGTCGGTTCGTTATGTTTCCCCCATTTCAAGGTTTAAAGAACGGGACAGACACTATAATTTGCAAACACATCATAATAGTTTATTATTCAAACTGAAACCAAAAGATCACAGGTTACAGTAATCCATAGTCATATCAGTCCATCCGAAATCCGTTAATACAGTTCATAGCATAACTGTCAAATTACTTAACAATCCACTGAACAGTAGTTCAACCGTATTTACAAACCTACACACTGGCGCATCATCCACTATAAGATTTCAACATAATAACATTAGGAAATTTTGAATTCCTACTATACCTTCTCAGACTCAGCTAGATACCAAGATTAAGAGAACCACTGAGCTGGTTCTTAAGCGATTCTTCTACATAACCATCCTTAGCAGAATCAGATTTCCACCTTCCATGTTTCTTGAAAAGACGATCAGATATGCCTATGGCAGCTGCCGCAGAGGCACCACCTGCCCTAAGGCTATGCAAGCCAAAGTATGACGAATCTAACCCTATTGACGATAAGGCAGCCTTAAAAAGATCGCGGCATTGATCATGTCGTGTGTAATTGTACTATATTCATGTTCGTGTGTACATTGACTGTATATTTAACAATGATGTGTAATCATCCATGACCTAGCATCGTTAAGCCATTCATGAATGAACCTGCATTCAATCAGCAGATGTACGAGATTTATTGTATTATTACCAACGCTCCTTCTCTCCCCTTTCCTTTTCTTCTCTGCAAGTCAGTCTTTTCTATTTGTATTTGTTATTGTTGTTGTATCTAAGTTGAAGGCTGCATGCACGTCAAGCTATTTTGCTTATTTCTGTAGCCCTCCTGCATCTAATGTATGTTAATTATGCCTTCAATATATTTGCTTAAATTCGTTTATTATCTGTATAAAATTATATTGTATCAAACCATATTATGTTCATGAAAATGTATGATGAAAAAAGAAAAAAGATGCAGAAACCAATAAATCAAATCAAATCAAATCAATGTTGTATACGACAACTTGCCCCCTCTCGAAACATATTTCTTCAAGGATTTCTTGAGCGTCAATGGGCGAAAAAGGTATTCCTCTTAAGAACCTGGAATAATGTCACCTAATAGCATATATTTATTCAACATGGCAACTGGACAGGTAGGTTTGCCTGTTGCAGCAATAATGACCCAGGCACCTTCTCTATATTGGTCAGTTTTACTATGCTGAATGAAACACTTGACATCATGTGAAGTATGTACAGAAATATCACACTCTCTGAGCTCCACTAGCTCAGCGTGCCTAAAAAGGCCTGCATAAGCTAACAGTGTCATAGAACACAATCTGGTTTCCTTTAAACAATTAGAACAACCATACTTACAAGTTTGTTCAGAATATCTGGAGTTATAGGTTCCTTCTTGCATTTTGGATGAGCTAGAATTCTTTTCAAGCCTGCAAGAAGTAGATGCGAAAATCTTGAATTACAGGGATTCACCTCGGTTACTGGCGAGCAGTCAAGAAACCATTTAATACCAAAATGTGCTCCTTCAATCCTTGAATAGGGTGCATCATTATTATACATGCTCATATAGTACCTTGCGATATCCGCCTTTTGTGCCGGTAACTCACACACACAGTTTGTAGCACACCATGACTTCCAATCTTCAAACGCTTTCCTGTATTTCGCAACAGTGCTAGTAGCTCTAAATGCCATCAACACTTCCTGCAATGATTTATGATCACTTGTTATCCTGCAATTCAATATACAGAGAAGAATTGAAAATGTTGTTCTCATACGAGAAATTGTGTTCATCAAACCAAACGGTTAAATATATTTGAAAACACTCAAAATTAGCAATCCACATGACCAACCTACTATACAAACGTATAACTGGAGAGAATACCATGCGGGTTTATAACTCTCTTAAATGCAATGCTGCACAATCAATCCTCATAACAATATCACATTCATGTATATACTATTGTCTCTGTTTCCAATCTCAAATCACTTTTACCTCCTGAGATTCTACTTAGAACTTATGGAACCCTAGTATTTCTTCCATCTAACCTCAGGCATAAGACCTCACTTGTCATCTTGGAAGTCCCAAAAATAGAATTAGGGTTACGACCTTGAACAAAGATATGCTTTGGATCAGAAAATCTCATGACCTCAACCACCAGGTTACTGAAACTACTGTTTGATGAAAACAAAAGAGGCCAAAATGGGGCAGACGGCCATGAAGGCACAATCAATGTCGCTAAAGCCCGGCAAACTTTAACATGTTTGATCCCCGGGTTTGATCGCCCTTCCCACTAGGGAGATAGGGGGGATCAACCAATTCCTCTCCTTACTCCAATCACCAGAAAACTCATCTACTTGACTAGTAGAAGGACACCAGAATTTAGAATTAAACACCGGTAATTTATGATTGAACTCATCAGCAAATCTATCTACTGTGTGCGGGCCCCATTTAGTATCAATGAACTTAAAAAACTCTACAGTAACACCCCAGTCATCGAAGTCTTCTTGTCTACTCAGGACATCTGCCTCTACATTCTCATCTCTCGGGACCCATTGCACAGAAACTTCTAAGGGTAGACTGTTACAAAAATCAGCAATACGCAATGCTAAATTATGCAAATCGACCTTCATACTGCCTTTTCTCATAATGACCTCTACACCAGTGTTGTCAGTTAACACCTTGACCTTCTTTCCTTTTAAACTTGGCGAGAATGCTTCCATTGCCAATGAAACTCCTTTGAGTTCTCTCCACGTAGAACTTTTACCAATTTCATTACACTTCCAATTCTGGAAAAATTTCAGTTCTCCACACTGAGCCATCCAGGCGCCACATCCAATGTTGCTAGCATCTGAAAATAGTAACACTTGAGGTACGTGTCGAATACTCAAACAAAAGTCTGTTATTCAATCTATTTAGATTTTCTTCCCAAAAGAAAACTTCTTTGAATACAGGGCTGTCAACGGCTAACTTATAAACCTTGTCCCAATGTAGGCGTTTTGTCACCTCCATGTACATAAATCTAGTTCTCAGTTGCGAAACGTTCCCTACAACTGGATACAAGGACAAAACTTTACCTGCAAGAGAGGCTAATTCTCTGGCTGAAACCAATGGAAATTTCAAAGACAGCCTATCAAAACATTAAAAAATATCAGAGATTCGGCGTTCAATCACTCTAATAGCTCCTGGCTCTGAATCCCAAATCATACCCAACCAATTCAACTTGGTTGTGGGGGTCCAAACAGACTTCTCAATACTAGGCACAAATCCTGCGGCTAACAAATCATCTTTGACACTACTTGATACTAACTTGCATGAACGCAAAGAATCACATCTACACCAACCGTCATCAAGGAAAACAATAATAAAATACCCTTTCTTCCTCCAATGTCTGACAAGAGGTCGGATACATTTAGTGAATATATACGGAGCTGTCGATAAACCAAACGGCAAAACCTGGAAAGAAAAGTATTTAACTACCTTTCTGATCTCCCAACTAAAGCTTAGATATTTGCAATGTTCCTTAAAAATATCAAAATGATGGTATCCAGACTTAAGGTCAAAACTGAACATAAAGTCACCTTGTTGGAAAAATTCAAGAGCAATATTCCAATCCTCAAACTTGACCTTCTGTTTCCACAAGAATTGGTTTACATACCTAAGATCCAAAATAAGTCTTAGCTTACCAGAGCTCTGAACTGAAACTGATAAGGGATTCACTACGCAAGGTTTAGTTGTACATTCTACAATAAGGTTCTTAGACAAAAGTTCATTCACAGCTTCCAAAACAAAATCTTTATATTTAATTGCAGATTTATTGTTCTTAAAACAAGCTAAAGGTGGTGTATTCACAAAAGGTAATTTGTACCCTTCACAAACAATACTAACAATCTCCGGTTCCGCACCAATAGCACACCAAAATTCAACAGATGCTTTGAGCCTTCCTTTACTAATGGCTCTGAAATTCCTTGTTCATATTCATGAAAATTGTTAATAAAAAACTCAGGATCGTACCTATCTGGTTGGTTTGTGTCCAGTTTTTTAGGCAACACATCCACTTTGCTTAAATCCGGGGCTACTACTGGTTCCACCATCATCGCGTCTGCATCCGTACTAATTAGAATTGTGGTAGGAAAATTGGGAATATCCGAGGCTGATGCACTAGGGCCAGCGTGTCTCATCTTACGAAAATCTCGGGGTTCTGTGCATAAAATTAGTGAAACCACAAATTTAAATCACCACAATATCTAAATCTCTTTATTATGTAGGCAACAATGGAATCTCAGTATAGTCAGTCACCATTTCCATTCGAGAACGTGAAATTTGCAAAATTCACAAATCTATCTTTCCTCTCATGCCTCACTCTTTCATAGACTGCCTACCGATATCGTGATATTACATTATATCATCCCTTTACCCATTTACCAAACATATGCAAATTGATACAATTTTAACCAATTCATATATCAAGTAAACGTTATACAACATATCACTTCATTCTGTTCCAAATTTGTGAAACTGATAACAATTCTGTAAACCTTTTATTTTTATAAAAGAGGTATCATAATACTGCAAATATAGCCAACACTCGAAACCGATAATATTTACCTTTATTCTGCTCTCCAACGTTAATTCTGTTACTGGCCATCTTTCGACAATTCTTTCGACAATTTGGGGCTAAAGCCAGGGCAATTCCGTCTCCAATGTCCCGTCTTCCCACAGGAGAAGCAGAAATCAGTTGACTTGGGGCCTGACTGATAGGTAGGATTGTATGGTCTCGTGTAAGGGGTATTATGGCGGATTGGGCCACGAAAATTATTAGCATAACTGGGCATATAAGCCGGATTGGCGGGAGAAGCCATCGATCTCCTCGCCTGATATGGCTTGGATTTAGGAACAGATTTCATACTGGACTTTTTCTTCCTAGCTGCTGCCCTGGCTTGGGCAGAACGGATCTTCTTATCATCTTCACTATCCTCTGCTAAATCATCCGCCATATACTCATCAACAGCCAACCACCCCGCTTCAGACTTATCTGCAAGCTTAACCAGCTTGTTCCTTTGCCTTAAATCTTCTTCGGCTTTCTGAAGGATTGTAGCAGCACTATTGCCCAAAGGAAGTGATTTCGTGGCTTCCTGTAATTGATCTAATATGGAGCAATTAAAGTTTACTTGTTCCTCGTTCCCTTTGAACCTAAACTGTACCTTCTTTGCTTTGAGCTTTTGTATGTCAAAAGAAGCCTTTTCGTTTGCTTTCTTTTGCGATTCAAGTTGATTGTCAACATAACTATGGATTCCCCCAATCGCTTGCGTTAAAGCCCCTGCTACGGCCTCATTTATTGCATTAGTCAGAGCATCTAATGATACAGGCTCACCTTCTTGTCCTCTGATTACTGGCTGCTCAATATTGCCTGAAGCACCTTCCATTACAATCCGACTCTAACACCACACAAGGAAGCACTATCTATCACAAATCCTTGCTGGAGCAAAATCGGGTGGTCGTTAGATAGCAACGCCCTACTCTTATTCAACCTTCGCGCCACGCGACTCTTGCATACATTATGCAAAGTGGGGTCAAAGCTCCGATGGAAAATGTCAACCTTAAAAGTGAACTGTACTTTGTACCAGCCCAACAAACGTGTCGATTACTAACATTTCATAATGTTGACATGGATGAATTACAAAGAGGCCTTAAGTTAAAAGTGTCCATGCTTGAGGCTTTCTTAAAAATATTAGGGTGAATTTCAATGGGTGACAGTAGAAAATCACTGGACCTATCATTTTTTTTTCCCTCCAAATTGTAAAGGATTACCCACGCTATAGTTACTGACATTACATTTGTCCATGAGACAGCAGAAGGTTTAGTTTCATTCTTACTAACAGCATTTAAAGTTCTTCCTTATATTTGTATTAATCAATGAAATAACTTTGAGCATTATCTGATGCATTTCGAGAGGAAGTACAATTCTAACTTGTTATGTTTTGTTTGCTTATTTATATATATGTATATGTGCGTGGGTGTGTGTGCGTGTGTATGTGTGTGTGTATATGGATTACTTATATACTGTATATATTTTGAACTGCACGGAAGCTAAACAGTTATGGCAATTCTGTATTCAATATTTCGGCTTGGCTGAATCAAGAGATATGAATGGGGGGGGGGGGGGGGGGGGAAGGGATATATTCATGGAACTACCTGGTAATTCGAAGTGGAAATAGAAATAAATGTGTGAATTCTTCGGTCTTTTTTCATTAAATATATATTGCGGAATTTAAAGAGGAAGAAAAGAACTTTGCAGTGAAGATAAGCAAGTTGAATTTGCACCTACAAAAGTGGGAAGAACAAAGTAAATAAGGATGTGAATGTGAATAGGTATGATGTGTCCAGTGTTGTGCGCGTGTGAATGTGAACAGGTATGATGTGTCCAGTGTTGTGCGCGTGTGAATGTGAACAGGTATGATGTGTCCAGTGTTGTGCGCGTATGAATGTGAACAGGTATGATGTGTCCAGTGTTGTGCGCGTGTGAATGTGAACAGGTATGATGTGTCAAGAGTGTTGTGCGCGTGTGAATGTGAACAGGTATGATGTGTCCAGTGTTGTGCGCGTGTGAATGTGAACAGGTATGATGTGTCAAGAGTGTTGTGCGCGTGTGAATGTGAACAGGTATGATGTATCCAGTGTTGTGCGCGTGTGAATGTGAACAGGTATGATGTGTCCAGTGTTGAGGGCGTGTGAATCTGTGTATGTTTCTGATGTGCGAGCTTGTGAGTGTGAATGTGAATGTTTACGGGGGGGGGGGGGGTTAAGTAGTAGAAGGGGTGCAGGGTTAACAGAGGGTTAACCAAACCGCCGTGTTTGTATTCAAGTGTAATAAAGGTAATTTACCACCAGTTCTTGCCACTACGTTCCATACCAATTCTTAACTGCACATAATTATATAATACTGGAATAGCAAAATTTTGCATATCTGGAATATTGATAAACATGAGTACATGCAACAAACAGAAATACAAACAAGATGCATGATATGATTTTAATACCGCCATCTATTGCGGAATATAATTTAATGAATATTTTCAAGAGCAAATCTTGCCCCTTCGCCTCGATTTTGGTTCCATAAAACCAATAATTACATAATTCTCACTTCAAAGAGAAACCGGGGGAAAATATTACATTATCAAAATACACGTATCTGTATACATGTATTTATTTTGGACACCTGACGCATATTTTTCACTGTCACAATTTTCTTTAATTTATTTTACCTTATGCCCATGTGTTTGTATATATTTTAGCAGTGTTATCACTAATATCTTGCTAATATTTTTTTTTACCACCTGTCATATTCTCATATAAACATTAATAGCCAAATTATTATTTTTAAGCACTAAATTCGGGCCCCAAAATAAAATGAAATGAAATAGTTATACTCTATAAACATAAGTTTTCCCTTAAGAATATTACAATTTAATCTTCACTTTTAAATTACTGTAAAGGCTCATACCAGATACGCCGCGGTAAACCACGGAGCTTTTTTTAAAACGTGAAAATGAATTGAAACTGCGCGCAACTAAGGTGCTATTACGTGTTTTCACTTACCTCTGTGTTATAAGATAAAAAATAGTGTGGCATGCAAACGTCATCACAACAAAAAAAAACGCTGCGTTTTACGGCAGCATATCTGAACGAGGCTTGAACATGGGGACTCACATCAAATACCAACCGTAAAATATTTATAGAGATACATATATACATATATACATACCGATCCGTATTAACATGCGTTTTGCCATTCTTATATTCACCTTTTTTAACAAAATAATGAATGCGCTTTACAAAAATCATTGAAAAGGGGAGGTATTTCACTGTGAACAATACTATATACGATTATGAAATACATTATGTACCCAAGCTTTTTATCTTCCTCGACAATGAACTTACACTCAATTTTTTTGGCCGGGGGTCCAGCAATCTTATATAGCCTTTAATTGTTTGCGATGAAGCAGTCCAAACCTAATTATAAGGGTTTTTAAAGTGAAATGAAGTATTGATATGAATAAACAGTACATTTGAAAGTTCAAAATCCTGAACTTTACATGTACTTCGTCAATATTATGTATCTGTTTAATGTTTTTATAAAGAGAGTTAAATATATGAAATTTAAGAATGACAGACTGTGCTTAATACGTGCAGTATTTCCTTATGCATAAAAACTGAATTAGATGTAAGACTGTTTGACATACATGACTTGTATACATTCTTAAATAATCAATTTTCTCGAAAAAATAAAACAAAGCTTTCGAAACAGTTGTGAAAGAATATGTACAAATATAACACAAAAAGTTACAAAAATATAAATAGTAATAAGACACAACACAGTCAAACCATTGAAACGCAAAATACATGGACAGAAATACTGCACATTTTTTTTTATAAAGAGTTTCGCGTCATAATTTCGACAAAAAAAAAAGAAAAAAGACTTAGAGATTAAAAAGCAGAAGAAAACAATCCAGATTTTCAATGAAGAGGTACATAAGGCTGGGCCTCCGACGCAGCAGGCGCGGATCCAGGATTTCTTAGGGGGGGGGGCCCAAATTTGAAATTTTGCGAGCCAAATATTGGTACGTAATGGTGACAAACAGTGACGTAATGCGGGGGGGGGGGTCGGTGCAGGGAGGGGCGATTTTCCCCCTCCCTCCTCCGCGAAACGCGGAAGCTTTGACGTTTCATTAAATTATTAGAGAAAAAACACGATTCGTTGTACCGTTCTCGAAAATAATTCTCGTCTGAATTTAGTTTTTCCCCTCCCGCGCAAAGCGCGGAAAATTTTAAGATTTGTTAAATTATTAGAGAAAGAAGATGATTCGTTGCCGAGTTCTCGACTCTTAATCCTCGTCTGAATTTAGGTTCTCCCCCTCCCGTGCGAAGCGCGGAAGCTTTTAAATTTCCTTAAATCATTAGAGAAAGAAGACGATTCGTTGTACCGTTCTCGAAAATAATCCTCATCGGAATTTAGTTCCCCCTCCATCCCGCGCAAAGCTCGGAAGCTTTTACGTTCCATTAAATCATTAAAGATTCGTATTACCGTGCTCGCCTCTGAATCCTCGTCTGATTTCAGGTTCCCCCCTCCCGCGCGAAGCGCGGAAGCTTTGACGTTTCATAAGATTATGAGAGAAAGAAGGCGATTCGTTGTACCGTTCTCGATTCTTAATCCTTGTCTGAATTCATTCTTTCAAAAAGTGAGGAAAAATCTCGGAAATTATGTCATTTCTGCATTATTTGTAATCCACCGTTGTGGAATTAGAAATAAACCACGTTTGAATTTGATTTCCCCCAAGCCCCCCCCCCCCTTTTCCTCTTTTCCTTTTTTCTTTCCCTTTCCTTCCTTCTCTCTTATTTTTTTGATTGGGGGGGGGGGGGGGGGGTCAACAGCCTGGGAGGCAAGGCCCTTTCGCCTCCCCCGATCTCCTTCTTCCCTCTTTTCTTTTCTTCTTCCTCTTCTTTCTTTCCCTTTCTCTTTTCTTTCTCTTTCCCTTCTTTTCCTTTCTTCTCTTTTTTTTTTTTTTTTTTTGCGGGGGGGGGGGGCCAAGGCCCGCTCGGCCCCCCCCCTGGATCCGCGCCTGCGGAGATGGGGTTGCTGCCCCTAACCATAATCTAGATTTCAATACAACGAATGACAAACCGTGAAGACAAAAATATTTTTACTTTTTACTAATTGATTAAAGAGCTACAAAATGTGATAAAAATTAGAATGTTGAATGACGTGTAGACAGATCAATAGATCAGGATCAAAAGATTATGTATCTATAATAAAAGAAAAACTTACTTTCTTTTTTGTTCCCAAAATCTACACTTCAAATTGGTTATCAACTTTGAAATTCATGTGTTTTGGTGTAAGCACATCCTGGCAATAATCAAAGTATCATTTCTTTTTCTTTAAAATCGAGGAAAAATATTTAAGTTGGCAAGCATAAATCGGGCCAAGAACGTTTGTTAGCGGCGATTAGATAAACCTAATAATGGAAAAACCATAACAGCATGTTTCGTCGAGATGTTCAAGTCAAACTTGATATTTATCACGTGACAAGTTAATTTTTCGCGTGACTTTCTCTCAGTTGGACATTCCTTGGCAGTAGTGAAAGGTCATTCTGTTTCACAGTATAATACATGACTGCTGAGCCAACCCTGGATTTTCATTGTCGTGTACCTTGGCACTTCTCAATCTATGCCGAATCCCTCTTGCGTATTTCTTGGGTACAAATGGCGCCTTGCCCATCAGCCGCCTGCCGTCCGGTGCCGTTGTGGGCCTTGATTGGCTCATCTCACCGTCCACGTGATCAGCTGCTGTCGGTGTGCGTGTAGCTGCGTAGTCGGCGTCAGGAAACTGAATGTGATAAGCAGCTTCGTGAGGTCTCATGAACCAAATAAGATCAGCATCACCAACGCCCTCACCGACCGTGTCACGAAGAGCAGCAGCTGAAAACTATTATAGAAATTAAAAGATGAAATAAGAACATGATTGCGAAAGACAATTATATTTTTTTAAAAGACACCTAAGGCCATTTATATAGCCTTGTGCAATTGGTGCAAATATGACAATGACATTGATATCAGAACATGAATTTATGTAAAGTCTTGAAAGTATTTACGGCCTGACTAGTTTTCATATAATTTAATAGAGAATTGAATCTACCTGTCTAGTCGAGAATATAATATATAAAATATTCATACTATAGTTTGTCTTGATAGCAAGTGATAAGTTCCATGATTCAAATATCACAAAAATCATACAAAAATATAGCTTATATAGTGGGAAAGACGTTCAAATCCACAAACACATTTCAAAGTGACTCGTTTAACAATCTAAATTTTGAATTTGCTTTACTATACTTCTTTACTTCTTGAATCTTTTTACTCGCTTTCTATCTAAATAACTCTCTCTCTCTCTCTCTCTCTCTCTCTCTCTCTTTTTTTTTCTCTCTCTTTGTTAAATGCATATGAATCACTTGCTAAGACAGACCTCCATTAGTTCTCAAAATGCCACCTGAATATCATCATTTAATTTTTTTAGCAATGGTGAATTGAACCATCTCAAATACGATAATTGTGTTTTTATTGAATTATTCAGTTTCTTTCATTCCAGTCGTCATCAAGATATTTGACGTCAACAAAAGGATATGGGTAAACACCAAAACAGTTTGATACCAATGACCACTATGTCCACTTACCTCTCTCTTTGATCCCAGCTTCTGAAAAAGACTTTCAGCCTCCGCTAGAGCATTCTATCAAAAACATGGAACAACGAAAGAAATTAGTAGCAAATGGTTTCCTTAAATCCTATGCTCTGTTCTGTAGCTATGGTATGTATCAATTTCATGTTATCATAATATATTTTGATTAATTTTTTCATTTGTACAGACCTAAAGATAAAGGCAAATTAATTATGTTATCGATTATCTGCTTATTCTACTGGTGTATTTTCCCACTTATCCGTAGTTTGATGAATTTCAATGAACAATTCAGATTTATATTTGCAATTGAAATTATTTGTATGAAAAAATATCGATATTCTACATTACTATGTAAAGCACATGGAGACTTAATGAGTACAAGACGCTATAATTTTGCTTAATTAATTCAAGTTATTCAACACAATTTCGCCGCTATCCATAACCTACCTCAATCCTGGACCATGTTACAAACATTATACCTAACTCTAACCCTAAAATATAGCTAACCTACTGCCCATTTGCAAACCCAACCATATACGTTTGACGAAAGAAAGCCCATAGCGATTGTCTCTGGAGCAGGTGTCAGATCAATTTTACAACTAGTTCAGTTTGTAGGAAATAGTAAGTAGGAACCATCTACACAAACCAAACTTTGTAGAATTCGGATCATACATATGCCTTTAAAAACATTAACCTTTTATATTAATGTAAACAAGAATTTCGAGGATAGCTTCATTTGAAATTCGTGCAATATGGCCTATTACATTCAAACGGGCTCCCTACTAAAATTAAGAAAGTGAGTTGCAGCCGCAGGAGTAGAAGCAGTAGTTGTAGTAGTAGTAGTAGTAGTAGTAGTAGTAGTAGTAGTAGTATTAGTAGTGAAAGTAGTAGTATAGTAGTAGTGGTAGAAGCAGCAGTATTAGTACTACTACTAGATTAGTATTACCCGGTATTAGTGGTAATAGCAGCAGTAGTACAATACTAGTAGTAGTAGCAGTAGTAGTAGCAGTCATAGCAGTAGTACCACCACCACCACCACCACCACCACTACTACTACTACTACTAAACTACTACTACTACTACTATACTACTACTACTACTACTACTACTACTACTACTTCTTCTTCTTCTTATCGAGTCACTACACAAGTCCCGTCCAGTGGTCCACACAGGCTTTAGCACGGCAATTAACGGCTTCCAGGTCATCTTGGGTGCATGGCTCTGGCAGGAGTGGGCAGACTAGCAGGTGTTCCATTGTCTGTTCCTGGCCGCATTCACATGCCGTTTGTTCGTCTCCTAGACCCCACCTCTGCATTAGGACTCTGCATCGACCGTAGCCAGTTCTTAGGCGGTTGAGGCTAAGCCAGGTAGGCCAAGTCTCACTGGAGCCGGTTGCGAGGGATTCCTTAGGGCTGAGGGAGAGTTTATGTGGAGTGGTCTGAAGGTGGTTAGACCACAAAGTCATCCTTTGGTTGTGAGGGCTAGTATTAAGAGGCTCTACCGAGTGCAGAAAGCTGTGTCTGGATTTAAGCCGCTTGCCCACTGGCTGTTGTTCGAAGAGTGGGTGGAGTGGATTGTTTTCTTGTTTGTCCTTTTCTTTCTGGGACAAGACCAACCTTCTGACGTGTGGAGGGGCAATACCGCAGAGCAGGTAGATGTCTTCTACTTTAGTTGGTCTTAGGCATCCAGTGATCGCTCTGCAAGATGAATTTAGAGCTGGGTCAATCTTGGGTGCATGGGCCGACCTACTCCATACTGGTGATGCATACTCCGCAGCAGAGAAGCAAAGCGCGAGGGCTGTCGTCCGGATTGTTCTGGCATCAGTCCCCCAGTTGGTGTTGGCTAGCTTCTTGAGGATGCTGTTGCGGGCTCCAACTTTTGCCTTTGTGTTGGCAATGTGGTTCTTGTAGGTAAGGGAGCGATCGAGTGTGACGCCTAAGTAGACTGGGTTGGGAGTGTGCTTCAGCCTTTTCCCATACCAGCTGATCCTTAGTTGATGGTTGGCATCCCTGTTCTTGAGGTGGAATGCGCTTATCTGAGTTTTATCAGGGTTAGCTCTCAGGTGGTTGGTCGCATAGTATGGGATGAGACCGGCCAGGGCATCACTGAGGGACTCCTCCAACTTCACAAAAGACTGGTTCTGGGTGGCGATGCAGAGATCATCGGCGTAGAGGAAGCTCCTGGTGTTTGGGTGGATCGGTTGGTCATTCGTGTACACGTTAAAGAGTAACGGTGCGAGCACACTTCCTTGTGGTAGGTCATTTTTCTGTCTGCGCCATCTGCTGCGATTCCCATTGAGAACCACAAAATATCGCCGATTGGACAGCAACGTCTGGATGAGTCCAGTCAGTCTCACGTCCTTTGTCAGCTCAAAGATCTTCCTGGTAAGGATTCTGTGGTTCACGGTGTCGTAGGCAGCAGAGAGATCAACGAAAGCAGCTCCGGTGATTAGCTTACTCTCATACCCGTCCTCGATGAACTGAGTGAGGTTTAGGAGTTGGCCAGTGCATGATTTTCCTGGCCTAAACCCTGCTTGTTCTGGAATGAGATGTTCATCCACGAATGGGGCGATGCGGTTAAGGATAAGCCGCTCGAACAGCTTATATGTATGGCACAGTAGGGAGATAGGCCTGTAGCTCTTTGGACTGGCTGCGTCTTTACCAGGCTTCAATAGGGCAATAACTTTGGATTTCCTCCAGAGCTTTGGGATGTTGTTGGTGCCCAAACATTCGTTGAACATTTTGAGAAGCCAGTTGAGGGCGCCTGGTCTAAGCTGTTTGATCTGCTCGCAGAGGATGTCATCAAGTCCAGCAGCTTTGTTGTTTTTCATCGCTTTGATGGCAGCAAGCAGGTCGTCCATGGTGAACGGTCTAGTGAAGCCTTGGTCATCTTGAGAGCTTAGAGCGTCTGGGGCCTTAGGGAGTCTGGCTCTTCTGGGGTGATGGTCAGGGTTTCCCCGACCATTCAATAGGAGTTGATGGGCAACTTGGTCAGCAGTGACTTCAGATCTTGGTTGGGCCTTTGTATAGTCATTGCCCAGTATCCGGATTGTTTTCCATGCCTTCCTGCTGCTATGTGTCATGTCAGTGGATTGAATGAATTCCTGCCACTTCCTCCTTCTAGATTCACCAATTTCCTTGGTCAGATTTTCTCCAGATTCCAGTGTCTCCTCACTAAAGGGGTCCATCTGGAATTGTTCAATGTAGTCTTCATACATCACCTTGGAGTGGTCCGTCAAGCCTTGAATGTAGCTTGTGCGACATCCTCGGGGGATGTTACGCCTTGACGATTTCTTCATCAACTCTACAAAGGTGTCGTAGTTTTGGGGGGTGGCAGGTAGGTCCTGGATGTAGGAGTCAAAGTCCTTAGCAAACTTTTCCCAGTTTGCCTTCCTCAGGTTAAAACGACGTCGGAAGGGTACTGCTCGTGGAGTAATGACTGCATTAACCTTAAGCCCTATCGGTCGGTGCTGGGAGTGAGGGATTGGGTCGAGAATGACTTTCTCGCACTGGTTAGCAATCCTGGTAGATGTAAATATCAGGTCAGGGTTGTAGCCACGTCTCCACCTTGCACTGTTGAAAGAGGCAGGAAGCTTAGCGTCATGAATTAGGGACAGCTGGTTAGCATCTGCCCATGTCTCAACGAGTTCACCATCTTCGTTCATTTCTCTATATCCCCAGGAAATGCTATGGCTGTTGAAATCACCAATGACCACATTCATCCTGCCGTCAGTAGCTCTGCCGGGCAGGTCGAAAGGCTCTTGAGGTGGCTTGTACACGGAGCTTACGGTGATTCCCATTAGGTCAATAGAAAGGACTTCAATGTTATTGATGTCTGATAGGTAAGATTTGTCCACAGCAAGACCATTACGGGCAAAGATTGCACTTCCGTATTGGTCATGTGGTCTCTCTGCGATGAGGGTCATTCCGGAGATACGAGGGCGAACTCGTGTAGGCCCGCGATGGGTCTCCTGGAGGCAGAGAATGTCACAGTTGGTTGTTATGCATAGGTCAGCCAAGAGTTCTTGTTTGGCGCCTGAAAGACCTTCAATGTTGGATGAGATGATACTCAGGGCCGGTCCTGACAAGGACCCATGAGTTCGACCCTGGGCCTCAGCAACAAATTGGTCATCATTGTCATTGGTAGCCATGGTGTTGGTTGTGGTAGTTACTAAAAGAAACTTGAGTAGTGTGGTTGAAGGATTCGCAGATTTTCATCTGACGGACCGCGACGTGAACGCTCCTTCAATGGCCCCACTGTTTTTACTGTTCTCCTACACTAATTAACTATACTCTAGATACAGTACAGGTGATTGATCTGCAGTAACCTCTAAGTAAGCTATATGGTAATGCAGCAGAATTAATGATAGTCTATCGTATATATTTTGAGGAGGTATCAGCAAGGTAGACTAAACTATAAAAAATATTTAAAGAAAAACAAAAAAAGGATAAAGACGTATGACATAAAAAGAATATAATCGAAATGTCCGACTAGGTTCCGTGGCACAAACTCGGCATTATTGGACAAACCTACCATTGGAGAAACCTAACAATTACAGAGCTTGGTCTTGTTGCTCTGTTCGCCAGCAGTTTAAGGATATGAAACCCCGCGGCACACAACTCACAAGAGCTCTAACAAGCCAAGCTTATACAGAGCCTAAAAGTAAAATAAAATAATACCGCGTATGTACCACTCACCCAATCGATTCAAGAACAAATTATGATTAAGTTAATCACGTAAAACAGGAAAATATAAAAACAATAATTGAATAAATACCAAATTGTGAACTATAATAATATTATCAGCACTCAAACACACCCAACGCACATATCAGTACAAAGTGTAATATATATATCTTTACAAATACAGTAATATAATTATTTATTATTATTATTATTATTATTATTATTATTCATTTATTTATTTATTATTCATATTATTTCATATTAATAGTAACATAAAATGTTCATATTGTAATAAAGGATAATTCCTCTGTGCGTACTTCAAATGAAAGGCGCTGGCGCAGGTGTATATGCGCAATTAAAAACAAAGAAGTAATAAAACAAATAACAGAGTGCGCAATATGTTGTCACTGACAACAGGTGTTTAGCACTACGCGCATCAAAAACAACTGCAATTTTGACTTCCTTCACTATCAAAAAGCCAAAATTTGATCACTAAATCACCAAATATATGAAAATCAAAAAGCTAAATCAAAAGACTCATCCTAGAAATGGCTTGTACGCGTCCAGATCATCACTTTAGTACCAATCACAGCATAGAAACAAACGCCAAAACGGAAAAAAATATGAGAAACAAGGGAGCTCAGCAGAAACACGTCCGCCTCCGCTTGCAGCGTCTCCCTAGACTACTACTACTACTACCACTACTACTACTACTACTACTACTACTACTATACTACTACTACTACTACTACTACTACTACTACTACTACTACTACTACTACTACTACTACTAATTCAACTACTATTAGAGTAACTAGAGTAGTAGTACTCGTATAGTATTGGTAGTAGTAGCAGCAGCAGCAGCATCAGCATTAGTAGTAATAGTACTAGTAGAAGTAGTACTAGTAGTAGTAGTAGTAGTAGTAGTAGTAGTAGGCCTAGCAGTAGTAGTAGTAAAGTGTTGGTGGTGGTGGTGGTGGTGGTGGTGGTGATGGTGGTGGTGTTTTATCGTTCAATATTTATATACACCGAAGGACACTACAAATCACCACAGTATCAGTGCACTACTGTAAATGACTAAAAGGCTTACCTCAAATGCTTCTGTCTGAATGGTTTGTCGAGTATTCGTGAAATGGGAAGGCGGGACAATAAAACTCCCTTGACTAAAGATGGCGTCATGCAGACTTTCTGTCTGGTGCGATATCGTACCTGATTCCACAGCACCGACGTACGTCCAACTCCCTTTGACAGGGTCGCACGTGTACTGTGAAACATAGTGGGTGAAACAAAGGTGTAATCTTCATTATTTAGATTCTAAATAATGTTTAGAGCCAGAAGGCTGTCTATAACTCTTTGTAAATAAATATGAATTAACGTATCCCAGGATATGATAACTAGTTAAGGATTTGCTACTACGAGTCGGTAAACCATACCAAAAGATTTATTAAAACAAATTGTTTACTTAAGTATTCGATGCATTGTTTTGTTTAAAAAACCTACCAAAAAGAAAAGTAGAAATATGTTGCTTATTTACGACCTTCTTCAGACATAACACCAACTCTCACTAGATTAAATGAAAGTGACAATCAGTGGGACATGTGTATTCCGTATCAAACAATTTAGCGCTTTTCAGTTTTGATAATCTTGGCTTCCTTTTAATTTTCAAGCTGCCATGCAGAATTTCTTTCCCAGACTCTACTCTTTCAAAAGAGAAAGCTAAATATCCGAGCACAAAAATATGTCTTAAAGATGTATTTGGTCTTGTGGTTGCATTGTGAAGTTATTATGGAAGAGTGGTTATCAAGTACATATCGTTTATTGAGATGTTTAACGATCATCAGAGTGACAAGCTATCGACATGGTCTTGCTTAGACTTTCAAACAGAGAAATGCACCAAACACACAATGTGTAAAACAAAAATTACCGCCTACACAAGTTGCATCAAAAATACTTCCAAAATAGGCCTATTAAGTATTATCAGTTACATTTAGATTCTGAAGTCATTTTTAAAAGCAACCCGTGACATTTCTTCTATCACATTCTTTCCTTTGAGATAAAAAGAAATGAGAGAGGTCACTAACTATGTTTCATTTTGACCAGAACGCAACCTTCTCTTCAAATCTATACAGACCTGTGAGAGCACCTTCCATCCATGTTTTCCGATGGCATCAACCGCCTCGAGCACATAGTCCACCACGTCTTCAGAAAAGAAATAAGGAAGGTTGAGACGGATGAACCCAGGTCTGCAAAAATAGAAAAAAAGAAGAAGAAAAACAAATCGATTATAATAATAATAATAATAATAATAATAATAAAAAAAACGTTACTTATAAAGCGCTTACCACCGAAGTCTCTAAGCGCTAAAATGTTATCAACCAAATTTAAAATTATCAACCAAATGCCATTTTAACTACCACTACACGACAAACCCAAAATTGAAACTCTAATAATATTATAATTTTATTGAAAAATTGGTTAAGAAAAGAAAAAGAAATCAAGAAAAGTTAAAGAATGACTAGGTGATAGAGAGAGAGAGAGAGAGAGAGAGAGAAAGAGATACAGAGATACAGAGAGAGAGACATGGAGAGATAGAGAGAAAGACAGATAGAGACATACAGATAGAGATAGACAGAAAGAGAGAGAGAGAGAATGAGAGAGAGAGATATATTAGCTTACACCGAGTAGGGTTAAACAAATATAATATTAAGAATACAAAGTGGTATACTTACTTCATTATTTCTAGTGGTGCTGGCGTTTTCTTCAGCTTCTCAATGAGTTGCTTAGATTTCTTCTTTTTCAACTCACTATTTAAGATAAAAAGACACATATGGATGAATTTAAAATAATGCCGTGCTATGTATTATGCAATCCACGAACCTCCCCCCCCCCCATACTCTAGAAATGCTCCTTATATTTGCATATTTATTGAAATGTATAACTTTTAGAATCAAAACATTGATATCAAAATGAAATATAGGGTGTGAATCAATAAAAAGGAAGCCAATATGTATGTAATATACCATAAGAAATCAACAAAAATGAAAATATTGGGTGTGGGCATATTTTACCTGTCATCTTTCAGGAAGTATACGAACTTAGCAGCAAGGTCCTCATCTATGCCCAATAGATCCTAAAGTGGTAAAAAAGAGAAGGAAATAAAATAAAAACATTACTCAATCGACTAATATTTATCCAGGTAGTTCACAACTAGCTTTTAGGCATATAGTAGAGGTGTCTTAGACTCGTAGTCGATTGGTTTAACCCCTGACTGGAAATACCAAGGTCGTGGGTTCGATGCCGACACGGCACTATGTCCTTTGGCAAGGCATTAATCTACATTTGGCGAGAAATAAGAACTTCATAGGTTGACAAAAAATGCCATTATGACCTTACAATGGCCATGTGGTAGGAATACTCCCCAGGGAGTGGAGATTGTGCACACTGTGGGCGTGAATGAATCCAATGACCGGGGTAATGTAGAAAGCGCTTAGAGACAGTATTCCGTATGAGTTATTATTATTAGTATTATAACGGTCTACCTGAAGCACCCATTATTAATAACAACAATTATCAGCCACTTTTTCGTCCTCTTTTTTCATTATTGGAACGTACAATTACAAAAAAGGTGAATAAATCTGTGGACCGCTCATTTCACATACATGTATATTTCAAACGAATTTTCTACTCAAGATTTTTTTTCTGTTGTAGAAAAACCACTAATCTCCAAGGAAAGTTTCTTTGACGTGACTCAATGAGGTAAATAGATACCAATTCACTAAATTACTTAAAATTGGAATGTAAACGGGCAGAATATTCATAATTATACACATAGAATTCTGAGAATAGCAATGAATGAATAATACTTGTTAGCGTGGTCATTCTGCAATCGATCATCAGAGTTAGCCGCAAAAATGAACTGGAAACCGATGTCGGACAATAAATATAAACGGAAAGTACAATTAGGACAAAGAGAGGGCAAATAAAACGGTCTCTGACAAAGAACTCTGATAGAAGGATAACCTTGGTTTATAAGATGATGACGTGGATCCTAATGAAATGATTGGTTGAAAGCGTACACGTGACCAGGCATTTATTTTGTCTAACGCGTAATTTGGATAATGACCGGTCATTATCCAATGGTAATGACCGGTTATCAACATCATGTTATAAACATCTTTTTATAAAACAAATAAAGCATAATCTTATAAAAACAAATAATACACATTATTTTGTTCGGGCATTAGTAAAATTACCCACACTCGGTACCTTCAACACAGTCCAAACACCCTCGGCTATTGCCTTGGGCGTGTTAGATGTTTAAAAGGTACCTCGTGCGGGTAATTTTTTACTAATGCCTTCACTGATGTGTATTATTTGTATATTAATATTCCACATTTCCTCGTATAAAACTTGCCTGAGAATAAGGTCCTGCGCATGCGCATCCACCTCTGGCCTGTATACCGTAGAGGTCATTAAGGAGGACTGCGATGAAGTTATGATGAAGCATCTTGCCTGTCTTAGGATGGATGATCAAGAAGGAGAAGATAGGGAGTCGATCTGCCTTCGTGCTGCCCAGGAAGATGATGTTTCCATTCCTCTTCAATCTCGAGAAGGCAATTCTAGATGTTAATGATAAGAGTGAGGCTTGATTTAATCAAGTTGCTTGTTGATAACGATTTACAAATAAAATCGGGCGGTACAAATAATTGTTCGAGGAAATGATATCAACGATCTGTTATCAATGCAGTTCAAAAGGGACTCATTTTTCAAGTTTTTCCTGATTTCGAGAATGGTTGTGAACCTTGTTATAAATATTAGTTTATAGAATCGACTTGTAAAACTTGAAAAGGGGGAACATATTTTTACAATATTTTGCCCAATTTCTATAGCATACTTTGATACACCGTTACGAATAGAATAGAATAAAAACAGGAAAATGTCATTTTCCCAGTCTTTCCTGATAATCTGAAGAATGGCTGGAAATCCTGTTATACTAGTACATGAATACCAAATCAAATTATGTGAAAAATACTAAAATTGGGAACCTTTTTTTCTTCTTCAAGTTTTCCCCAATTTTCAGCATAGCTAGGAACCCTGTTATGAATATAATCAAATGAATGAGTGTGATCGCTTACGAAGTGAGTTCTTTCTCTCTCTCTCCGATGATGTCGGTCCCTATGCTGTTCTTTACTTTGAAGGTCAGTCCGGCTCGGATAGACTCGACGATAGCTGGCGTTCCTCCTTCTTCACGCTCTTCAATATCATGCAGGTAATGGTGTGTGTCTCGTGTTACCTGTAATATAACGTAAGTGGCACATTCAGTTGATAGTCGTCATGAATATTCGTGTTCGCTTTGGCAACACATCTATTTACAAAACAAATATTTAAAAAAAAATTATTGAATATAATCTGTAAGGTTTTTAATTAAGAAATAAATCTTTCCGCCTACAATGTTCAAAATAAACCGTTTGTTCATTGCTCAAAGATAGGTCACATCGTTGCCAATTTGAGTTTGAATAAAGCTTATGACATTCTTTGTATCCTTCATCGGATTTTCCTTACTCTTCCATTGAGCTACGTCATCCGTTTACAATTAGTTCTTTTTAAGCTAGCTGATACCAGAGTGGAGAAATGAACTTTGACTTGAAAACGTACTTGGCTTGATTATTTATAATGCACAACTTAAAGGCAAAGGATTACAAAAACTGCAGAATATATATTTAACACAATCCTAAAGACATGCAACATATCAATTTACGGGTGATATTGATATCTTATTACCTATAAAAAGCATGGTCAGATTACGTAATACAAGTAGCCAATGTCATTGTAATGTCAATGTAATGGCATTTAATATTTCTGTGTACACACTAAGAAATAGGGGTACATTTGGGGTGCAGATCGCTGCTGCAATAGCAGCCACCTATAGGGTGCAAGTTTGCAAAATTGCACCCTATAGGTGGCTGCTATTGTAGCAGCGATCTGCACCCTATAGGGTGCAAATTTGTACCATTATTTTTTAGTGTGTAGTTTGATTTTTGAAAGTCTATGCAATGATGTTTTTCTCAAACAGAGCCATTAATTGGGAGAGTTTGACCAACCCAATTGAAGTTGACCATCATGGCGAATCATGCTTTGTTAGGCAAGTACAAACAACAGAATATACGCCAATTCGAGTCCAAATGAAAGCAATTAAACGGCTTTGTTCTCACATATAAAACAGTGCCGCCGCCGACGGAGTGAGGTACAGCGTTGAGAAACAGCTTCTTCTTCGCGATGAGGATTCCTGTGAAAAAGCGAAGAAAGAAATATTATTACAATAAAATCTATTTTAAATCTGTTTAGTGGAGTTTAGTAGAAAATTTAGAGAAATCTTTCGCCATCAGTAAAAAAAAAAAAAAAAAAAAAAATCACTTAGTATAATTATACGAAAACCACACATTGATTGACAAGTAACATGACAAAAAAGGATTATTGAAATCTTGATCTTGATTCAAGTTTTGCAGTCGAGAATGGTGCAATGGTCTAATTATTCTGCTTAATTCCGTTACAAACGTCTTTTCATGGAACTATCTAGCCTACCCGGTGTGCCAACTCCTCCGACAAACTTGTGCGGTGACAGATAGACGGCATCTTTTCGGCAGTCCCCCTCGATTCTATATTTATCAAAATGAATAAGAAACGTATGGCTCATTGTTTGAAATCAAATTCACAAGATAACTGATAGACGGAGAGATAGAGGAAATAATATCATTGAAACAAAATTATTATAAGGTGCGAAATGCATGAAATTAAAAGAACTGCGGACATTCAACAGTTTTAGGCGATCAGGCGGAAAAGGGACAAAACCGTGTTCTCTTGAAAAGAAATGACAAGCACTCAGTACAAACGGTCAAAAAATTGCCCCCTCCCCCCCCCCCCGTTTTGAGGTGATGAATTTTATTTTATTCTTATTTCTTCTCCTTTTTGTCGAAGTCCTGTACCTGCCCCTCACATATAACTATGCTTATCTATATCAAGAGGGTAGATAGTAAACCGATCCATTTCCCGAGACAAATCAATATTCCCGGCTTTACTTATCATGAAACTCGACACTGACATTGTATAAGTGCATTGCACTGAATATACGATCATAATTTTACCGACCTGGTTGTAAACCGAGGTTTTCAAATATGCAATTTCCAAAATACCGTTTTTACTAATTTGGATGGTTTTTCTATTAACTTTTTGTACTTCTATTGTACATGACTATGACTAAAAGTTTGCAAAAATGTAATAAATAAATCAACCCAGTTGTAAACTCAAATGTATGAATCATCTTTGAGCTGTGATTGGGATGAGAACCGAAGGGGACTTACCCGGTGTGCGCAGGATTCATGTCTATCCTCAGGTATGGACCTGATGCAAATTTGAAGAAAATAATAGTCAAAATATAATAGCTGTAGAACCGGTATATCATCATGCAATGACGGTAGCTTTCAAAGAAAATGTAATTTCAATAACCTCGTCTTTCATCACCCATTTTAATGTGTAAATATTAGAATGACATATCACTTATATAGGATATTGGAATTTCCCTTCAGTTGATTTCTCGAAAATCTTTCCCACCGATCATATTCTTTTTAGAAAGATGAAAAAAATAAGTTTTGTCAGTATGTTTCTTACAATCAAGCAATGCAACGAAAATCCTCACGAATGATTGTATATATATACATCATTATAGAAGTATAGTCAAATCAAATCAAAATTAGATACCTTGACAAATAAATTTAGATAGTTATGATAATTACATAGCACGAAGAATTTAAGCAGGATCCCATCCCTGAAAAAGAGAATTCAAGGGCTTTTGTACTTTCGGTAACTCATGTGCAATGAAGAAAGCAACACGTGAAATGTTGCTCGTTATTAATATTCACATATTCACGTTCAACTTAGCAATCAAGGATTTACGATCAGACAAAATTTCTCACCCGCTGTTGCATAATCCCAGAACGATAAAGCGCCATATTTGTGTAAGAGCGCCACCACGGGGTCAGTTTTGCAGATGATGCCGGTGACGTTTGACGCTGCTGAGAAACAACCAATCAGAAGCCGACCTTTCTTCTGATACATCTGTATGTAAAGAAAGTGATGTTGTTATACTATAATCTCTGAAAATTTTATTCTCGAAATTAGCGAAGTGATCTTCTTGAACCTGAGTAGGCCCAACCAATATAGGAGAGGTTTTTGAAATATTTTTGTCTACGGTAAGAGAGAATGGTAATATTGTACTGTGGCAAAGACATGTTATCAAAGTAGAGGGCCAATTTTGTTAGCTTGGAAAACTTTCAGGAGCATTTTACGATCGCAAAGACTTTCCAGAAATCAACTCGATGGCACTTTAACCAGGGAGATATCTCCATGCTTTAACTGCCTCATTACATTACTGATAGAAAATCATAACTGAGTTACGTAATATGTCATGGTAATAACCGCGTATTTCAAAAGATGATGCACAAAACAATTACAGGTGCATGAGGTTGACTTTCGAAAGTCTTTGTGATTGTGTTAAAGCTTATCTGTACTAGTTTATAGGAGGGATTAGACCACACTGCAAGGTCACTGGACAGGTGGTTATCTCATCAACTCAGCTCTCAATTAACATAAGAAAAAGAGGATCATGGGGACCAATGGTCACCGATTAGGCATTGTTTTCTATATAGAGGGAGCAAGTAGCTACCGGTAGGACAGTGTCGCAGTAAACTTACTTCGAGAGATTCTTCCAACAACTTCAAATTCACCATCCCATGCTCGTCATCTCGAATCCGTACAACCTGCGAAAAAGAATAAATTCACATGGTTTAATTGTCTTCATTAATCCCCCCCCTCCACATTTCATAACAACCTCTCAAAAAGTCAAGGTAGATTCTAGCATAATTGTGTCTAGCGAGGCTCATTGGACTTATAATACAGTGAGGTAAACGCAAAAGTGGACGTTTTAGTTTTGTTTAGTCCCATTATGACACTGATGAGTTTGGTATTAGGTAAAGGGTTATGTTGCATTAGTCAGATGAGTTTTAGCACTGACGTATTCATAAAGAGGGGGTAGTTCGCTTACTGTCCGGAAAATGGGGCGGAATAAGAGCTGAAAAGTATCAATGCCAATTCTGTTTTTATGAGCTTTCGAATGAGCTTATGCATGAACGTTTTAATGTTACAAATGTAATAACAAGCTACCCCCTCCCCCACTCCCCACTAGCCCTGCTTTAGATATTTACCTTAGCTCCCGACTCTTTCCATGGTAGGATGTTAGAGTGATGCTCGTATGGCCCAATGAACACAACCTGCAAGGGAGGAGGAAAACAAAGTTGTGAAAATCCCACTAACATACGAAATTTGGTGTAAATGTCCCAGTTGGGTACTTTATCAAGTCAAGGGTTGTTTTCTTAAGGTAATTGTCCTTTACGGATCGTTGTCCGGGATAGTTGTCCGAGGGGTTGTTCATAGGAAATTATCCTAGGGTAATTCTCCGGAATAGTTGTTCCAGGGGTAGATATTCATGTGTAACTATCCTGGGAGTACTTGTCCGGGGTAGTTTTCAGGGAAAATTGTCAGACGGGGTACTTGTCTGGGTTATTATTCTCTTTATACACGCTTGGCAAAGGCAAACAACAACAGCTGAAACTGTTTCGTCGTCGTTAGGTCAACAGTCAAAACATGATTGTCATATTGGTAAATGCTCTTAAGTGGAACCGTCCAGATAATAATACTAAATATTAATCGATATCTGTTTACAAAGAAGGTTCGAGGGAGAACATGGGTATTGAGTAGGATGAACACCGATGGACGCGGCGAAAATCATCCAACGACGATAGAAAACGCTTTAAAACCGACTACGATATAACAAAAACAATTAAGCGGGCGCTGCAGTCTGACTGTTGTGCAAATTTCGTCTCATTAAATCTAGCCACACTTGTGCTTCATGATCTGAATTGAATTCCCATTTGAACTTTTATCATTGTAACGTATTTTACCTCATATCATGTGTCCTATTCTAATTCATCATGCAGTCTTCCGACCTTGATATTCTATTATGCTGGACAAAGAACAGTTAAAACCCGCATCTGTCTGGTAGCTGTTAGGTCATCAGTCAAAACGTTATTGCTCTAGTGGCAAAGCTCTCATGTGGAACCGTCCAGATGATAGTACTAAATTTTAGTCAATATATATTAACAAAGGAGCGTCGAGGGGAGCTCAACGCTGTTGAACAAGAAGAACACCGATTAACGCTGGCGCTGGCATGCTGCGTGACAGAAGTTGATTGTATGCAGATATTCTCATTGTTCGAGCTATATATATATCCAGTAACAATGTTTTACAAATTTTATCCAATTGATTCAAGCCCCTCTTGTGCTTTGATGATCTGAGTTGAACTCTCGTTTGTACTTTTATCATCGCTACGTAGTCTACCTACCTCATCTCTGGTTGTTGAGAGAAATGTGTTGAGATATTAATTATATAATGTACTGTATCATTTCATTGAAAACATACATTGCTTCAAACGGGTGGAAAAGACAATCACTTTCTTGATATTCTATCACATAAATTTCTGCAGTCTTATTGTTTTCATTATGAATGGCTATTGGACTAACCAAATATTAGTTTGAACGTCTATTTACTGCTTATTTTACATACATCTACTTTTGAGAGGGAAAAGTGGGAACACAATAATGAACGTACCGCTTTCTTGGCTCTTTCACCCGTGAGCATAAGAGCTGATACCAGTTTGTTGACTGCCCCAGTGGTCCCGCTACCAGTGAAGATCAGAGCATCATCTTCTGTCGCGTTCACACAATTCTTGATGATGTCTCTGCAAGCAAGATGAAAAACAAGAATCAGGGTCATTTGAAAGCGCAAATATCTGCTATAAATTAATGTGGGGTTACTCTGAAGAAATTCAATATCCCCAAATTGAAATGGAAACAGTGTTTGGTGGTGTGATAATAATTTGTTTGGAGCCAGAAGGGCGTTAACATTTATTTGCGATACATACAACAGTTTCCATTTCTACTCACCGTTTCGCCATTCGATTGGAGCGCAGACCCCTGCCAATCACCCCCCCCCCCCCCACTTATAGCTACGCCACGGTCCCTACCTACCTTGCTTCCTTCCTGAATCGTGTGGTTTGTCGTGCCATGATACCAGTAGTGGTGTGGGTGTTGGCATACAGTGGTTGAACATGTTTAGTGATATAATCCTCTATAAACGAAAGATGTCTGAAATCGAAAAGGAAAAAAAATCACGGTTAAAATATCCTCCATAAGCGAAAAGGTCTGAAAGAAAGGGGAAATGGAAAAGACGTCACGGTTACAATGTGAATGCGGAATAAAGATGCATTTCTTGCTGGTCGTAAATCTCATTTCTTGAAAATGCAATTTTTAGACACATTACTAACAATTCAAAATAAATCATTCCAATTTTGTTTAAGTAATCCACATTTTAATTAATTAAAAATATGATCACCCATCAATGATCATAGATCTTGATTATTTTTTGCTTTGCTGACATAGCATTAGCAAGACAAAACAAATTGCTAACCATTAAAAGTAAATTATACTAATAATTCGACACATGACGATTTTATTCATTGCTCATGAGCATGATGAGCCCTGTTTTATTCACGCAACATTTAATGTTATTTCCCCTACTTGACTTACTAGGCGTAGATCGTTATTATTATATAAAAATATGAGCAAGTAAATCTTCTGACTTGAAAAATATAAAAAATAACTTCTCACCTTCCTGATGCTGTGTAATCACAGTAAACAACTGAAGGGGGGAATGAAGAAAATAAAAATGAACATACAATACAATACCATATAATCGGTATAAAAAGTATGAAAGACATAAATATGCATGAATACTTCCTTAAAATGGACTTTTTCAATTATATCGGAAATTGTGATTCCACCATGATTATCAAAGTGTCAAGTCAAAATCCGAATCCATGACGCATGCTCCGCCGACGATTGCTCCGCCGACAAATGCTCCGCAAAAAGCGACAATTGCTCCGCGACAATTGCTCCGCGACATTTGCTCCGACGTCAAATGCTCCGCCGACAATTACTCCGCCGACAATTACCCCGCCGACATTTGCTTCGACGACATTTGCTCCGCCGACAATTGCTCCGACGACATTTGCTCCGCCAACAATTGCTCCGCCGACAATTGCTCCGCCGACTATTGCTCCTCCGACAGCTCCGCCCAAAAAGTGCCCTGTAAAATTCAAATGCTCCAACATTGCTCCTTCCCCAAAGTACCCCGTTGAAGACAAATGTTCCGCCGACGTAGCAGGAGAGCCCCGTAAAAGACTAATGCTCCCTTTGGCAGCAAAAAAAAAGATAGGAAGAAAGGAAAAGAAAAGAAAAGAGAAACGAAAAGGCTAAAGACAAGGAAAAAGGGACACAAAATAAAATATGTGAAGATTTAATTTCCATATTTTTGCATTGGCCTATAACTTTTGTGTCGGAACGGTGTCGGTATAATTAATGACGGTAAATCCTGCCGGCGCGGTGTCGCAACACGTCGGGGAAAATGAGAAATAAAATGGAATATGAAATATAGGCCTACATGCTCGTTTAATAATCATTGATTAAAAAAAGGGTGGTAGGCAGGCAGATGGTTTTCAGTTATTATATGAAAAGGATGAAAATTCGCTTGTTCGCTACGCTATAACTAAATGTTCGTAATACATGTTGTACATCAGTGATTAAAAAGCGATGCAAGGCACGCAGATGCTTTTCAATATGAAATGACAAGCCCAAGAATTTCGACCATTTGCTATGCTCGCTCGCCAAGGTAAAGGTACTATGTCCCATTTGCAGGCCCAAAAAATGAAAAGGTTAAATTCCAACGGCATTTGAAAGATAATACTAATTTAGAACTTCCCTAAAAAAGGTGGGGCTTGAAAATTTCTTCAAGTGGGAAAATAACGACTATTAGTAGTCAAATCGACTTAGGAGCTACAGAGCCAATAAGTAATAGTCTTGATTCTCAGACCATTGTACCGAATGGTCATACGTTTTATGCTGTACAAAGATTCAATCAGTTTAATTTTGATCATCACAAGAAGTGGGTTATTGATATAGACAAATGCTCATGTACCCTTTACAGCTCATTTTATGTATGTTATTACCAAAGAATAAAAAGCCAGTCAGTCACTCAATAGTGTCTGACAGTGAAGTCTAGCAAGTAAACAGGTTTCCTTGCATAATTTTAATTTTAGGACACTGCTAACGTTCAAATTTCACAGATAGGACATACATGACATATCATAATTCCTGCAAAGTTCTACAGAATTTGAGGTTGGCTGCAAAAGGGACATAGTACCTTTAAATGTGTTTGTGCCCTCCCTTTCACGGGAAAAGAAAGACACAGTTACTTTATTAAAAATCATGTCTATAATTATTATCAAAAGAGAAGTTCAACAAAAATCGCTCGCTGTCTTGCTACGCTAACTCGCGATTATAATTTTAAACATATTCATTTGACGAATGTGCAGCTCCTAAACGTCAGATGAAGAAGGGCGGAAGGCAGGTAGATCACAGGCGGCGGAGCGACTTCCAAAGTTAGAGGGCACCAACAAAAAAGGGCACTTTCTGGAAAAAGGGGCACCTTCAAAGGGAAATCTCAAAGCGAAAATATACAATTTTTTAGACATATATACCACCCCTTTATATTGTGATTATATTATCGGGGATGATTTCAATATTTGTTTATCTTGATAGATCATATAAGATATTGCTTAAGCATCATAATTTGCAGTTGGGTGTGATGGTCTGAAAATTCATTTGCGAACGAGGAAAATGTTTAAGATTTGTGAGGTCGCAGTGCAAAAAATTACATTTCATAAAGAGGAAAAACCCAATCTTGATGAGGTTATAAGCACATTCTCATAACGGAAGACTGAAAACGCCTTTGTTAAGTTACATTATTATAATAACTACGAGCGAGAGTAGCGAGCGAGCCTTTGGGAAAATCTCTCTTATTCGCTTGAAATTAGGGGCACATGTAATGATGAGAGGAAAAGGGGACACTATCAAAAGGGTTTTAACACTTATTAGCAAAGAAAAGGAGCACGTATCAAAGTACAAAGGCTAACTAGGCAGAGGTAAAAAAATGGGTCACTTCCTACACCTTAAAAAAGAGCGTCGCGACACGTCGGGGAAAATGAGCAATAAAATGGAATATGAAATATAGGCCTACATGTATGTGTAATAATCATTGATTTAAAAAAGGGTGGTAGGCAGGCAGATGGTTTTCAGTTATTATATGAAAAGGATGACAATTCGCTTGCTCGCTACGCTATAGCTTAATGTTCGTAATGCATGTTGTACATCAGTGATTAAAAAGCGATGCCAGGCACCTGAATAACAACAACAAAACAAATCACACATACAAAATATCTATAACCCATGAAAGTAATATTGTCGGCGGAGCAAATGTCGGCGGAGCAATTGTCGGCGGAGCAAATGTCGCGGAGCAAATGTCGCGGAGCGATTGTCGCTTTTTGCGGAGCATGTCACCGGAGTAATCGTCGCCGGAGCATGTGTCGGGTTACCCAAAATCCATTTGACAATTTTCATATCCGATTTTTCCTTTACTTGCACTTCTCCGTGAAGACACATTACACATATAAAGAATTTCATAATCTGGGGTCTAAGAAATATGCCCCCACAGTTTCCTAGTCCCCATCCGTGCCCTTACAAACAAACAAAATGTAAACAGCGCAAAATTATGATAAGCTAATTTCTCAATACAGAATATGTAATGCATTAGAATGTCAGGTTCCAATATTCAACATTCCTGTGTGTTTTTTTCTGGGGGAGAGGGGGGGGGGGGTGCGCTCCGTCGTTACGCTGTCTTCCAGAGTAGTATATCAGGTTACAATCTAACGCTGTTTTCCATCAGAGAAAAACGATGAAACCCTATAATAATAAGTATATACACACCCCCTCATCGAAGAAATCCCGGGTATGCAATTAATATAATTGATATCCATTTACTGGTGCCATGCGAGACTTTGGTAAATATAAGAACATTGTCTCCTCTCCAGGTAAAATTTTCGCGAAAATGTGGCCTAAAATGGCATTAAAAAGTAATGATAACTTTTCGCGAAATTCGGGATAAACTCGGGATTTTTTCATGGTTCGCAGTTAAGACGCGTATAGTACTATGCGTCTAACTGCCAGGAGGACTTTGACCCCATTTGGCGCCTTTGGAAGTGCATTCACCTACTGATACACAAATGTTATCATTTCAACATGGAATATAATTATATACATCTTTGCCTCCTCAAATCTTAACAAGTGATATTTGATTTTCATTAATTACGGGGCGTCTAATGAACAAAAAAGTTTGTATTATTTTGTTTTGAAATGTAAAATATCATGCCTTAAAGGTTTCGTTTAACAATGTTAAATATGAGATGCACGGTCCTATGTGTTATCAGTGTCTGTGATATGGTGTTATATTGAAGCCCTAACAATGTTGCGCTTCAAAATGATCAAGAAGTGCCTCAAAAAAAGTAAAACCCTTTGAGTGACCGGTTTTACCATACTCGTTTTCCCCAATAGACTGTAGTGTGATGAAAACCGTTTGGCAAACGCAAAATTTGATTTCGATTTTCAATCATAAATATCTTGATAATCAGACAGGCGATCGGCTTGTAAAAGTCACGGGGTTCCTGACTGACCTAAAGGTTTATAATTATCATTGCAGCATGAGCTAAATCAAGGATTTTTTTAAAGGATCTAAGACAAAGTTAACGGATCCCTTTGATGTTGCAACCTTTGAATTTGATTGGTTTGAAAACATACAGTACGGTTAGATCTTAAAGCGTTGAATGATAAAGGTAAAAGTTGGAAGAGCTTAAAATACATGTACGTGCCATAACTTTTTGTTCATAATTATAATCGTGATTATTCGAATAGGGAATATCGTGCTTAACTTTGCGAAATTTGGTGAATCTGTAAAAGTCACCAAACATCATGAAAGAGAGCTGATTTTTCCCCTAAGAATAAGCTTTTCTCAATCCTAATGATGCAAGCCCAGTAATAGCTTTCCAAAAATCTTATAAGTGTGGCGGGTGGCCGGGTTAGGCGCAGGGATGGGGTAGGCGACACTTATCGGTTCATTCATCTTGAATAGTCCCTGCTGGTGACGTATCTAGTTATTCTCCTTCTTTTGAGTATCTTCTTAACATCCTTATATTTTCGATCCCCAAGAGACTCTCAATCAATAAAAGGGGCTGATTTGTACGATTAAGCCAATTTCAAGACAATGTTGATCGATTTCATCCACTTTACCGTGAAATGCTTGATCTGACACCAATTTTAATTCGATTGAGGTAAAATGAAGCGGAAAGATCAACCTGGCGACTAACTCCTTGGATTATTGACATAACGAATTGGATAACGATGGATTTTCATTTTCTATGACGAGGTTAGAGCCGGTTCTTTAGATACATCGAGGGGGTGATTTTAAAGAAAGTTACGTCATTTGAACTAATCTCACTACAAAAGAATACCAGACCAGACAGAATTTAGACATCAAACATGACTTGTCAAGGCCGCGCGTGTAATGGCTGGATACCGTTCCTGATTGACGAATGATCTAAACTTTTTTTCTCCACTTTTTCTACGTTTTAATTTTTCTTCTCTTTTTTTAAACAATTTGGATAGCAAATATAATAGTTAGTATTGGCTAACAGAAATGCACAACTCAAATGTTTAAACCCTCTTTTTCTCTTTCTCTCCCTCCCCGTCTCCTCTCCTCTCTCGCTCTCTCCCCCTCTCTCTCTCTCTCTCTCTCTCTCTTATTGTTTTCTCGCCATTCGAATCGAAGGTGGGACAAGTCCTACGCCCCGTAGCCATGCCCATGAATAGGATTATGATTTTTAAGCTGGTACGACTGGGGACAAAACTCTTTGATCTGAATAAAGGATTTTGTTTTGTACTTGGCATTGTATTTGGACCTATATCCTGTGTATATCATTGCACAAAGAGAGGAGTAAAACTCTAGAGAAACAAAATAAAGTTTAAAAAAATAACAAAGCCACTGTCAATTCGCTCTAAAATAATCAAGCATGTTTTTACTACAATTTCACGATCCTTTCTTTCAATTCTGTTAAAAAGATCAGAGATGGATTATAAGCATCGATAAAACCTGCGATTAAAAAAAAATGGTAATTATATTTACGGTAGGGACCTATAATTATAGCATCTCATGTTTTTGTGCAAAGCTACCTGAATAAATTGATTGATACATTTTATTTCAAATTCAGTAAAAAAAAACCTAAAAAACAGGTTATAAACATTTACAATGTACATATAAAATCAACTTAAATATGTGAAACAGAGTACTAACATTTAAATACAAATAGTCTAAAAATGAAATCAGTAAAAGCCTATGTGGCTTGACAAGTTGATACAACCCCTAAAACTTTGCTTAAAGTTCAGTTCAAGAATTCTGTTATTCAAATTGATTTCTTGGACTAAAGCAGAATAAAATGGGAGTATATATGACAACTTATACAACGTAATTTTTATATTGTCTCTTAAAGGTGTTATGTTCCATTTGCAGGCCAAACAAATGAAAAGGTTATATTTCACCGGCATTTGAAAGATAATACTAATTTAGAACTTCCTTCAAAACAAAGGACTTCAAAATGTCTTTTTGTGAAAAAAATGATGACCGTTATTAGTCGAATCGACTTTAGGCATTGCAATCCTTTCAGTAAATAGTCTGATTTTCAGACCCTTGGACCGAATGGTGTACGTTTTGTGCTGCGCAAAGATTCAATCAGTCAACAATGACATTTTCAAAAGCGCGGGTTAATTTGGCCATAATGTTAGCAATTGTTATCATATTTCGATGTCCTGCTTCCCAACAATAAGCTTCACCATGACCAGCGATTATTTGGATTTATAGAAAGAATTTATTTTCATCAATATTAAACGTGGTTTCTGAAAATTCCCCGACGACCAAAATTAGGAGATACAAAGATATCGGGTATATATGGGTTCTTTTCAATGCCATCATTCTCTGACAAGCACACAGATTCCACACTTCATTTGGGGTCTAAAATTGCTGCCAGGAAATTGTTAGAGGGGCAAGCACATTTTCTTATTGTACTTTCTGTGCACTTACGACACTGTTTGGGTTCCAGCATGTCCCTTGAACAATAATACAGGGAAGGCTTTAAACAAATACAAAATATGAAAAGCCCAATGCAAATTCTTCTTCGGGGTTTTACAAGCGTCCCCTCGGTCACCAAGACAAGAAACAGCCGCGCTTGCTCATTTGATAAAAGCGCCAAAATCCTGTGCATCTTTCCGTTGAATTGCTTCTCTCACTCATTCATCATGGGTAATGAGGTAAACGGTGTTATATGGACTTAAAAATAGTAAGTACCCCATTAAGTAATTTGGAAAGATTGGCTATACTTTTTAAAGATCTGACAGGAATTGTTGTAGTTTCAAATTTGTAGGGCACCGTACCCAACTCTACCTTGGCCCGTTATGGAAATTATAGATAATTTGTGTAGGTCAAATATGATATGAATTAACCAACAAAAAAATATCTCGACTTGCCTTGTCTTTCACCAAATGGTCCAGATGCCCAAGTATCCCTTCCGACCACGTGATCCTCGACGTATTTCAGCAAGGCTTTTCTTTCCTCGTAGTCGGCTTCGTGTACGCTTTCACTCTCAGAGCTAAGGCCCGAGTCCGAGGCGCTCGAGCTGTTCCGACCCGGCGATGTCCCCTTCGCTCGTCGATCACCAGTAACGAAGCTCTGATCGTCTTTACCCTCGATGGCTTGATCGAGATCGCGTAGGAGCTCGTCGGCGGCTCCGATGTGAATGTCAACTTTTAATGTTTTATCAGACATGGTTTTCTTCTCCTCCTCTCCGATAGCTCTTTGTTATTTTCTTTCAACCTTATCAACTTTTGAATTTCAGTTCTGTTGTCGTTGTACGACTCAAATTCACAGCATCAATATATCATCACTACGGCGAGCAGCGAGCAGCATCGTCTTTCGCCTTAATATGTGGGGATCTGTAACAACAATAACGACGACAATGGCAACAAGTTAACAAGATTAAAAGTGAAAATACAGATGATACCATGCACTTTCACAGTTTAGAAGGAAAAAATGTTTTTCCCGAATCCAATTTTCTGTGTCCTCGTCAAATGCAAAACGATGTAATTAATGTTTTCTTTGAACTTGACCCAGCGGTTTTTAAATGCAGAAGTAATACTGGTGAGTTTGTCTTTGAACCTTCTGCTTATTCCAAGTCACGCATCTTATGGAGTCGTATTTAATAATGATGATAGTTATATTAAGTCACACAGCAACACGGCTCTTGGTTCTCCAATATGAATGCGGATTAACAAAGCTTTACACATCCTATTAAGTAATCAACCTTCAACTTGTTTGTACAATATACGGATTAGATGGCACTATACTCTTACACAATCAAATGTTAATCTTATGGCTACAGCCATCCTATTAAAAAGTAACAAACACATGATCTAAAAAACACTCTATGAATCCGGTTTCATACTCCACAAAATACCTCATAAACACGTTCAGCGGTATATCTGAAATGATTAAGTTTTTCTTTGAATATTTCATAAGGAAGGCGTTTGTGTTTTCTTCGAATAAATGAACAAATAAACAATAATTGTTAAGAAGCAAAGCATAACATGGTTACAATATTTCAGGATGATATAACAAAAAAGTTAACCATTTATTCCAATCTAAAAGTACATACATGTCTGTTTATATTATATTGACGAGCAGATGTTTGGTAAAAGACAAAGATTCGTGTTTGATGAAAACAGATATTCAAAGGAATTCGACCAAAGTACAGCAGATTATTTGCGTCATTGCATTTGATAGCAAATATTGTAGGAGTGACTCAGAGATTATGATATTATACCACTGATCGTCAGTCATATTTTTAAAAATTCAAGTTAATGTAATGCTGTTATTAATCTGATTGAGACACGTCGAAATGTGTTTTTTGTGATTGTTGTGACTCGGTATAATTATATCAAGAAGTAATTGTTTATTAAAAAATGCGTTATCATGACTGGTCTTTAGGTAATGTACATAATTATGATACCCGGCTAATTCTTTCGATGACTTACTTCCAGCTCAAATTAATATTGTCTGATTGAACGGTTTTATTGAGATAATTCCATAATCGCAGTCATACAACCAATTTAAATAAACAAGGCAGTATGAAACATTCACAACGAAGTAAAGCCATAACAATTATTGCTTTGCAGCCCATAAGACCGGCGATGTTGGCCTGGCATGCTTTTCTAGAATATATTCTAAGAATCCACGAGACTGAAAAGGTGTGTCTCGCGGAGTTTTTGGAAAACTTTTCCGCGGCCGTCATTCTCCTGAGCTGTCGGGCAGAGATATCTCGTTAGCTATGCTCATTCTGCCATCTTTGTTTGAATACCAGACAAAAAAGTCAGGTAGATTGTTTTCAAAATAATCAAATTTCTCCGCAGGTGCGGCTCCTTAAAACTTTTTTGGGGCGTCATGGATTTTACTGTCATCTGTTACCGGTATTAGAGGTGGATCAGACCTCTTCTATACACCCACACATTCTTCACATACACTTAAACCGCCATTAATCCATCTAAGTGGGGACTCTTTAGCGGGTTTAGGGGTGAGGATTAAGTAAGTATTGCACAATGATGTAAGGCCGGGCGATCGAATCCAATTTGTGAGCAGTGGGGTGAAGAGCATATAGGATATTAAAGGTTCAAGTATGAAAAGAGTTTGCCTGAGTTTGTTTTGAAAATAAAGACCTTTACATTGGTCCTCCGTTGAGGGCCACAAAGGCGTTAATCCTGTGTTAATGATAATGAGATAACATCTTTCTTGCTGTGGGCAGTCAGTTATGACCAAAGTTGATCATGTTGATAAGCAGTGAGATTAGTAGTACAAAGAGCAGGCCTACAAATATTTAAATAAGAAGGAAGGAAGAAGAAGATCACACAAAGGAAAAAAGGATGAAATTCGGAGGGGAGAAGGATATATGAAACACTATAGATAAACCACGGTTCATATTTGTGAGGCTTTTGAGGAATTGTAACATTTCTCTATACTTCTATAATGTACATTTCGTTAACATGAAATGCATACGTTGAGACAAAAGAACGGAAATAGAAATAAAAGCGGGAGAATTGAATACACCAGGCCTGAAAGACTATATTATACACATTTTACTGGAAGACGATAATTGATTATACACGGAAAAATAAACTTATGAATCAAGGTTGCTCTTGTATTAAAAATTTCTTCAGCAGTCTAACGCTTCTTACAATGACAAAGGATTTAGTAATGCTTTTGAAAAAATAATTGTCGGGTTCATCGACCATAATGTCTCAAAACCCTTTTCTCTCAGAGCATTACTTGATCGACTAATCCGTGTATCAAACCATCTTCTTTTCAATTCGTTTTCAATTCGTTTTATTTATCCATTTAAAATAAAAAATCAATATACAAATCATGCATGTATGAAAATTATACAGTTTAAATGGTCAGGGTACCCCTAAAAGCCAAGGCTTGATGAATGGGAACGGGTATTATATTGATGGTAATCTTTATTATACTGAAATAAATTAATTATATTAATTATATTAAGAGGTGCTAAATTATGTTTCACGTAATACATCAGGATCGCAATTTGAATTTTATGAATATAAAAAATTGTCAATGTGTTTAATCTTGCAAATATTGGGCTTTTAGAGCAGTTACTAGATCAATTTATGCTCGACATTCAGAAACACATGATGCTTCCTCCCATTAAGCTGGAAGCGACACATTCATTGATAGACTGAACTTATTAAAAAAAAGGGTTTTAGTGATGTTCATTCATTGAATTACACAATATTTTCCAAACTTGCAGCTATTATCAGAGGAAGTATAGTTCTCAGAATCAATATCCTCAGTGATATGAGAGAAATGCGTCGGGGTAGGGATTTTGAAAATCTCGCTTGAACTCTGTATGAGATAGTCACTATCAAATACAATTTCAAATATTTGTTTGAATATTCAAATAGTCTATGCACCCTCTTTCGCGCCCTTTTTATATTGCAAAACGCAGTCCTCTTTTATGTTTATCCATTCCCCTTTTTCATACACTTCGGGGTTCATTAAGTTAGGTTCAGGTTGATTTATTCCCGAGAATAATGCGTAGTTTTTAAAAACGAGGTACTACTAAACACCATTACGCTCTGTTTTAATTATTGAAACTTGAATACGTATTATAATTTTGAATGTGATTGAAATGTGTATAACAGTGTTAAAATTACGTTGCAACGTAGTGAATCGTTTGTTTAATAAATTTATTTTTCAGGCGTATATCAATGTAGTTACATTTTTTTAAAAACATGCATATAAATCTGATTATATTAAATTTCTTACACATTTCTAAAACGTTCGGAACGAGGATGAAAGGAAAAAGGCTGTCTGCTAACACAGTCTCAGTAGTTTCGAAATCAATATCAGGTAATAATAAATAAGCTCCATAGAATGTCTAATCAAAACAGGGGAGGAGCAACAGATTGCTCTCAAGGATAAGCAACATTAACTCCGATGAAAATAACTTAATCTTTTATTTGTAATTACTCAGCCATCTTTGTATTCATTTCTTGTATCAATACCTCTTGGATTTTAATTTAGATGCTCGTAACGGATCAATTTTAGGATTGCAATCGACCTCAAGGTATACAAACTATGTAGGTTAGGTTGGCAGGTAGGTATTGTATAAATGTAATCGAGGCGAGATAATATTGACAAAGAGATAACATTATGTGTGTAAACATTTTCTATTTAATCGATGGTAAACGAGAAGGCTTTCACGGCATAAACCACATGTTGCGCCCATATCGACCAGTAATGAGTAACAAGGAGTTAAAGGAACTATGTCCCATTTGCAGGCCAAAAAAATGTCTTCAAGTGGGAAAATAACGACTATTAGTTGTCAAATCGACTTTAGGGCTATAGAGCCCAAAAGTAACAGTCTTGATTTTCAGACAATTGTACTGAATGGTCATACTTTTTATGCTGCCCAAAGATTCAATCAGTTTAATCTTGGCCATCACAAGAAGTGGGTTATTGATGTAGACAAATCCTCATGTACCCTTTACAACTCTTTTCATGTAAGTTATTACCAAAGAAGAAAAAAAGCCAGTCAGTCACTCAATAGTGTCTGACAGTGAAGTCTAGCAAGTAAACGGGTTTCCTTGCATAATTTGAATATGAGGACACTGCTAACGTTTAAATTTCACAGATAGGACATACATGACATATTCCTAATTCCTGCAAAGTTCTACAGAATTTGAGGTTGGCTGCCAAAGGGACATAGTACCTTTAAAGGTAATACAAAGTTTTGGGAAATTTTGAAAATTTGGTGGATAGTGAATCTCTACAATTTTGATATATTTGGATCATGATGCCCCTGTGGATGTATTATGGGCACTAAAAAAATCAACCCCTAAAACACTTCTGTTTTCGAAAAAAATTGAATATAAAAATTTTACCGGTGCTCCCGGTAAATTTTGATAAATTTCAAATAGCGCCTACGCTATCTCAGAATAAGTAGTTGTGATATATCATTTCCAAACGGGAATAGCTAATCAGTCGATTTTAGTAAAAAAACATTGTTTCATAGCTAAATTGATATCTTGACCTTGAGAGGGAGCTATACAACATAAAGGGTTTATTATTTATAATTTCATAACTTTAGACTCGATTTCAACCGGGACAACGATCAATGAATATTGTAGGAACGCATATGCTTTCAATATGTTAATTTGAACCAAATTCATGACCCCATACCAAAACTTTGTAATACCTTTAATATACTATTTGTGAGTCTTCTCGTAGTCCTGATAACACACGATTCTGGGCTTTTCCCCGGTTGGTTACAATATTATTTTGTCCGTCCATTCCACGCAGTATATTTGGCATCATCATGGCGCATTTTCCTTATCAAAATAATACCAGCAAACAAACGATCAAACAAACGAAATCGCAATATTTATCATATAATCTGCGGTTTGCTCTTAGCTTTCTTCTTATACGGATAAGGAATGAAAATACCCTTCGTTATTACATTCACTGGATATACTACTTTGTGTTTTCCTTTGCTTATTCAACACTAGACATACCTCACATAATAGATTTCAAGCTAATTACTTTTTGAAACTGTCTTTACTACCTATTATCTGAACTCATTACTACCAGGCAACCAACCCGCTACTCCCTTCGCTCCTCTCAAGGCATCACCCTGAACCACCCATCTCCCTAGATGCTATACCACACTTGGTGACAGAGCCTTCACGACCGTTGCTCCCAAACTGTGGAATAACCTACCCATATCTCTTCGTAGCCATCAATCTATCAATACCTTCAAAAAATATCTAAAAACTCACCTCTTCTGTTAACGATATTGTAAAGCGCATTTGAACATTGTAATATAGAAAATGCGCTATATAAATACATTAATATTGTTATTATTGAATTCATTATAACATTATTCACTCCCTCTCCCCTTCCATGGGCTACTGACATGGTTTCGTTTCGGATTATCATAATTATCCTATTCACTTTTCATAATATGTTAATATTCAATCAATTCGTTTATTTCAATTCCAGCAAATACCTTAAAAAACAAATAAGTAAATACAAAAAATATATACATTCAAATACGAGTTAAAAAAAGATATAAAGTAAAACGGTACAAATAAAAAAGAGACGGTATTATATGAATTAGGATGGCCTTAAAAAAAACAATTGGGGGTTTAGTCGAGATGGCCAACCGAACAAAATATAACTGAAGTATATTGCAAGACATGTTTGACATGATTTTTTATTCACCATAAGAATATGTGTAAAATATAACTTCATGATAAATATCTTAACAAATAAAAATATTGAAAAAGGGTCCCACACATCAACGAATAAACAAATACAATGTTGAAGAGTGAAATGTCTAATTGATGCTTTTTGGATGTAATCATCATTGGCTGATTGATTTCGTTTGTTCGAGTTAATGACTTTGACGACATCGCGAAGATCTCTAAAAATTAATTAGTTTTAACATTCTAAATTCATTATTTTTCTTTTCATTTAAATTCCTTGTTTTGGTTATTAAAATTAACAAGATAGGATAGGAAAAGGGAGGAAAAAGGAAAGAGAAGCCTATACATTTCGTTATACTGTTATCCACATTATATATTTAAAAAGAGAGAAAAAAGAGAAAGAAGGAAATTAATATTAAAAAGAAAGGCGTTAGTGATTATAGTTCTTGACTAATTGGAATTACAACAAAATACAACCACAACATTTCGTCTTCAAATGTTTAGGAAATGTTGTTGGCGCAGATATCATCACGTTTTCTCCGGTGTTTCAAAGAGATTTCCAAATCTTATTAAAATAAAAAACAAACCAAAACAAACCAAAAAATAAACAAAACCTTCACAGAACAGAGAATATTTAAAGGAAATTTTATTACTTACTTTTCATTTCTGCTTTTTGTCAACTCTTCGTTGTTTTACAACTGATGTCGCTCCCGTAACCAGCCTTTGTAAAAGCGTCTTGTGTTTGCAGTCAAATTGTTTCCGATTGTGAAAATTATTTTTCATCGACTGACCGATTTAAGCGTGAAGTAGCTTTTCGCAACAATCATTCATTGGTTCACTGTTGGGACCGCTTAGTGAACTGAAGAAGAAATAAAGGCAACATTTCACGTCATTATGTATGCATGATTGATATGTATTCACGATGCTTCCTGCCTACTTTTAAGCGGTACAAGGCGCACACCCTTTTATTTTATTTGTTTCTTTACCCCCTTACCTTCTAAAATCCTTTAATCATTCATTCCCAAATTAGGATAGACATCTGAAAGACCTATTTAATATAGTTTTATTCAAAACATTAATAATAGAAAAAAGTGACTTTATCCCATTGGAGTGGCGATGGGGATTTCCGATCCTTGGTAGATCCGTAGACACTTGAGATTGTTTACATTGCTCTTGCAATTGTACTGGAGTCAGAATGTACCTTCAAAATGTCGAAGGTATTTAATCTGCATTGTACAATAATAGAGAAAAACATGTGATCAATGCTTCATAGATTTTGGGAGTTTCTTTTAACCATCCCCTTCGCTCTCCCTCTCTTTATCTTTCCCTCTGTATCTTTCTCTCTCTCTCTCTCTCTCCCTCTCTCTCTACCCCCTCTCTCTCCCTATCACCATAATATCTACCTTCTTCTCCATATATTTATTTGGTTAATTCAATTCAATTCAACTCATCTAGTTATTTATATATTTATCCATTAAATTATGTAATTGTATATAGATTCATATGTATTAATCTATCATTATTTATTAATTTAATTATCTATCTACACTGTTGGTCATAGTGGTGGAATAATTATTTTCCCTCAATTTATGGAATGATTTTGACGATGATCTATTCCTAATAGATCTAGATAATAGTATACATTCTCAGATTTTATTGAATAATAATTATTTGTGAGTGTTTGTTTTGCGTGACTGCTAAAGCATGTGTGTGCTACTATGCTATACCTAGCCCCCGCTGCGCACAGTCATGATTCAGTGGCTAAGCAATGGCCTCATTCCTGTGAGCCCCCAGGATCAAAACCGTGTCGATGTGCTATATTAGTGCCCTTTTATTAGGCATTAATCCTCATTACTGCCAGTTATGACCTAAGGACGTAGGTCCCCTAGTTAATTAGCATAGTAGCACACACAATCTTTAGCAGTCACGCAAAACAAGCACTAACACATTATTATTCAATAAAATCTGAGAATGTATACTATTATCTAGATCTACCGTGTGAGTCAAAAAAAGTTTACACCAAGAAAATGGCTAATTATTTTAAAAATCTTCTATGAACAGTAAATTATTATACATTTTATGAAAGAGTGTTTTATCCCAACTCATTTGGTACCATTTTTGTGTGGTATGTGTACACGCTTGGATGAACAGGTGGCATTGTTTGCGAGAGTGCAAAAATCAACTTGCGCCAAAGTGATGCCTTCAGTATGAATTATGTTGGGATTAGCGGAGTGAGAGAATGGATTGAATGTATCAAATGAAATGCATTGCATACGTTTTTTTGCAAAGGGCAAAGTCACACACACCCACACACACGCCCACAAATGTTCGTTGATATTTGATATTCGATATTTGATATGTGTGACATGATTAGTTTTGTTAGGGGTGTTATTTGGATGTGCAAAGACCGAATTAAAACCCAAATCCCAATTGTTTTATTCAAACATCACATAGGCAACTTTGGCGCAATTCGATTTTTGCACTCTCGCAAACAATGTCTCATGTTCATCCAAGTGTGAACACATACCACACAAAAATGGTACCAAATGATTTGGGATAAAACACTCTTTCATAAAATATATAACAGTTTAATGTTCATCTATGATTTTTTGAATAATTAGCAATTTTCTAGGTGTAAACTTTTTTTTGACTCACTCTGTATTAGGAATAAATCATTGTCAAAATCATTCCATAAATTGGGGTAAAAGATCTGAACACCATGCTGAAGTATGGGGGGAAATGGGGTAATTTTATTCCACCAAATATGACCAACAGTGTCAATCTATCTGTCTGTCTGTCTATCTATCTATCTATCTATCTATCTTTCTGTCCATGCATCATCGGCTATCTTTCACCCGTCTCTGTCTCTTTTTCTCTCCCTCATTATGGGGTAGTTTTGAATGATATATTCTCGCCAAACTCTATGCAGGAAATAAGATGCTCAACAGGCTTTGACAAGTAGAACAATAGAAGTAGAAGTAGACCGGTATTACCACAAATCAATCATTCTACAATGGAACCTAACTACTTCTTTTTTTCACGGTGGTGGCGTTGTCATGCTCTCAGAGCAGGGATGTTTGCTCATACATTGTCCTTTTTGTTTTATAAAAATACATCCTTTAAAGGGGTATCTCACTGAGCGGTGAATTTCGCCAGGGTTCTTTAAGACTAATAAGACCGGGGGGGGGGGCATTTGGTACCCCCTCCACGATTTTTCTGATTGTTCGGGAACGCATATGGATGGCGCCCCGCCGTTCGCTAACTCAAATAGCCTGGCCCCTTTAAGGTTAAAGGTTCCAAAAGTTTCGCAAAATTCCGCAAGCAGTTGCAAGCGTTTGCTAAAACAGTCGTAAGCCTTGGCAAACGGTTGTAAGACGGTGTCGCTGAAGTTCTTTTTGATTCGCCAATGCTAGCGACCATGTTACCAAATGGTTCCTTTATAAAATTGACCCATTGAGTTAACCGGAGTGAGCAAAAGGTCCCAAACATTGAAGAATAGTGGCAAAGGGTTGGCAAATAGTTGCTAATCTTCGCAAAAACATTCGCTCAAATGTTGCAGAGGCGAACCCTGATTTTCGCCAACATTCGTCAGAAAGGTTAGCGAATCCAAATTCGCTACCATTCGCAGCTCTCTCTTTCTCTCTCTCTTCCCCCCTCTTCCACGCTCTCTCGATCGTTCACTCAATCTACACCTGATGATTTGTTTTGTGATAAGGAGCTTGTGACTTCACTAAATTGTATTTCTCCTCAAATTTCTGATTGTTATTAAGAGTTATTTACACATTTGTATTTTTGTTATTAAAAATTTATTTATTTATTTATTTATTTATTTAGACATTTGTATTCTTGTTGTTATTTCCACATTGTGTATTCTTGTTATTTTAATTTGTATTATGAATTATATTTGTTTTGTTTATGTATATTGTGTGAATGTTTTTAACGGACTTGCTGAAAAACAGCCTTGTGGCTGATAGCAGGTGTTTTTAACCGTGGATAAATAAAACAAACAAACAAACAAACAACAAACAAACAAACATGGTTCATCGTGATCAAGATCAAGATATTTCCTTATACTGGAACTGTAATGAAATATTGTATAATATAGATTATTCTCTCGCTGTTACAATAGCGTTTCGGGGTGCCTATATTTAATGTTTATTTTGTTTAATGGAGGACTATATGAGGACACTGAAAGAGAATAATGGAGGACCAAAGACGTTGGAATGAAGACGTAAATATTTATTTCAAGAAATTTCATAACCAATATATTCATTTCAATAGACAAAACCATTATAAAAACACCTTCAATCATCATGATGCGAAAAATATACAAAATATATACATATATGCCTGGATATCAGAGGATTATTAAAACAATATATACTCAATCAACAAATATTCTAACAATAATAATAATAATGTCAGGCTTATATAGCACATGATATGTTGCCATCTATATGCGCTTAAAGGGATAGTTGAGTTCTGATTTCAGACCGCAGATGCTTTCAAAGTGCATGGTTATTGCTCTTATTCTTATCTATGACATTTATAGTGCCCTTTTATCACCTAAAATTGCTATGAAGGTAATTTTAGACCCCAAAATGTGTGAAATTCAGCCAATACGATCATACCAATTCAGCTCCATTTTTCGAAAAACACGGTGCCCGTTAATTAATTATTTAATTAAAAATAACAATACATGAGCCGGCTAATAGTAGTTAATATAAGCAACACGAAAATGACAACAAAAAAGCCAACATCGGCTTTGACTGAAATACGACGTAAAAGGTGTTATATCGTTTTTTTCAACGGTTTTTTCAATTTTTTTCAAAATATCTAATATTTGTGGTGGTACACAAGTATTAGAAATCGTTATATTTCAGCCGTCTCTGAACCGATTTTGATCAAACAAAGATAATTTTGTCATTTAAATATTATGTTCTTTCAAATTTGACCCTCAGTTTTTCATTATCTCACCAAAAAATTATTTTGTGTAGCCCCCTCTGCAACAGAACTCAACTATCCCTTTAACAAAACCAAAAAATAACAATCTAATATAACATATGAAATAGCTACAACGACTTAATTACATCAATTAAGAAAGTATGGCAATACATACACATTCCAAACACAATACTTAAAAACAACGAACAAAACTAAGATTAAAGATTCTAAGGCATCGTCGTAGGTTCCTCACTGTAATGGCTTGGTTTAAGACGAATTTAATTGAATGTATACGAATATAGATTACCCCATTTTCTCCCATACTTCAGCATGGTAGTGATTCAGATTTTTTTTTTTGCACCGGTATAGTGTTCTGCGTATAGTGTAGGCGTCGCCTGGCTGGCAGAAGGACGTTACCTCTAATTTCAGGTCAATATTGAAACATTAAGCAGAAGGGCATTAGCACTAAATCGCCTCAAATTTGTATAAAACTTATTTATTTTCGAGAAGAAAGTTGTGGCTGTCATCTACTACAACATTTCTATTAGTCTTTTATGTTTTAAACCAATTTTCCGGACGGAAAGCAGTTTAAATATAAAACAAATCTTTAAATGCGAATAATTTAAAAAGTAGTTTTCGAGTCGCTCGCGCGCTAACGCCCTTCCGCCACCTGGCCGACGATTTACCTATAAACATAATCATTATGTATATTCTTCTGAGTTAGAAGTATAAGTGCCCAATCATACGTATATACATCATGTTACTACATTCTATAATATGTCAACCAATGCATTATGTTTCTTCCATGCGTTCAGTATATAATTCCTGGTGTAGTCAAATCGTCAATAATTATTCATCGCTTTTCACATTGTCTCTGCCTTTCATTGGGTCTCATTTCTTTAAACCTGTATACCTGCCTTTGTTATACTACTATCGTAGTCGTGATATTTACAACATGAATGAGAATCATGCACACAAAAAAAGAAAAGTTAATCCAACAAAATCTTTATATGAGCATTAATTAATAATTAGGGTCTATTTCAGATTTCAGTTGAATACATACATTCAGTCAAATATTAGTATAGAAAATCATTTATTACGACGGACATCAGAACATTATGCAATAAGAGGTTAATAGTTTGATCTGGATTAAAAACTTACAGAGTGTTCATGGAAACTTTTTGATGTGAATGTTTCCATCCTCAGGTTCCACACAACATTGGTCTATACGCAATTGGCTCCAAGCTCACATAATAGGGCTTGGGCTTGGATCTGGACCTGGACCATGAGGGGTTAGTGACTCGGGATTAGGTTAAGGGTTAGGTTTAACGTTAGTCTTCGCTTTATCTATTGATCCCCTCAGTGATTCGATGGTTTGTTTTTACCTGGCTGTTAAGAAAGCATGTGTATGCTTGTAAGTAAGCAGCCAGGTAACCGACGGCTTTATGTCTTCTCCGAGGGACTAAGTAATGAGGATAAATGCCTTACCAAAGGGCACTAGCGGTTCGACTTGGTTTCGAACCCGGGACCTCACGGTTACAAGACCACTGACTCTACCACTGAGCAATCGCGTGTTTAACACGGAAACAATCATGGAAGCATGAAACTAATGGAGAGAAATCATACCGAATATTAAAACAACAACAACAACAACCACATTCATTCTTTATTCAGACTGGCAGTATGCTACGTCAAATCAAATAATGCACTTTCTCATATAATCCCGAATGTACAACCCAAAAAAAAATTCAGCGATAAATATATAAAAACAGTACATTCTTCAGATGAGTACTTGCAAAGGCAAGACGTGTATATGGTGCCTGATGTAGTCGATAGTACTTTTTATTATATCTACAGGAGGAATTATGGTCTCGTATATTCTCGTCCGGCAAGGATACATTTTCCTATTAATGAAATCAAACTATTCGCTAATAAGAATAGACATAAATTTGATGTAAAGTAAGAAAATACATGGGATGTCTTTAGACGTATAATATGTCGATTATTTAACACTCTTTCGTACAATAAATCCGAATTTTCAATGACTTCCGACTGTCCCGAGTTTATGTATCATAAAGTGACATTTTCTTTCAATATGAATATATTCTGTGCTGAAACGACTATAATCCAATGTACACGCCTGTCATGTATCACTCCATTACAACAGTTAATCAGTTAAACATAATTATAGTCATATGAAAATATTTGACGGCACAATGTGTGCAAAAGCATATTTCTTGTTTTCCTTTTGAAAGCATCCCACTACAAATTTGTCCAGATAAACTGGCTTAACTCATATGAGGCTTTACAATAAATAATTTCCAGTGAAGTGATTTCTTGTTTGATAATCATATTTAACATCTTTTGTTTTTATAGAGTATATAGCGATTACAAAAAAAGAAAGGATGAAACGCATCATCAACATAGTATTACGTGATTTGTTGTGGCCGCTTTAGCGCATTTTTTGCTTTGATTTAATATGTTGGCATCACAATTTTGAAGCAAGTGGCTTTATACTCCATTAGTCATTGGAAGGAGAGCTGTAAGGACTTCACATAATCGAACAGATGCCTGTGGATTCTTTTTTCTCCTTCTTCCGGTGTCGAGGTTGTTTCTTAAAAGAGAACCGACGTGACAGACTCCTCTTGGTATAACGCTTGGGTCTGAAGGGGGCGTGCGTCAGCTTGGAACGAGCATCAGCAGGGTTCGTTCCGTTCGCTGCTCCCGCCGGACCGTCTCCTTCAGTCAAACTTGGAATTGCGTCCATGGGATCAGCCTCGGGGTACCGGATGTGATAGACAGCTTCGTAAGGTCGCATGAACCAGATCAAATCCGGGTCACCTATGCTAGGTCCGACGGTATCAACCATAACTTCTGGAGGGAACTGGGTATTATTAAAACAAAGAATACAACAATAATCACTTTAACAATCACCTCATATTTTGAAGAAAAACAAAACACAAATTCCTTTGACAATACCCTTTGATATGCATTAAGATAATTATTTCATTATTTTAAGTGGCGGGTCTGGGAGGTGGGACACAGGAGACATTTGTCCCATGCTTCCTTGCCAAAGCTATACACAACAGTATACAAATACAGATTTTAAAAAAACTTTAAAAAAAAACTCGTGGGCTCTCACATGGCCAAATGTTAGAGCCCTTTTTTGTGTGTGTCATCATTTTCTTATAACTGTGCCCCTCTCATCTATCAGACACGTTTAGATCCGCCAAAATATGACACTTTAATAATATTTGCTAGTGGAAAGGGTATCTTATCTTTCAGAGCCTAAAATTGTGTCACACACTCACCTGACATTGATGGCCTGCCTCTTTCATCAGCTTTGTACTTTGATCAAGAAACGTCTGAGGAAAATATGAATGAAAACGAAAGTCACATTTAAAGGATCTTGTGTTTCTTCTAGTTCTATACTTCTTCTTCTTTACCCCCCTTTTCTCATTCTTATTCTCTTTTTTTCAATCTCCTCCTCTGTTTCTTCTTCCCTTTCTTCTTCTTCTGCTTCTTCTTCCCTTTCTTCTTCTTCTGCTTCTTCTCTTTTTCTTTTCCTCATCCTCTTTTTTTGTTCTTCTTTACCACAACTTCGCTCACAGATCTTTCTTAATCATGCATAATAACTGCAATCATAATTTTAAAATACGGCCCCCTTGTTGAAATACCTTGCAAGTTGCAATCAGGCGCGTACGCGGGGGGGGGGGGGGGGGGGTTGGGGGTCGTACCCCCTCATTTGTTTATTATGTGTGTGTTTTGGAGGAACCCCCCCCCTCAAATGTTTTTAATTAACAAATTTCAAAAAATTGTTTGTGCTAATGGGTGACCACAAAACGGTGACCTTACCCCTCCCCCCTCCCTCAAGTGAACGAAATATCGGTCGGCCAAATTTTCAAATTTACGGAACAAAAAAAAAAATTAAAAAGTGCCCCCCCCTCCCCCGCTTATTTGACGGCTGGCTGAGTCGTTGCGAAATTTTCGGCCCGATTTCCAAATTTTAAAGCCCCTTTAAATCCTGCGTACGCCCCTGTTTGCAATGATAAACATTTAAGTGTGTGTGTTTAAAGAAGCCGGAGCTTTAAAACACTCACCTTATAGTGGGTCCCTGATGCATCCCTATCCTTCGTTTTGGGGCCGACGTAAGGACTGGGAGGGGCGATGAACCTGCCCTCTTTGAAGGTAGTTGTTAGCAAGCTATCCCCTGCAGGTGATATAGAGGGCCTTGCCTCTTCCTGTAGGGTGCCGACGTATTGCCACTCCGATGTGATGGGGTCAATTGTGTACTGAGACAAAAAAGAGGGGAAAAAGCTAGCAATGAACACAAGATGAAAGGAGTCTAATGGAGGCTAAAGAAAACCAACTATTTAAATCCAGAACATAAAATGCAATTACATTTTTAACCAAGAATATTACTGAAGCATAAATTATGTTCCTTCTCCATTTTCTCTGTTGCTCCCTCTCTCTCTCTCCCTCTCACTCTCAACCCCCCCCCCCCTCTCTCTCTCTCTCTCTCTCTCTCCCTCTCTCCCTCTCTCTCTCCCTCTCACTCTCTCACTCTCCCCCCCCCTCTCTCTCTCTCTCTCTCTCTCTCTCACACACACACACACACACACACACACTCTCCCTCTCTCCTCCACTCTATCTCTATCTCCCCCTCTCTCTCCACACCCCTCTCTCCACACCCCTCTCTATTTCTCTCTTTCATAACAGATAATATTATTATGAAAACGTTCTTGAATACCTGTGATAGCATTTTCCAACCGTTCGTTCCGATATCATCTACCGCTTCAAGTACGTAATTGATGACGTCATCAGAGAAGAAAAATGGCAGATTCAGCCTCACAAACCCAGGTCTAGGTGAAAGGTGGATATCAAATATTTTCATTTGCCGAAAAGAAAAAGGTTGGGTACATCTGAGATATTGGTATTATATAAGATTGTTATGTTATCACTAGCATTCGCAGGGAATGAATAAATGAGAAAAGTCCATCACAATCTAAGGCTACACACAAGGCTAAGTCATTCCAATATATTCAGAATATGTGAGATATAATCACAAAAATTTAAGAAGAAATTCGTTTACGTTTGTCAATACCATATTGACGTACACATTTCAATAACACTTTTATTTATATAGGCGAACACATATTATTTCCGATCTTTTTAAAACCATGGTTTAGATTTAAACCACTTTCCTCGATTTAGGCCAATTTTATTTTTAGAATAATTTTCAGAATAAACTTTGAAAAGGCTAATCATAATTAGACTTACTTCATAATTTCCATCGGCGTTTTAGTCTTCTTCACCTTCTTGAATTCAGACGCTGTACTATCAGTTCTCTTTCCATTTCTTCTCCGTCTCGTCTTTTCTTTCTTTTCTTTACTGTTGATAAAACCAAACATTACATACATAAATGAAACATACATTATGAATTACCTAATCTTTTTACTTCCTCCTAAAATAAAGTGATTTTGAACACATGGCGATATAGTGAAATTGGTTGGATGAAATTGTATTATAGTACATCCATTTACGACACAAAATCAGAATCATAATTCCTATGATAATATTGTTGTCAAGGAGGCATACCAAAAGCCTCCACATGAAATTAAAGAGTAACAAAAAAGAACAAACACTCCCATAATTATACACGTGATACAAGAATTTCATATGTCGCATTTTGTGCTTACTCGCAAGAGAACAAATAACATAGCATTCTTGTTATAAACATTAAAGATAAGTTTATTTTATTTCTCGATAGATGGAGGCACGTCCCACTTATTTGAATACTAGAATTTTTTTTAAATTTTACCTACGTCTGTCAAACGTATGTATTCATCAATTAGTACATTTGCTTATAATGTTTTATGCTTTAAAAAAAATTGAATAAAGACTTTATTTGAAGAAAGAAGAGGAAGATTGTCCTTTTATCATTGATACAACGATCTTAGACGCAATAAATAAATTCAACTAACCTCTCATCTGTCAAGAAGTAGACGAATCTCTCAGCGAGCTCTTCATTTATTCCAAGTAAGTCCTAAATTGTATTTGGAGGAATAATAAATAGCTCTAATATTAGATTGGAAAAAGCACACATTGAATATCATTTGGGATATATTTTCCAGTTAATAATTTCGACATGGTAGTTTTCACATAGTTATATCAGGGCTTCACCTCCCTGGTTATATTATGTATGAGTTTACACGCGTTTTAGGGCTGTGTAAATGCGGTAATATTTCGGTTTGGGTCCTTTATAAAAACACACTGAAACACCATAACTTTTCACTCTAGTCCAGAATCTGGCCGATTCTTTTTTTTAAAGGGCAATTTACTCTAATTACGTAATCTTCCCCCAAACAGCTGCCAGCCAAAGATGGCGTCATTTCTAAATGTATACGCCAGGAGAATGGGGATATTCCCCAATTAAAATGAAATCAGTATGATTATGGACTATACCTTCACCCCAAGGAAGGGCTGTCTGGTTCTCACATTAACATCTGAAGTGATCTCTAAACATTCTGACAAGCAACGCTCCCTATAATAATCATTCCAACCACTCTAACAACCTTGACTACCACCACTAGTACCCCTACCACTATCACCTCAAGCACTTCCACTACCAACATCACCACAATCAAAAGTCGTCCCCCGACACACACACCACTACTATCACCACCATCACCACCACCAACTCCATAACCACCAATCACCACCACCACCACCACCACCACCACCACATCATCACCACCGATGGAGCCCTCATCCTCCTCCTCCTCCTCCTCCAACAACAACGCGGTCCCTACCTGAGCATAGGGTCCAGCGCATGCACAGCCACCCCTGGCCTGGATACCGTAGAGATCATTAAGGAGGACTGCCACGAAGTTATGATGAAGCATCTTGCCTGTCTTCGGATGGACAATCATGAAGGAGAAGATTGAAAGACGGTTGGCTCGGCTGCTCCCTAGAATCAATATGTTGGGATTCTTCTTCCATTTGGCAAAGGCAAGCCTATCAGACAAAGGAAAAAATAACCGAGTTTGTGATTGAAGCTATTAATAGCATTAGCAAGATAGACGGTTTTAAACAAAGGAAAGTTTGGTACGGTCATTAAAAACATTTTGACAGATTTGTTTTATTTCAAGTAAAAAACTAAACAATTACTTTTCAGCCTTAATTGGAATATTCATTACGATTTGGCATTTTTTTTTTTTTACATTTTATGTCCACATGTCTTTTACAGCATCATTACGTAAACGATTTTTTTTTACTTATTCAACTCGTTTTAATTTCGTGCACATGATTGGCAAATATCATGGCTATCAATAATTAATTAATTATTGTTAACGACTTCCCGTTTATATTCCAATTTGTTATGAAGAGTGATAGATACTTTGCTTCTGTTCGTACGTAAGTAGGCGTAATAATGGCACATCGTGCAATATTGGCATTAAACTGCGAAGCCATACAATTCAGTTGAATACAAGGTAAATTGCAAAGACTAGTGATCGGCTAGGACAAACAGCGTGACATTTCGAGAAGTCATTTTATTTCTTTGCACTAGTTTCCCTCTTAGTCTATCCCGCCATTTTCTTTTATCCCAATCTCTCTCCCTCTCTCTCTCTTTTCTCTCCCTCCCTCCTTCTTTCATCTATCTATCTATATTTCCCCGTACCATTATATCAGTAACATTCTTTTTTGTTAAATTTATCTTATATTCTACTTACTTGGTAAGCTCTTCTTCTCTTCTTTCAATGTAATCTATTCCGACTGACTGTAAAGGAGCAAAATTGGGATACAGTACAATTGTTAAGATATCTTCAAAATGCAATTAACCCGTTGACTACTAAATTGTATAGGTCCCATAGGCTAAACACAGGGTCCACCAGGTTCCCGTAAGCAAAGGGTTAAGAGGTCATAAATAGATTGCAATCTATTCATTATAGTCAAAATGATTATTCTGCGCAAAACTGCCTCATGTGAAAACAGCCCAAACCTCTCTGGCATTGTTTCGCCATAAGAGAATTAATAACTGTAGCCCTCACATCATTCCTGATAATCGGAATTGAGCACTATACAATGTATAGAAAATTACAAAATCTCCATATTATTTTGTTGGCTAAGGGGCAATATAACTGATTGCTTAATCATTATGGGCTGCATGATAAAGAAGAAAGACACATACAGCAATGTTAATGAATAGTCACGCTATTTTTGTATATGGGCGTTGGCGAACAGACGAAAAACACGAGTCAAGTTTTTGATTGTTTTCAAGAATTTTAAGTTAGCGTTGGCATGAATAGTTCATCATCATGTTCACTTGAAAAGACTGAGTATTGCTTCAATATCAATTGAGATCAAATTCAATAATAGCCAACCTGTCTGTCATTTTTTGCAGTGTAGAAAAAAATTAAAGATTTTCATTCAATAATACGGGTACATGCAAATATTCGTTTGTTTATATGTTTTACTTGTCTGATTCTTTGTTTATTTCAAAAATCACCTCTTTGAGTCTGAAAGTAAGTCCTGCTCTGATAGATTCGACAATGGCGGGCGTCCCTCCTTCCTCTCTCTCTTCTATATTATGAATGTAGTGGTGAGTTTCATTGGTAACCTAAAAGAAAAACAAAAGAACATCCGATTAGCATTCCAGTGCAGAGCTCGGCCGGCCAAATATAGTTCAAATATACAAGCGAGAAGGAACAAGATCAGAAAGCCTTTCAAGAAATTAATTTTAGGGCAATTTAAATACCCTGTTCTATTGTCTTCCAAAATCATGTTCGGATTATGCCATGTCGGAACATTTAGATAAGTGACTCACAAGGCTTTTGAGAATGCCTTTGATTTTGTTGAGATTCGGATAGACGGACATAATTTTCATGCGACATTAATTATAGAGCAATTAAAAGCTATTATAAGATCTCTTCAGCTGTGACCTCCTGTCAAAAGATCAAGATTGAGTGGAAGTTGTTTGCCGTAAATAGATTATTTTGTAACCGCAGCCAATGGCTGAATTGCAAATTGGATTGGACTAGCGAATTGTGTTGAATCATTACAGTTAGGAATGGATTGTCATATATATGCATTTTGGAGAAAGATATTCAATGTACTAGCTGTATATAATGATCATCTAAACTCACGTAAAGGACTGTTCCACCGCCTACAGAGTGAGGTACTTTGTTCAGAAAGTGTTTCTTCTTGGCTATCAGGATTCCTGAAAACACAAACAAAGAAAGAAAAACAACGGTGATGATTTCCAATTACGTAAACTGGTTACTCTTGTCAAATCGAAATATTATATCATATTATTATATATTGGATTCAATTGCATGAACTGTCTAGTAGTACAAGAGCTTGGCATTTAAAAAGAAAATATGAAACTAGGTTTTTGAATAGTTTAATGCGATAAATTGCCTTTCTATTGGCATTTTAAGCAACTATGATAATAATATGTTTTGACTATTGAAGTCATTAATGCCTTCGCACATAATCATTATCACGAGCCGCCTCACTACAATGTGTGTGAAGTGCCCAGACACACAACCTCCTATGGCATTGAGGAAACCATTTTTGTCCAGTGACACAGTATAGCATTTTCGTGGTTGTTATGAGGAACGTCTAACAGTTCAAGAGAAGTGTGTGCCATTATTAGAAACTAGAAGGTTATCTTTCTGGTTTCGATTCTATTGATATTAAACATGTATGTCTTTAGTCACTTACTGTTTGAGAAAGTAGACTTGTTTGGAAGGTCAACATTTCCCTACAATTTTGTAATAGAAAAAACCTTTCTATCATTCCGTTTGGGTGCTAAGATCATTTTTCTTTCTTTTAATACTATACCTGGTGTACCGACGCCACCGACAAACTTGTGAGGTGACAGATATACGGCATCTTTGCTGAAATCGTCATCAGTTCTATGATAAAAACAGAGTAAGACCATCTAAGGAATTTTCATGGTACTCCCCGTGGTAATCATATCAAATTACTTTACATATACCCTTCCCTCACCGCTGTCATGAAATGACATTATTATTTGCTTACTCGTTTATTATAAAACAACGCCATAAGTGAATAATGCGATCTATTGCATGACAAAAGACGTAAGCAGAGAAGATACTAAGTCATTTTGAAAATACAAAATGCACATGTTAGCTGCATAGTTACCGCGTATCTAAATTATTGTATGTCATTTCTATGTCATTTCTAGTCACGATATATATATATATATATATATGAAAGACAAAAGTGATAACTGAGTATATAAAGGAGCATATATAGATAAATCAGAGCCAAACGTTTACTGAATGAAAGACGGTATATAAACATTTCTGTCGCACACAAACAAATATGAAAAACAAAGCAAAAAAGAAAGAAAATTTACCCATGGGAATCTGGATTCATGTCAATGGCAAGATAGGGACCTAGATAGAGAGAGAGAGAGAGAGAGAGAGAGAGAGAGAGAGAGAGAGATAGTGAAAAGAGGGAAGGTTCCTTGAGCATACACTTTTATTGTCTGTTCATTCTTGCTATATGCTCCAATGAAAAATAATAATTATAATAATAACAAATACTACTACTTCTTATACAATCAATAACAATAATAATAATAATGAACACATTAATATAATAATTACAATAATAATAGCAGAAGGAATAATAATACTAATAATGATAATAATAACAATCATACTGATAAAAATAAAAATCATAATCATACTAAACAAAGATAAGAAGATAAATGAAAATGAAAAGTATAATGAATTAAAATAATAATGATAATAACAATCATGAAAATAGTAATAATGATAATACTACTACTACTAATAATAATGACAATCATAATAATAATAATAATAACAAACGTTTTACCCAAGTTCAATGTCATCTTAACTCTAAAGTTTATGCATTCGCACGAATTCAACTTTAATTCTTGAAAATTCTGAAAGCTGTTCTCACCTGCCGTGGCATAGTCCCAGAAAGACAGGGCACCATATTTGTGCAAGAGCGCCGCCACTTGGTGAGTATCCGAGATGATACCCGTGACGTTGGACGCGGCGGAAAAACAGCCGATTAGAAAGCGATCTTTCTTCTGGTGTTTCTGTTGGATGATAAGAGAGAAAAAAAGGGAAGTGATTTAATACGGATAATCATTTAATATAGATTAATAATCAGTTTGATGGAATAAACATACGTTTCTTCCCTCGTAGAGAGCGGTTGTTTGTAGTTAAATACTTTCAATACCTAGAATCACATTAGAAATAGTTTTATTTCATAGGTATGATGGCACCCCGGCCCCCACTCAGAGGTCGGAATGACCGCATGCGTGTTGCCAAAATGTCCGGTAAAGGGGTACTTTTCGTGCGACAAAGTCCGGCCCAAAAATTGTAAAAAAAGGGGTGTATTTAACTTTTCACCCGGAGATTTCTTTAAAAAGGGGGTGTTTTTTCTTTTTTCTCTCATCTCTTTGGACTCCTGAGAAATTATTCCGAATTTAGGGGGGTACATAGAGCATTTTTCCTGATTTAGGGGGTCTCCAAGGCAGGAAAAGCCCGCGAAAAGCCCGCGAAAAGCCCGCGAAAGGGGGGTTCGCAAATGTTGGCAGTCCTCAGATAGGGGGTGCTTTCAAAAAGAGGGAACAAGTATATGGGTACCCTAAATAACACTGAGTGGGGGGGGGGGGGGGGGATGGCACATGGCTTCGTATATCTATCGGCAACACTATTGCATTAAATCTACTATAAATAAACCAATCGAAAATCTAAATATACTTTATCATTGCAAATTCCAGTACTTTTATCTTAATGTGATATCTTGGACTTGGCTTTTCAACACATTCTTCTGCCGACAACATCACAATTACTTCCAATGCCATTGGCGAATCCACCAACAGAAGAAGAAGAAAAAAGCGCGGCTCCCCTTCTTCAAACAAAAATGTAATAGTTGCGTAATCGCTACATTTTGTTACGCTATCTACAGAATTTCCGTTTTCAAACATTTCAACAATTCCCCTTTTGACAATCCTCTTGGATTTTGACTACTTACTTATCAGCCTGATTACTTTCAGCAACCAGTGCCATTTTTGTATGATGTTGCTACCTATTATTTCTCTCTTACCTCTAAACTCTCCTCCAGTGCCACCATATCAATCAGACCTCGACTGTTGTCACGTATTCTGATCACCTAGAAAATAAAATCATTTAAAACGCGATTAGCATGACTGACGTACTACAGTGAGCGTGTGTGTGTGTGCGTGTGCGTGAGTGTGTGTGTGTGTGTGTGGGGGGGGGGCCTCGAGAACTGGAGCCCCCGTAAACCATTTTTTTCCCCTTTTTATCACAAGGTTCTTACGGTATCGCGGTGGTTCTTTTATCACAGCCATATATGTTCGATTCGAAATTCCATTTGCCTTTTGGTTAATCTTAGGGTTCTTATTGTCACAGGGTATATTCCGAAGGTGCTCTATTATAAAGTTATTTCGTTGCATCGAATATTCTTTGAATCACAAGGTTCTTTGATTCGTTATTCTAAAGGTTCTTTGAATCACAAGGTTCTTTGATTCGTTATTCTAAAGGTTCTTTTTATCGGAGGGTACTCTCTGATTTCTAAGGTTTCTTTTGATCTCATGGTTCTTTTGTTATTCTAAGGTTTTTTTCATTTCATCACGATTTTCTTATGATATTCTAAAGGTTTTTTTTAAATCAAATATCAGATAAATTTACGCTGGCCTTCAGCCAACGAATGACGCACTCTCCAAGCGTGATCAACACAAAGACCGGAATGTGTGCCTATTTTGGGGGTTACGAACATTCGGAATTATATATATCGAGTTTCCAGAATACAGAATCGAACATTTGGAACTCAGTATTATATTGCATTACTGGAAACAACACCGCAATACATTAGAAACACTATTAAAATAAAGAGGGCGAATCAAGGCTCTATACCTTTATTACTCATGGTTTAAAAACGTATTTTAAAGCTGATTATATCATCAATCCCTCATCAATAGGAATAAAGATGGTAGACGGGAATATAATAATAATAATAATAAAACCGTTACTTATAAAGAAGTCTCTAAGCGCTATAGAACATAGAATAAGAAAAAATGGCGAGAGAAGGAACATGAAGAGAAGACTTACAGGGTGGGACGATGAACATTACTGATACTGATTACGGTGAAAGGGGGAAGATGAGGAAAAGGAAGGAGACAGAAATTGAAAAATAGACAATGATAGAAGAAAATAGAAGAATACGGAAACGAAGCTAAAGAAGAAGAAGGGGAAGATGGGGGGAGATGGGGGAAGGGGAATAGGTTACCTTAGCTCCTGTTTCTTTCCATGGCAGTAGGTTTGAATGATGTTCATAAGGTCCGACGAAAACAACCTATCAGAGAAGAGATATGATGTTATAAGTACATAACGACAAAAAACAAACAAGAAGAACAACAATATCATCACATCTTTTCTTTCTCCAGGCGTGAATATTGTGAATATGAAGCTCGCTGTTTGTCGTCTACAACAACACCAAGATAATTTTGGTTTCACTCGCCTAATGTTCTTGAGAATAAACAAATAATATTTTCATTTGCAACAAATATTTCATAATTGTCATTTCATTAGCGATTATTTTTAATAAGCAACGTTTCATTCACCATCACGACATCCCTGTCCTAATCATCGCTACCATAATAGCCACCCCCATCCGATGTTCTGGCAGATACGGTTCCTTAGCGGATTTGATGACGGTCATTCATTATTTCGACAAGAGCAACACAAAGTTGCCTGCAGAATATTGTCTTTAGTTTTAATCATTGATCTGATTCATTAATTTACCTCCACAAAAAAAGATCCTAGCTAGAACTGAAAAAATCATGGAATATCAAAAGAGATAAAGCGATCCATACACTAGAATATAGACAATATGACAATATACGTCTCGCCCCGTTGTAGTGATGACGACGATCTGTTTCGTCAAAAGCAACAGATCGGCCGGGCGGATTGGGTGACGGTATCGATCCCGCCAAAGGAACTATATCTGCCGTGACACCACACAAGACTGTTGCTGTTATTGGAATAGATATATGAGACATCTCACTGTTTTCTTGGCTCGTTCTCCTTTGAGCAGGAGGGCTGATACCAGTTTGTTGACTGCCCCAGTGGTCCCGCTACCAGTGAAGATGAGAGCATCATCATCTGTCGCATTCACACACTTCTTGATGATGTCCCTGTCAAAATAACAATACTAGTTATATTAATAGTTCTTTTCTTGTAAATCGCACCAATCTCCCTTGAAACAATGAACAGGATAGGGGATACTTCATTTTTTTTTGTCCTCTTTCTTTAAACATCATAATACCATTAACGTAAAAAATTCATTATATCTGGGCTGGAAAAATAATAATAAGGGAGAGGGTTGGGGCACTTGTCTCTCTATATGGATACAATAATCCATAGGGGGTAATCGGAGGGGTCCTGTCATCCGTTTTGACATTCCATTTTAACTCTACCTTTCTTCTTTCTTCTGTTTTTCTGCAGTTCGTTAAGGGGGCACATGTCCCATTCCTCCTTAGCTACGACACTGTAACATAAACACATCAATATGTATTTTTCGCGTGATGCACCTTTTTGAAGATACTTGCTTGTCGTTATGATAACAAAATGATGCAAAGTTAGATAATCAAATACACAAGCTGACTGATTTTTAGATCGACATCTAATCAGCCGATTTTTTACAGGATACTCGCAATTTACAACACGGGTGCAACGCCTTAACAGAACAATATTAGTGCTTAATAAAATCAATTACAGTATTTAACAATGTTACGTAAGGCTTATGATCGGATGCTGTACCTTGCTTCTTTCCTAAATTTGGTTGTTTGTCTTGCCATCAGACCAGTGGTTGTGTGAGTGTTGGCGTACAGAGGTTGAACGTGTTCTGTGATGTAGTCTTCGATGAATTTTACCGCTCTGGAAACAAATGAAACAAAATGATACAAAATAATGCAAACTTGTCATGTTTAAAAAGAATTAAAGACGCATTCGACAAATTTTTCACATCAACCGACTGTTAAGATGATTGATTAAAAATGTGGCCATTATATAAGTTATAGCCACATCAGAAAGAGACATTCGACAACCATGCCAACGGTCACATCAAGTGATTAAAAAATCATTATTATTTATGGGTAAAATACTGTTTATGAAAATTAAGTCGTGCAGGGCACAGGGACACTTCGTAAGACAATGTCACTTATTCGAATTAGGCCTCGTCACCCCAAAAGATAAATCGCTCTAAGAAACAAACAATTGCACGCAGTATTATTAGAACTCTGTGATTATAGCAAAATAAATACCAATCTACCATTCGTGTGTTCGCTAGACTTGAAACTATTGTGGAAATGTCTTTTTGTCTAAATATTCGGATTCGCTCTATATGCGAATGTGATGGTAATTTGTCAACCTACTTCTTTTAACGATTTGGAGGGCAAAATGGGTAAATTGATTGGAACTTTCCAAAAAATTGATGACAATATAATGGAATGGAATGAAATCTTATCAATATTCATTCATTGAAGTTGCCCAAAGGTAAAACCATTGTATTGTGTTCATCTTTTTAATTAAATCATAACCGTAAAAGTTGCTCTATTGTAATACTTCGTTTTATGTGTTTTTCTTCCATTGTAATCCAAAATGATTCATGATTTCTTGTCGTGATGGCGGAAATTTGGCAACCATTGTGTATTTAGTTTGAAGAGAAACTCATAGGATCTTAGCCAAACCCCGGAAGTAAGGTCGTTTCTGGGCATCCATGTTATCATCACCCCAAGAATCATCCCACTTATTGCAATGTAACAGGGTTGACTCAAGACTAAAGATTAAGGAAATTCCACACGGTAGTCTGTGTTGTGAGGCACAACGTGTCTACCAGACTAAAATAATACCAATAGAGACGGACGAGGGAGAAATGCAAATAGCAATGAGTAATGGGGTAAAAAGGGACTAATCTGGTAACTATTTAAATAGTGGCCCATATACTGAAGTAGCATGTGGGAGTGTATACACTTTACCCCTTTATACCAATATTCTAGAATCATGTATGTGCAATCTGCAGTTAATGATGATATAGAAATGAACTATAACTGAATGCAGTAAGAATAGAAATCTTTTAAAAATACAAAATTGTGTCAGAATGTAAAGAATAAATAAAGTAATATCGAATAAATTTCATAATGTTTGTTTTTACAAATAAAATGTACCAATGGGCCTTCTATCCTGCCAATAACCAACGCCAAGAAGAATCACAAGTCATGGTGGTTTTTATCTGTTATGTAATATCTTGTCATAACTAAAAAGAAAACTGTATTTTATTGCTGTTGCCTGTTTTCCCGTTATTTGGGGGTTATCTTCACATGTATTTCAACCAGTTGTAAAGGTTGGGATTATTTAATGACACTGTTACCAAACCGAATTCAGTCTGTCAAATGAATCAGGAAGTCCGCATCATATGGCATCTTGATTACGAGTTTTGATTTTACAGTTCAACCGGTGTACTCTTGGTTGGCTTGCGTTCAGTAGGCATTATAGGATATAAGGTCAGTCAGTCAACAACTATATAGGCCTGTCTAATCCACCCGGCAAAGAAATCAATAACAGTTATACAAAGACAAGGAAGAGGGGATTTACATACCTTCCCGAAGCTGTATAGTCACAGTAGACAACTGTCAAGAAAGAAAAAAAAAAGGAAAAGAACAACAAATATTACGTATGTCCGGACAAGTAGGCAATTTTAATGACAACAGACTATTGATTCGGGACACTCTGAACAGTATATGAACTAAGTATTCATCTATAAAGTTACTCTACACTCCTAGTTCTCTGTCAGTGAAAACTTTGGAGATAAATATGTTATTCATTATTGTAGTTAACACTGGTTTCAAATTGACATGGAGCTTACGTTGGTAATACAATTAAGTTACGATTAATAAGTTTAATGTATGATTCAATAAAATAAACTTATGATTATATGAATTTCAAAACGTTTCGGTAGTTTTATTGGAAATTTCTGCTCATACATGAACACGATTTCACTATTTATGTATATTAAACTGTGCAACTAATTTTGTTCTATTCTGTCAAGGGGTCTTTACTTTAAAAACAAGCATTGTCTGTGCGCTATCCCTGTAATTCAATTTAATCAATTTATACAATCTTAATGATGGCTGAAATATTTATGATGTAAGTTCTATGTCTTTTGATACATGTATAATGATTGTTGATGACAGAAATTGAATACAAATTTAGTTCAAATATGATGCAAAGGTTCAGTTTTGGAATGAGTATTTTATCGCACAACAATAGTCATACCTATCACATCTTCTTTCTCTTTAAAAAATTTGATTTTTGTTTCCATTTCAAATTTAACCTTTTCAACTTAGGAACCGGGGTTTGCGATCAAGGATTGATAACATGTCGTCCTTGCAACAGTTATATCGGCATTATCCGGAAATAATCGGAGGTCTTCGGAAGTGATCAATCCGTTGAAGTTGTGGAGTGAGTTATTTTCTTGTATCGTCCGATATCAAATTATTTCATCGTGTTCTGTAGTGGTTAGCCATATACGTTTCGTAAATAGGCCTACTTTCAAAACAATATCTTATTATTCATACTGTTTAAAGTACGTGGATGTGTATGGAGAGGAGATTTTGCTGACCAAACCATACATACAGAAATCGAGCAATTCATGTGTAAAATTATGCAAATTAAAGAATAGATAACTTCATCAGAATATTCAAAAACGTGAAAGAATTGAAGAAACGGAATGGTTGTGATGATGATGGTGGTGGTGGTGGTGATAGTGGTGGTGATGATAATGATGACGAAGATGATGATGATGTGATGACGACGCTGATATTGAGTTTCACCAGGATAGTATATAGAAAATACGAAAACATAGAACGGAATGGTGGTGGTGTGGTTATGATGACGAAGATTTCGATAACGATGATGATGACGAAGATGATGATGTGATGACGACGCTGATATTGAGAATGATGATGTTGAATGATGATGATGATAATGATGATAATGATTCTTAGGGGAAAATCTATCACGGATAACGGAACATGAATTTTAGTCACAAAACCTTTGAATAACGAGGATATAGGGCTGTATTCTACAACCTCCGAAAATAACAGAAATCAAACTGAGTATATGAGTAAATGCTCCTGCTTTTGTCACAGAGATGTCTAAAAGTGGATGATAATGATTTCAGAGAGGGGAGAAATACGTCGACTGGTCTCACTAGGATAACATTCTAAGACAATAGAAGAATACAACAGAAGAGCTGAACGCAAGTATAATTTATGTCAAATGTGTCGTCATTGTCATGTTATAAGCATATTTATTATTTATGTGATCATCTTGATAGCATGGCGTGTGAGTGTCATAAATCTGTGCAAGGAAGTAGCTCTTGATGTGTCATAAAACCCTACTTTGGCTACCTAAGTTCTCAGATAAAATTCTTTGAATTCCTTTGACTACATACCAGAACTACGTCTAAGAGTGACCTTTGCTTGATGTATAAGACATGTAGGTGAATGAGGTATCAATAAATGAAAAGGAATCAATAATGAAACTGCAAAGTGCAAACTAATAGGCCGCTGTTGCTGACTGGTCCCTTAAACACACTTATGTTCTGATGTTAAGAGGACTTGAGGTGATCGAGGACCCTGTTTCTGTTTCTAATAACCTCCAGTGGCGTATAATGATGATATGAGTGGAATCATCCCCAGACGGAATAGATAGAGGTGGAGTATACCTCAGGAGTGCCGCCCCCTATACATCTCCTAAAAAAAAATTGAGTCCTAAATAAGGATGTGACGTACAAGTACAAAATACAACATATACACGTAGACCTAATCAATGGTACACCACTACCGTCTCTTGTGGTCTACATTGGGTATACCATATGTTTAAAGAAGAGGTCCTTACTATTCTTTCACAATGAATTATTTTATCAGAAAACTTTATCTTCTACAGAGTACTTATTGGGAGTGGGGGCTCCAAGGGGCGTATACGCCTATTCCACTTTATGCTGGATACGCTAGCGCGCCACTAAAGACGTTATATACTACAGACGGACACGTTGGTTTCGTTTAAATTGCTGATTACCAGGTTAAATAAACATTAAGGGATCGTGGTCAGATAATAATGAATCCAAAAGCATACAGCAACGTTTTCCATAGCAGCCAAATTTCAAAGGAGACACCCCCTTCCGCCCCATACTGGTACTATAGTGGTAGTTAACAAGGTTTTTTCCGCAGTTACAATATTTCAGCTTCTGCGAATATTCCAATTTGTATATTACGTTTTGATATTTTATGATCAGAACTGCGGTAAAATATCTTTCATGAGTACTTTTTCCCTTCATAGATCTATATTTCTATGTGATAGTCACGTACAGACTGTTATCAGATTGGTATTGCCTTTTACAAAACGTTTCATAAACAACTTTATGAAATCCGGAACGGGAAGTACATGTATGTCTTATTTGTTTATAGTCCGTGAAAGAATTCTTATACTTTGACAAGACTAAATGTTCATGGCTCAATGTTCAAAGCTCAAGAGGCCTACACATTACACCACATTATCAGTACAGAATAGTAAAGGGTTGCCTTTGTCAGATCATGTATCATAACCAAAGGTAAACATGGGAGTAATATCTACAAGAAAATGTAGCATTATTGAGTTTTTTTTTTCTTTCTTAGGTATTCCAAAGTATACGTTACTGCATTCATTTATACGATAAAGACATTTATTGACTTATTGTAGCCCCAATCAATTATTCATGATAACAAACTGATGCCAATTTTATATCACAAGTTCACAACAACCCTATGCTAGTCTTTGACCTTGTTCCAATTTTCTTTGTCAGTTTCACAAAAGACACATTTTCCTGTTGAGATGGAATGCAAGTACGTGTGAAGTGCATGTAGGGAAATCTACTTGTACAAGTCAATTTTCTTAAGAAAAATATGTACTTTATTTATAACATCGAAATCTTCGATGCTTAAACATACATGTAATCATTTCATGATATAAAGTAGCGGTCACAACCTTACACATAGTCCTGAATATTTCTACATCTTCTTTGAAAAGATAGCTTACCAAATGTGCCAAATATTACAAAGAAAGAGGGACGGGGGAAGGGACACATCAAATACATCATATTTTCGAAGCGACCGTCTGCGTGTTGCCTTCTACCGTGACGGAGCTAACACAGTAGAGCAAAGGATATACTCGAGGCAAACACTGTCAAGACTGTTTACGATCAAGTCTTAAAAAAAAAAGGGGAGAGAGAGAGAGAGAGAGAGAGAGAGAGAGAGAGAGAGAGAGAGAGAGAATGATACTCTTAGTATATTAAGTGAATATAACAGAAAAATAACAGGCCTACAAAATATTAAGATTATCCGAGGTTCTTATTGAGTGTTTATACACGGTTCTGACTTATAATATAAAATATCGAATTAGGAATGCACCCGCGGCAAACACTAACACTGATTCATGAATAAGTGAAGTATTTTAAACTATAAGAAAAAAAGAAAGAGAAAGAGAAATTTATTGTACGGAGATAGAGAGTCAGAGAGAGAGAGAGAGAGAGAGAGAGAGTCAGAGAGAATGAGAGAGGGTGAGAGAGAGATGGGGGAAAATAGAGAACGTACAAAGAAAATAAACAAGCATACATAATATTTTCACAGTATATTTCGTGTTTACACGTAGCTGACCTAATAGACCAAAGGATAAGAATATACCCGAGGCAAACAAATGTCTCGTCAACAGTTGACGGAGATCTTAAAAACTTTTTTAAAACAAAAAGTGGAAAGAAAGAAATAAAGAGGGGGAATAGAGCGAGAGAGAGAGAGAGAGGGGGAGGGAGAAACGTAGTATTCATAATATATTGGGGGCATTCTTCTACCCGCAACTGACCTCATAGACCAAAGGAATATGAGGCACAAACACTGTCTCACGAATATATAGGCTACGTAAGTCATAAGAAAGAAATGAAGAAACAAACAAACAAACAAACAAACAAACAATCAAAAAGAGAATGCATAACATTGACAATAGTATCAGCGTTCATCACAGAACGAAAGTTTAAAAAACAAAAATCGTAATATTTTTGAGAGCACCTTACTGCGTGTTTAAATGACCTCATACAAAATTCCTTTAATATAAGTAGAAACTATATACCCGATGCAAACATTTAACTGAATGGGTGACGTAGGTCATAAGCACGGTATATAGTACAGGCTTCTTTAGCCCTGATTGTGCGTCTGTGAAAAGGTACCGATCCAATAAAAATACCAACAAAATGGCTTATTCATGTCTTCGTCAGTGATACTGATAGCCGATAAGAAGTATAGAGATGAGGCACATAAAACAGGGGAACAGAACCCAAGAGAGGGGTAGGGGTAACCAGGGAGAGGGGTGCATGTAGAGGGGTATAAAAGCATGACAGAATGAGAGAAGTGGGTATAGAAAGGGGCGGGAAAAGGGGGAGGAAGAGAGGTTTCTATCAGTAAATCGTGGGTATTTGCATGGCGTCCTGCCGTGCAAAGGTAATAGGCATAATCCTAATCCTGATGTGTAATCCAATCCCACACGTCAATGAACAGACGCATGTAATTATATGTCCATGAAATGGAAGTTTGAAAGGTCAAAGTGGCATAAACTTCCACGCGAGTGATACTAGTATAGATATTTCATTAGCTTTTCGATGAATATAATGATAGCTATAGTGCACTATCCACTTGGAGGTTATAAGATAAAAACAATACAAGAGGTTAAGGACATCAGGGACATAACTAAAGAAGTGAAGTAAATACAGGGGGTGGAAGGATTATTTTGATAGGCCTATGGAAAGAGAGGCGGTCGATATTTGAGGGTTCGTCAACTTAATTACTGGGAGAATTGGTATCCGCCCGGTTTTACAAAAAATGATACAGGTATATGCAATAAACAATAATATTGAAGTAAGATTCATCATAAAATGATATAGTTGCAAACTCAAGATAAAGATGCAAACTCACTCTCTCTTCCTCCATATGGTCCTTCGAATATCGTTTCATTGCCTACTACATTCTCTTCGATGTGCTTTGCGATGGCGGCACTCTCGTTGAAAGTTTCATCATCCTCAGTCAGTTCGTCTTCGTCTTCCTCCTCGATATCACTCGCTGCTCCTTGGCTTGAGTTGGCCACCGACGAAGGCTTTCGGATGCGCGACGACGAGGTCAGACGGACCGAGCGACGAAGACTGCCGAAGACGTATCGGTCGACGGCATCGTAGTTCTCTGCTGGCGGGATCACATCATCCGTGTTAGCGAACGAGACCTTGTTCTCGATCTCGCCTTCCATCGAGGGGAGGATCGGTGGCATAGGCTCGCTGCAAACAATATTTTATCCTCCTTACATGAAACCTTAGAAGAATAGACGCGGGAACAGACGACCTTAAAGAAACCGTACCGATCGAACGTGCATGTAGTCTGTAATTTAACCAAACCGCTCTCAAACGTTCAGTGAGTGGCTAGTGGTATATATCTTTTACAACACATCGAAGCCTACTAATCCACAATTGAAGCTACTGTGCCTTGAATACCCTTTTCATGATGTTATTGTTAGTATCTCTTTTGGTGTGCAGCGTGCATAGATTTCTCTGAAAGCGCACGGACGGACTCGAGTGACTCTCCACTGTTCAACTCGAGTGACTCTCCACTTATGAATGTTTTTGTGTTGTCTACAAAAGTTTATCAAGTACACCCACGCACGGCGCACCGCCGCGCCGTTGGAAACCAATGACAGTTTGTAGATATGGCAATTCGGAAGTAAAAATGGTATCTTCATTATTTTTAAAATTTGTCTTACTTTTGACTAAGTGTCTAGACGGTCAATGTCTCAAATAGGTGATTTTCAGAACACATAGATCTGTCTACGCCTTCCGCAAAAAAAGAGATTCCTCGATTTGTTTGTACTCCTAGCTCCTTCCTCGTGATATTTCCCTCAGACCTGTCAGTCAGTTTGAAACTTTGAGCGACATTTCAAAGTACCCAGTTATGAAATTATATAATCTATCCCTAAAACTTTGATCCAATGAAAACAAGGGAAGGACTTACCTCAATGAAACTGATGTAGACAATTATTATGACCAGATTCTTTAGACTTAATTTCATTAATTTGCTTTCGCGTTGCGATTATAGCATAATTTTGTCACTCATATAGTTATGAAAACAAATTCACGTATCTCTCTCTCTCTCTCATCCTCCTCTCTCTCTATTCCTACTTTCTCTTTCCCAACAGGCTCCCTCCGTCACATATCCCGTTATAGACAGAAACGTAGTAGACGGCGTTAGTCACCAGAGGAATGGAGGATATTCCTCTGGCTTCGTTGGGCTTTGTGGCTGATGCGGTCACTGGTGACCAAGCTGGTCTGGAATGCACCCATAAATACAGCTAGGGCTTAGCATTACATCGATTATCGCATCCGGGACCACGGCTCAACTTAAGTCTTAACCTTAATAGAACTTAACCTTAACCTTAAGCTCAACTTTTAATCTATAACCTGTGATTGTGATGCACGTAGACCCTATTACACATTCATGACAGTTGCACAATAACACAACCTGCCCTGTTGACAATTCCTTCAGGTTTTGCGTCAGACAATACTATCTGACGAAAAAAAAATCCGGTATCTGATCATTATTTAATACCACAGGTAAGTTGGATCCTTGCCTTCGATGTAGCCGCGAACTGTTGAACTGGAAACTAATGTTACCTTTATCGAGTTGGTCTTTCATAACTCGTTTTGTCTCCTTCTTCTTCCTTGTCTATCATAATATTCTCTTTCCTTTTCGCTCTCCATCCTTGCACTAACTCGTTATTTTTTTCCCTTTATTCATTCTTGAATACAATTTTTTTTTCTTCCTAAAAGGGAACATAAATGTATAGCCTCACAAGCTCTGCTTCTTTTATAGGTTCCTCCGCTTTTTCTCAAATTATGATGTTAATAAGAATGATTATATTATCTACAATTCTTTATACTGATGCAATGTATAATGTTTACTAAAGAAGTATGCACATCATTTAATAATTGTACCGATTTCGGTAATGTACAACTTTGTTTTGCTTATGATTTATCATACATGTATATGTAATATGAGAAAGTGAAAATAAATTTGAAACCATGATAGCCTGAATCTCATTTAATATGAGAGCAACTAATCATTTCTAATTGTTAAAGTTAGATTGGATATTCATGTAATGCATGAAGTGCCCACTTCCCCTCTCCTATTTTCATGACTTTCCTCTTCCAAATAAGATGTATTTCGTGTTTGTTCTCGTTTTTTTGTTTGTTTTGAAGGGTTAGTAAAAGAACTGAAATTGCTAAGTTATTTAGAATAAATCCTTATTTTTTACACTTATGAACCAGCAGCATTAACGCTTACTGATCTCTTTCATACAAATTGGATCAAAGACATAATCGGTTTTATTCGGACGCATTCTTTGTGGTCAACCGATGCATAAAAAGATTAAAGGAGGCGAAATTAAAGGCATGACAAAGGCGTTGAATTTGTTGTCAGTGGTGGTGATAGGGGTGGTGGTGGGATTGAGTTTGAAGAGGACAGTAGTAGTAACAAACTAAAATTCTAACAACTTAACAAGGGTCATATTTCGCACTTCCGTTTTTCAATAAATTGTGAAATCACATTCAACAGTATTAATAATAAATAATAATAAAAACGTTACTTATAAAGCGCTTACCACCGAAGTCTCTAAGCGCTATAACAAACAAAATAGACTGATAAACAATCACCTATTAAACAAAACAAAGACTCCAAAGACGCGTGCCCCCTCCCCTTCCCCACACGCCAGTGCAAATGTATGGATATTATATATTCAACTCAATTTATTTCTGTTTCCAACAAAACATTACAAATCAATCATAATCATTTACAACATTATTAAGGAATGCATATTGGAAACAGAGGGGTCCACTAAAAAGCACTGCTTATATATTGTGGACCCGGCCTCAAAATAGTTAGGAATATTGAGTAACTAAATTAACAAATTCGTAACTACAAAATAGAACTAGAAATAGGGGGAAAAGGGGGTGCCACAGAGACGAGAACGGGACAAGAGAGTACTTTACAAGGCATGACAAAGATAGGAGAACACGGTCACAATACAAAAAGTAGACGATGCAAAAAAAGAAGTGAGAGATTGGGGGTACAGAAAATAATACATAAGAATGAGCTGCATGAGGGGTTGAGAAGAGAAGAAGATGAGGAAGGATAAATGCGCATTAGAAAGGAGATATGCACGAGAGGGCACAATATAATACATTAAAAACACTCGCAAGTTTCGTGTGTTTTTAACTATATTTAATTATTTTCATTGTATCTAATTATTTTCAAGGTATTTTCCCCCAATATAAAATTAATTTGTGGCGCGTTCACTTTGAAAGAGTGCAGATTATTATTATACTTATAAACCCATAGTTTGCATGAATGGTCTTATCGAAAATAATGGGAAAAAAACGATATTAAGAATCTATGATTATCATCTGTACTTTTTAATGTGATGTCGGAATGACTACTCATGCAGTCATACGAGCATGTAGCGTTCTACTAACTAAAACATATCTGACCGCATGTTTATAAGGATACCATACAACAATACCGCCATGCTGTCCCATCCCACATGATAAAGCGTGTGTGTAACCATGGTTACAGGTAACCTACAATCTTCCAGACGTCTGATTCACATCATGTCTTCGTTTTCATGACTCACTATGACAGAAGACATTTGATGGCGTCTAGAATGTCAAAGTTTACCAAACAAAAACATTCGTAATCGCTTGATGACGATTTATGTTCTTTTGCTATTGTATTCCCAACATGGGGTCCCGTCAATATCAGCAAATTATTTTGTGACACATGTTTGCCTTTCCCCATATAGATGTCATATGATACCACTGACTTATATTTTAGCGAGATGAAGTTGTGATAATTCTGAAAGGAGTGGGCGGGGGTTCCCCCTAAAACGATAGCAATAAACATGTTTACTAACACAATCATTCAATTTACGGATGTTTCTTTCCGTGGAACCTAGTGACGAGTTATTTCATTAACATGTTATTAATGAATGAACTGCAATTGTGTGTTGCTATGTCGGGCAAGCTTTCAGGTAGTCAAGGAAAACCTTTGTTTAAAAAGTATGCATAAAATATGAACTTAGTAAACCATCGTGCCTTTCTAAATTTTGTTTAACATTATACCAGTTTACGAAAAAATTTCAAACTGTCGAGATGACACTTTTTTTTTTTTTTTTTTTTTGGGGGGGGGGGTCTCGAAATTTGGAAATTTTCCGTTGGGGGGGGGTAAGGTCACCTTTTAAAGGTCAGCCATGGGCAATTTTTTTTTTTTTTTTTTTTTTTATAATTAAAAAAATATAAACACAATTTTAAAAAATACCAAAGGGGGGGTCAACCCCCAACCCCCAACCCCCTGTGTACGCGCCTGAAGTTATCTCATCTCAACCCATTTAATTCGGGATTTGTAGAGTTTCAAACCGAATTTTATCATGAAACCAAAAGAAAAGAAAAGAAAAGAAAACATCATGAATAGGACATATACATGTAAAAGCAAAGGAATTTGTTGAATTTCATTTCTAGTACAGGAGCACCATCCCTCCGGATGGCGGTACGTATTGCAGACAAACGAAGGGTTTGAGGAAAATTCATTAATTAAACAACTTGTAGGAAAGTTGTGGACTTTTTCTTAATGAAATGAAAAAATTATGGAAAGTTATGGACATCACTATACATGTATATGCGGGAACTTGATTTTGAGTTTTAATGGCAATCTCTCACCATTGATTAACTGAACATTTTCAACGAAATTCACTTCCCTTTCCCTTAAAAAATTAAATTCCTCATCCTGCCTTCACCAAGGTTATATACCACATACTGCATGCACACTAGCAGAACCTTTAATGAAGTTAAACAAAGGAGAAACTATTTTTCATAATATTGAAGTATTGTCATTATATACATCTTTTTGGAAAGAATAAATGTCATTGTTTGTCACGTCATTAAAGGTCCAATATAACTCTTTTGAATTTAGACCGATTTTCCGAACACAATAATAATAAAAATAATAAAAATACATTACATTTATAAAGCGCTTAATACAATGTTTCTAAGCGCAATAGCAAAGACTTTAAAGAAATCAGCTCGTGGGCAATGTTAAAACCCTATTTAACATCCCATAGGCCAAAAAATCACGTTCAGATGAGGCCATAATTATGAATGTGATTGCAATGTTCGCACATTTTGATGAACATGGGCAAGGCTATTGAAACTGCCTTAGTTTGATTTATCGGAAGTATTTGCGACGTGTTTCTCAAACCTTCTACCTTCTCTCTTTTTTCCTAATTGTTTTTTTAATTTGTTTGTCTGCATTTCTGCTTGAATTTCAAATTGAAATAATATGGAAGACAGTAGGAATTCTTTCACAAAAGCAGAACAGTAGATGTCAGAGAGAGAAAGAGAGGGAAGAGAGCGAGATGAGAGGAGAGAGAGAGAGAGAGAGAGAGAGAGGAAGGGAGAGAGAGAGAGAGAGAGAGAGAGGGGGGGGGGGGAATTCATTCTCTACCGGGCGTGGTATGCAGAGACATAATAATATTAATCATATTGACGTCTATTGGACATTGTAAGATTTCTATCCATAATAAATATTTCCAAGAAGATTGAAACAAGGTCTGGAATGTCGCAACCGGAGCTTTTCGCCTCTTGACCTCTGATGAAAAGGTCAATACCGAATCTACAGTTGGCATGGCAACATGTATATAGCCGCATGACTTTGACCATAACTTGTGGAATTTATGGCGTGTACTGGCTGAAGAAGCTGAATAAATAAAGACACGTACACGACTTCACGAATCAGTGGCGGATCCAGCCGGCGGCAGACGAGGGGGCCCAACGGTGAGAAAGAAAATTAGTGGCGAAACAGTGAATAAGCGGAAGGGGGGGGGGGGGGGGAGGGTAAGGAGCACTATTTTTTATTTTTTTTTGCTCCCGAAAATTTGAAAATCGCGACGGCCGATAATTCGCTCAGTGGGGGAGGGGGGAGGGGGGTAGTGAGCACTCCCCCCCCCCCCCCCTGGATCCGCCACTGTCACATGGCTGGTTGGCATTGAGCGCAGTCAGCGCTCTGTTAAAAATGAAAATACCCTACATTTATAATAATAAGAATAATAGTTGGTTCTCGAATGGCGCTCATGTCTGTCAGACTTGACACGCCTGGCGCTCCCGATTATTAGGGACTTTTAGATTCGCACGAAGACAATGGGGATTGCTACGGTCGACGTCCTTTTAATGCACTGCCTTGAATGGACGACACACGTATCAGTCCACGCAAATCTAAAAGTCCCTATTACCTTGGCATTAGCACGGCTGCCATTACGACGCTCTAGCATTTCAAGAAATTAATGTAGGTCAATGTCTTGCCAAAGGACATCAGTGCCACGGCGGGACTCGAACCGCGGACCTTGTGATCCGACAGTCCGGTGACATATCCACTCAACCACGACACCTCTAAACATGAGTGGAGAAGAAGCAAATAAACATCAACAGATAATCTTATGCCGGTGATAAATAATAAACGCAATATTTAAGGGATAAATACGAAGGGGGAATTATTACTCTAAACTATCACGACCTCCGTCTGTTTTGATGGAATCCATTTTCAACTCAATTCGTTGCTGTGTCGGAAAGCATAAGGCAAACAGTTGGTCAACTTTTGGTCGTCAATAACAACACGTGGTGGACTTGAACAAGTTTGCGGAATTATATTTGTGTATGTCCTGTTTAAGGCCCGGTCACACAGAGGGGACGCATGGGGGACGCACGGCCGGCGCATGGAAAATTTGCAATTTTGGCCAGTGCGTTGTCGTGCGCCCAACTTTTGTCGAAGCTATACAGCTAGCCGACACCAAATGCATAGCGCGCTGGACGCATACAGGGCGTACACAGGGCGCACACAGGGCGCACACAGGGCGCACACAGGGCGCACACAGAGCGCACATGAAAACAACTTCCACGAATGCACAGCGTGTTGCTAGCGCGCTGGACGAATGGTCCACGCATGCACCGCGTTCTACGACGCATGGCCAGCGCATTGGAAATCAGAAAAGAACGTGTGCCTAACTTTTGTCATAATTTTGGAAAAGCTAGCGAGCTGACACAAAATGCACGGCGTGTAGCTAGCGCGCTGTGCGTATACAGGGCGTGTGCTCCGCGTTTGTCTGGCGCTGGTCTAGCGCGCTCCGGCGCATGGCTGGCGTGCCTTTGGCGTGTATATTCATGCGTCGAGCTCGGCGCACGTTTTTGAGCATGCTAAAAAAATCCCGACGCACACAGCGAATGACGACGCATGCATAGCGCTGGTCCAGCGTTGGTCCAGCGCGCTCGACGAACGAGTAACGAATGATGACGCACGCCTAGCGAACGACAACGCACTGGCCCAAATTGCAAATTTCCAATGCGCTGGCCGTGCGTTCCCCATGCGTCCTCCCTGTGTGACCGGGCCTTTACAGAAAAAATGAAATTAGGAAGGATGACGTGGATTTTTTGAAAATACGTGATTTCCTGCTTCTAGAGGATTGTCCACCGCCTATAGACTCAACAACCATCTCTCTATCTTATCTTGCTTCTACTGCTTCATGGTCATACACCCCTTCATACTTATGGAAATGATAGTGCATAATTAACACACCAAATATTCTCTTCATGCATAATACTCTCTCTCTCTCTCTCTCTCTCTCTCTCTCTCTCTCCCTCTCTCTCTCTCTCTCCCTCTCTCTCTCTCTCTTCCTCCCCTCTCTCTCTCTCTCTCTCTCTCTCTCCCCCTCTCCCTCTCCCTTTGTCGCGTCAATCATTCGGAGTGGTGATGTCATACCAAGTTGCTGACAATTTGACCGAAAGTGTATTTATGATTTGAATTCGATAAGCATTACTCAAGAAATGGGCAGGGGTACATGAATGAAACCAAGCTTATACAACTGTAAACATGTTATGATAAAGACGAATCACATTTTTATCTAATATTAGATTGGGTTTGTAGTTTGTACATTGTTTTGTTTTACACTAATAGTTTGGCAGTCCATAACTTTTAAGCTGGCGACACGAAAACACAATTATAAGGGTGTAACTCATTTCACACATGATAGTTTATTTTTAATCATTATTCAAGGGCAACTTTTTAATGAAAGTAAGAGTCCGACTAAGCAGATATACTAAGCTATAATGAGTTCTAAAATTTAGACGCCAATCACATAATAGACATTGTTCTGCTTCATTGGCAAAACTAACAGGCATATCCCACCTCGTAGCTACCTATAAAAAATAAAATCAGATTAAAATATCTCACAAGGTAAGAATGAAATCAGGAAACTGATAAGAAAGTTATGAATTTTTTCATTTCTTCTTTTATATCCTTTCTTTCTCCATTACAAGGTTTTTACCTCATTAATACCTATTGTATGTACTTTTATATTAGAATATCCCAACATTTCCCCTTTATTCAAGAGCCGGATTTCCAGTACGCATTTGCTAACATTTCTAAAGCAGTACAATAAATCACTAGAGCAAAGACTACATTGTTTGAGCTGGGCAAGACATCACTGTAATATTCCCCAAAATCGAAAGGCAAAGTACTATTGGATGACTGTTACCCACAATTAAATGTTCTTGATACGTCTCATAATGTTCAAAACTGGGTTATGAAATTCTATCATAAGTACCTTTCCACAGTTAAAGGAGTGTAGAAAAGCAAATTCTACATATGTCATCTGCAAACATATCATATTCTTGCATGATTAAATTCAGCTCAATTAACCATGAAAAGTTTGCCTGTTCAAGAAAACCTTTGATCACGAATTAAGATCTGTTGCCAGATACATGTTTGCAGTGGCGGATCCAGGGGGGGCCCGGGGGGCCCGGGCCCCCCCCCCTTGAGAAAAAAATCATGTAAAATCACGTGATTTTTACCTTTTTGGGGGGTTGGGCCCCCCCCCCCCCCCTGGCGCTCAAGGGGGGGGGGGTGCAAATTGAAATTTTTTTGAGGATCAAAAAAAAAAAAAAATTGTGCTCTGTACCCCCCCCCCCCCACCCCCCCCCCCCCCCCCCCCCCCCCCCCCCCCCCCCCCCCCCACCCCCCCCCCCCCCCCACTGAGCGACTTTTCGGCCGGCGCGATTTTCAAATTTTCGGGAGCAAAAAAAAAAAAGAAAGTTGGGCCCCCTCCCCTAAGAAATCCTGGATCCGCGCCTTCATGTTTGTACTGTGAAGATGAACAACTGCTCAGTACCATCATGTCTAGTTGCTACACTTACAGTTTAGCGAGAGGGAAATACTTATTTCACATGACTTACATCAATATTACTAACAATTCCTTGACCAAAAGCACTCTACCATAATACCTTGGAAACCGAATTTGATTACAATTTCGCACTTGCATTGCACTCTCCCCACTCATTTTGGAGTATTCATTCCAGCCAATCACCAGTCTAAATGCATGCATGTATTAATGTATAAGTTTCCAACTGACTAAACTATCCATTTATTCACCCATGTAGAGAGAGTCAATGTACATGAAATGCCTTGTCTAAACACAAGTGCCTAACAAGGGCTGAAACATTATGCTTATGTCATTAAAAAACCCACAATCTCAAATCACTTAACTCAACATTCTACTTTTAGAAAGGTGGTAAAAACATTGTAATATCATTAAAGGAAACCAAAACCTTCATACTAAGTCACTTTTATTGTAAAGTTTAAAAGATTTGAATAAAATCAGTGAAAATTTGAACAAAATCGGGCAAGGAATAAGAAAGTTAGAGCATTTTGAAATGACCAGTCACTAGAGGGCGGTATTCAATTTGATGACATCATCTGTGAACAACTCTCCATGCCTTTTGTACATCAAATTTCACAATTTCTTTGTTTTCTTCGTATTTATTTGTGTTCTTGATCCGACTTCATAACATGTGAAGTAGAATATCATTTTGCATTCTATATCTTGCTTTCAGGGGAGTACATTATCTCAATCACAAGAAAGAAGGAAAAACATGAAATTTGATGTACAAAAGGCATGGAGAGTTGTCCACAGATGATGTCATCAAATTGAATACCGCCCTCTAGTGACTAGTCATTTTAAAAAGCTCTTACTAGGCGTTGTGGCGTGCGCCTGTAATCCAGCTAAAAAGTGGAAGTTACAAACTGATTCAGCCGAGGACGCAGGTTCGAAACTGAGTCACGTCTTTCGGATGGTGACGTTTAAAGGTCGGTCCCAGACGTAAATAATCATATCTGATTGATACACGTCTGTAAAAACCCAATACACACACACACACACTCTCTTACTTCCTTATTCCTTGCCCGATTTTGTTCAAATTTTCACTGATACTTTTCAAATATCTTAAACTTTACAATAAAAGTAACTTAGTATGAAGGTTTTGGTTTCCTTTAAACCTGAAAAATGACTATATATGTGCACTGGTGGTTGCTTTTACAGGATGAGACAGACAGCTGTTGTTGTCATTTGAAAAAAGAAATATAGTCCTTATTGTCCCTAGCTCTGAATTAGGAGAAATCACAGGTTTGGATTTGTGGTGAGGAAGAAATATATGACTTCACATGGGACTTTCCCTGACAAGTTTGAAAAGTTGTCCCTTATATGTCCCATTTGCAGGCCAAAAAATGAAAAGTTTAAATTCCACCGGAATTTAAAAGATAATACTAATGTATAACTTCCCTCTAAATAAAAGGGCTCGAAAATGTCTTTTTGTGGGAAAATAAAGATAGTTGTCAAATCGACTTTAGGGATTGCAATTCTGATTTTCAGACACTTGTACCGAATGGTGTACATTTTGTGCTGGGTAAAGATTCAATCAGTTTAATTTTGGCCATTATAAGAAGTGGGTTATTGATGTAGACAAATGTTTATGTACTCCTTACAGCTCATTTTATGTATGTTATTACCAAAGAAAAATGAAGCCAGTCAGTCGATAGTATCTGACTGACAGTCAAGTCTAGAAAGTAAACGGTTTCCTTGCATCATTTGAATGACACTGCTAAAGTTTAAATTTCACAGATAGGACATTATGTGACATATTCATAATTCCTGCAAAATTCTACAAAATTTGATGTTGGCTGCAAAAGTGACATAGTACCTTTAACGAATTCCAAGGCAAAATTGATAGAGAATTTGGCAGAGACAAATTTTTTTCAGTTAAAGGTATAGACCAGTTCTGGTCATGCAACTGCATCGTGAAAGAAACGTTGTGGAATCGATCAGAAAAGGTTGATCATCTAGCATTAAGTATTGGTGTGTACCTCAAGGTTCTGGAATCATCAAGATCAAAATGATAAGAAATTTGGCCCAGTCTTGGTAAAGTTACAAGCACTGTACACAGAAAGATGTATATGGGACTACGCGATATCTATCCAGTCCAAATAGATAATTTACCAAATATATCAATTAGTAGGTGGTTATTAGTCACTGAAAACATATTCTTTTACATGATTGGTAATAAGAGCTTCCATTTCATTTTTGAGAGGGTGGGCGTTTCCAAAACTGGTCTATACCTTTGAAGTACAGGTTATCTACTGGCAAGCCTGTTAAATGAGTGACATAGGTCTTGTTCTGTACACTGTGTGTGACGAGGCCATTGTAAAGTTTGTTAAACCTCGAGTCAAGACACTGCATCATCTGCTAAGAGCCAAAAGGGCATTAACTCATGTTTTGTTTTTACAAAGAGTAAATACTCTTCTGACCCTCAGTAGATGGTATTTTGTTCCAAAGTAGAGTCCATGCTTGCAGAGGACCACGCATAACCTTCCCTCCAAAGCCATAAACCAGTCCATAGTTACACCCTGGGCATGGGTGGAGCACAGGACATTTCTACAAACTTGTGAAATCCATCTGAGACAAAAACTCAGTATGAACTCGTGAAAGTTATGCATTTATTTTTTGTCTACATTATATGCTCTCAACGGTGCATTCTGTGATGTTCAGGGCTGTTTGAAAGGGACACAAAAGATATGCATGGTGTGCAACCATCCACACCTTTTGTTTGGGGGGGGGGGGGGGGTGGTTATTCTAAAATGTAAAGCGTTGAACCTCACCATACTTTTAACAAATCTCTGGTAATTTGAGGTCTTTGGTGGCATGTCCTAACGTTAACAGGTCTATAGTATTAGACAACATGTTCATGAAATTTATTTGTTTATTGTTTGCGTTTGAATTGCTTCCAGCATTTACCTCCATCAGGAAGCTGAAAACATAACAGAGAGGATGTGCATATCCTGCAAATATTTCACAACACTGATGTGGATGTTAAATGGGTGAGAACTCAGATTGATACATGTACTTCACTTTCCATTATGTCAGCCCCAACCCAAGTTCTTTTATCAAGGCAAAGTCCAAAGTTCTGATGATGTAGAAACATCTCTCTCTCTCTCTCTCTCTCTCTCTCTCTCTCTCTCTCTCCCTCCCTCTCTCCTTCTCTCTCCCTCTCTCTCTCTCTCTTTCTTTTCCTCTCTCTACTGTCTTCCATAACATTTCAGTGAGAACAGTTTCAAGGAATCAAAACAAAATAGATTGTGGGTGAAATATGTAATCCCCTTTCATAAAAGAAGAGACAAAAATTAAACAAATGTATTAGAATTTAGAAGCCATGCTATCTACGCTTTAATAAATGAGGCAAGACTTTATTCATAAGACAGGCATGTATATCAAAGCGTTAAAAGGTAGTAGAGCTTAAGGATCTGATAGTGACAAAGCCGTTTGTATGTTAGCACATTATCCTCTGTGGTTGTGAGAAGTAGAAATTCTACCTCCCCAAATAATTATTTTAATACAAAACTAGATGGAACTTCGACTGCGCGCAGTCGAAAATGATGCCTCCGTCATAGAGCAATTTTACAAACCAAAACAGAAGAAATTTTTCGAATTCAAGTTCAATTGTAATCCATTAACAGGTTCTCAGAATATTGTGATTACAAGCTATGTTTGCATACATAATGAGCCCATGACCTTTGACCTTATGAACCAAGAATCTACTCAGTTCATTGGCTCTGCAAGAAACATACATGACCTAAGTTGGCAGGAATCCATCAATCAGTTCTTGAGATAATGCGATCACGAGCTGTTTATGCATACATAATGTGCCCTGTGGCCTTTGACCTTTGACCTTGTGACCCCTACATCTAATCAGTTCATCGGCTCTGCAAGTAACATACATGACCTAAGTTTGGCAGCAATCCATCAATCGGTTCTTCAGATAACGCAATCACGAGCTCGTTTTGCATACATAATGAGCCCTGTAACCTTTGACCTTTGACCTCGTGACCCCAAAATCTAATGAGTTCATCGGCTCTACAAGATACATACATGACCAAAGTTTGGCAGGAATCCATCAACCAGTTCTTCAGATAACGCGATCACGAGCTCGTTTTGCATACATAATGAGCCCTGTGACCTTTGACCTTTGACCTTTGACCTCGTAACCCCAAAATCTATTCAGTTCATCGGCTCTACAAGATGCATACATGACCAAAGTTTGGCAGGAATCCATCAACCAGTTCTTCAGATAACGCGATAACGAGAACGGGACGTACGGACGGACGGACAACCCGAAAACATAATGCCTCCGGCTACTTCGTAACGGAGGCATAAAAATAAGCAAATATGTCAATCTTATAAATATTATAAGCCGGTCTGCTCAGAATTCAAAGTCCTTCAAAAGGGAAGGATGATGAGAATAATAACAGAACTTCCTCTGAAGATCTTGAAGAACCATGAAGTACCTTGGAGATGATGCTAAACTAAGACGATCAAACGTGTGGTGACGTCCGTGTTATTCTCACTGTCATATATGGATTCTGCCCTAATTAGTATTATTTACATCTTCAGTGTGCATCACGTGGTAACCTCCAATGTGCTTTACCCTGTTATTGTTTTCCTTGGTGATTGGATTTCAAGCCAGCACACAGTGTGCACCATCTCCACTCCCTGGGAGTATTCCTGCCACCACTCACAGTATTCACATGCAGGCATGTGGAAAAAGGAAGTCACAATGACTCTTAGTCTTGGCAACCCTCAAAAATACCAATTTAGTGCTGGATAATGGTATCGTAGAATAAAATAGTATGTAAGTGTCACAGCTGCCACTCAATCCACAGACTTTTCCTTTAGACAGAGTGTACTGGGTTCAAAGATTGTCTTCCACTTTGTTCCATATCTCTTATTGGTCCTTTACCATCCTACATGGACATTCCTGATCCAAATAAACATAGGAAGCAGGAACAAAGTACTTGTCGAGATATTAAAGCAACCAGCTATTGGATCACGGTTCTACAACAAACCATTATTTCTTCTTGATCTTCACATTGTGCTTCTTTCTCCAGTTTTGAAGTCAGAGCTGAGAGGGAGGAAGGAAGGGAGGGACGATAGGTCATACACTCATCAGCAGTTCCTTTTCTTTTCTCCTTGTTTCCTGGGAATTGAAAGAAGAAAATAAAAAATGTTTAAAAAAAAATATATGTTGAATCAAAACTTGTTAAAAGAGAAGGTTGAGTTATGGGAAGAGGTGAAAAATAATTTGTGAGCGTTATCATAATTGTTATTATGCAAATGTGGAAAAACATCAGATAAAACATGTTCCCTGAAAAGCATGGCTCTTCAAATGCCTTCATATTCTAAATATGGCATGTAACATCGTAAAAAATCTGGACAGGTTTTTACGCCACGTGTTTGTGTACGTGTAGTCCCATATACATCTTTCTGTGTACAGTGCTTGTAACTTTACCAAGAATTGGCTAAATTTCTTATCATTTTGATGATTCCAGAACCTTGCAATACACACAAATACTTAGATGCTAGATGATCACCCTTTCTGATCGATTCCACACCATTTCTTTCACAATGTTCTTTCACAATCTTTCGCATGACCAGAACTTAACTTTATCTTTAAGCTAATCTGACTTCTTGTAATGGACATGTTTTTTGATAGAAACTGACATAGAATGGAATTGTAATTGTTCATCATGAACAGATGTTCATATAAAAAAACAAATAATTGCCGGAATCACATTTCCCAGAAAGGACAGCTAGTATGTATTTGCATATTATGGTACCTCCTGATATGTACATGATTGAGAATATTATCTTGATTTACTTATTTTTCCTTGCTCCTCATACAGCTATCATACATTCTCTACCCTACTCATTTGAAAGATTTGAGATATCAATTATTTGTAGCCTTGAACATTCAGTTAAACTATTGTTTGATTCCGAGAGGATATATTTGTCAACACTCCCTCCCAATTACAGCAAAACAAAGAAATGACAGAAACAATTGCAAACTAGACATTGAATTTGTCACAGCGACAAATTAGGTGATCTGCTGCTTTGATCAAGACATAACACATGTAGAAACTCAATGGGAGATTTGGTCTTTATAAAAGAAATTCCACCCTCCACTCATAGCAGGCCTATGTACAAGCTCATTTAGTAATCAAGGATATAGAAACAGTGGTAATGAATGACAGGAGTTGGCGAATATGTCGGCTCGTACAGAGCAGCAAGTAGAGCGACGTTGACAGTTGAGAATCGTGAGGAAAAAGGTGAGATGAGAATTGTGTGAGAGATGAAGTTTCGATGGAGAAAAGTAAAAACCATGAGGCATTCACCGAAATGAACAACGAGACCAAAAGGCTGGACTGGATGTGTAGATTTACGACCCAGCCAAGTATCATGTGTTGACGGTGGCTTGGGTGGGTCGGTGAAAAGGATAAGGAGTAGAAGGAGCGTTAATCATAACCAGAGGACTTGTTGTGGTCAGAAGTTTATATGTCGGCAAAAGTAAAAGGAGAAGAGGAAAAGAGATGGAGAGATAGACAGAGAGAGGGAGGGAGAGGGAGAGAGAGAGAGAGAGAGAATGTTGAAAGACTACACTCATTAGGAGATTTGCTACACCACGCAGATGATCACCTAATAACACAGAGTCAGCGAGAAATAATCCCATCATCCATTCGTATAACACGTACAACAAGAAGGTCTGAAACGTGTAGACTATCCATGACGGAAATGTAACACAAACTCAATGGGAGATAGCACATACAAATAAAAACCATAATGTCAGAGTATGCAGTCTTCACCTAAAATCATAATTTTGACCACGATGCAGTCTTCTGATCAGAAAATCAATTCATTATACATAGAATTAGGTCTTAGCTACAACATAATAAAATATTGGAGACATCAGAATAGGGATAGACAAGATATATTCAAAACAACAACAGCTAATATTACCTAATCAAATCAAATTCCTTTTTTCACTTTAAGTGCCATTTTGTTAACATCAAAGCATTCTAACAGCAAACGTGATACATGATATCGCATCTCCAATTCATACCCTATCAGAAAATGAGAAAAAAAATTGGGGGTAAGGTAGCCATTCTGAGTTATAAAGGATTCAAAGTTGGTACTTTTTTCGGATGAAACCAATAGGTGCTTCGCCATGGTTCGCGGCAGGTCACCTAATAAACCCCAAAATAGAATGCTTGTGGCATTATGCTTACAGAGTGTTTCAAGTTTTTACAAAGAAACAAACATCTCTAGTAACCGCAATAATCAACAATAACAATTCTTCTTTTTAATTAATTTTACCTCTCATGCATGACTCCTGCCATGCCCGTTGCACAATTGTACTCACCGTGAAATCAAAGTTGCTTCATGTATATATAACAGTAACTGAAAGTTCAATGACTCCTCGTGGTTTTTCTAATTTTAGGTCGATTTATAAAGTCTGAATATTTCCTTATATAATAGTCTGAAATCTAAAATGCTGATGGATCTTAGTGGTATTTCTGATTTTAGGTTGATTTATACAGTCTAATCGTTTCCTTATCTGAAATGACCTACAAGTAAGACCACTTACTAGATAAATTATCCTGTGGAAAGACATTAATCTACAATTTCCACTCGCTATCCAGGTGTAGTGAGTCAGTTCCTCAGAGGTAGGATGAAATTCCTAGAATATTTGAGACCCTCACAAATGGAATCTTAGTCAAAACTGGGTACACTGTATATGTATAATAATTCGGCAATTTGTAATCCCAAGGTACATAGCAGTTGAGTTATAATTATGATTATGATTATTATTGTCATTATCAATTATCACATCAGCTCGGTCTATGTTAATTCTCATAACATCGCACTTTCATGAGCTGCCAGTCTACATGCATAACAATCTGATCGAGTCTTACACCCAACCTCAAACAATTATTGACATTTTGTCAAGAAACCAGACAGTTATCCTCATGTCGTGGTCTACATGTCAATAATTCTAACTACTTAATCTTATTTAAACTTTATTCTCATGAGAAAGGCCATGAATGGTCACAGGATACTGAAACCCGCTAAACAGACAAAACATGAAAGGGTTTTCCTACATCAAATCTCTGCAGCATGTGACAAAGCTTATAACCTTACACAAGGCTAGCTCATGAATACCAATCCATACTACTACTTGTCTGTCTTACATAATTTCGTTATTTATTCCAATATCTTCACAATAACTGAGTAAATACACTGGAAGAAGTAAACAGCTTAGTATCATTTTAAGTCCCACATGCATTGAAGACATTTCTACGACAGGAAGCTTTTCACTTTTAAGTCAAATTGTGCAATAAAACCAAGAACATACAACCATGGAAACACCTGCACATCACAAAAAGTTGGTGCACAAAGAGATTTGTCTCCCAAAGCATGCTCAAAAGATTAAACACATTTTTGGATAGATTAGTCCATGAATGACTGAATAAAGTTAATGATCCGATGATTGGCTGAATACAGATTAAAAATAGACACTGGTAAACACAGTACTTACATTCCAACTGTCACACTTGATGTCACATTAAATCTCTTTTTAGCAACAAAGAATCAAAGATTTTTCCTCTTCCTATAAGCACTTTATTTAAATGCCTTTCAGCCATCAGATTTCTACCCTCCTATAAGACATCATTCTTCCCCTCAATCTTATGATTTAAAAAAAAAGAAAATCAAAAAACTAAAAGTACATTTCATGACTAGATGATTGAGGAAAAAAAAAAAGAGAAATGGAAAATAGGTACTCTGCACCGTTAGGGATATATGAAAAGACAGACACAATGAGACAAAGAATGATAGAAAATTGAAGACACAGAGAGAGAGAGAGAGAGAGAGAGAGAGAGAGAGAGAGAGAGAGAGAGAGAGAGAGAGAGAGAGAGAGAAAGAGAGAGAACGCGAAAAAGAAACATAACGGTAATGGAAAACACACAGTGATGAGATATAAAATGCATATCATCCAGATCAACATGTTTGTGAGCCAATGAATGGAACACCTAAGCATCTATATCAATAAAACATTCTGAGGTTTAAATGCAATTTTCAAGGACTCACAATTTGTATTAATGACAGACAGTTTCAATATTAATGACCCAGAAAGTCAATACAAAACAATTATGTGCAAAAGAGAATCACATTTTCATGCTTGCATAAAGTCAATAAACAAGCATGAAAATGTGTACTCTGCACCATTAGGGATATATAAATAGACAGACATAATGAGACAAAGAATGATAGAAAGTTGAAGAGAGAGAGAGAGAGAGAGAGAGAAAGAGAGAGAACGTAAAAAGAAACATAACAGTAATGGAAAACACACAGTGATGAGATATAAAATGCATATCAGCCAGATCAACATGTTTGTGAGCCAATGAATGGAACACCTATCGGTAAGCATCTTTAACAATAAAACATTTTGAGGTTTAAATGCAATTTTCAAGGACTCACCATTTGTATTTATGTCAGACAGTTTCAATATTAATGACCCAGAAAGTCAATACAAAACAATTATGTGCAAAAAAAAAATCATATTTTCATGCTTGCATAAAGTCAATAAACAAGCATGAAAATGTGTACTCTGCACCAATAGGGATTTATAAATAGACAGACATAATGAGACAAAGAATGATAGAAAATTGAAGACAGAGAGAGAGAGAGAGAGAGAGAAACAGAGAGAACGTAAAAAGAAACATAACGGTAATGGAAAACACACAGTGATGAGATATAAAATGCATATCAGCCAGATCAACATGTTTGTGTTTGTGAGCCAATGAATGGGATACCGTAAGCATCTATAACAAAACATTCTGAGGTTTAAATGAAATTTTCAAGGACTCACAATTTTTGTTTATGTCAGACAGTTTTGATATTAATGACCCAGAAAGTCAATCCAAAACAATTATGTGCAAAAGAGAATCACATTTTCATGCTTGCATAAAGTCAATAAACAAGCTAGAATCTGTAGCCCATTGGGAGGCAAATTCCGCATTTTGTTTGGACTAAGGATTTAATTGCCCCTAAAACAGAAAATGCAAGCCTTATGTGAACTTTATTAATAATAATAATAACAGTCGCAATTTATACAGCTCCATTTACACTGGATACAAGGTGCTCTCGGATACCATCCATGAGTCCTATTAATTTCTATGGAATATAGTTTAGTCAAATTTTTACAGTGAAACACCAACTGTACGTTTCTCTCTGTTCACGCTTTGTGACATTTCTTTTTCAATATCATGCATCTATTGTAATGTTTTTGCAATGATTGTTGAAAATTGAAATCCAATCTGTGTTCACTCTGTTACATTTTCACTATTATCAACTCCTTATTTATGGCCTACAATAAATGGTTCTATTATTTCTATATTAGTTTGCCCAATGTAATTGTATTTTAACTTATTTATTCTTTGCAGCAATTCCATACCTATATTCAATTCATCCATTTTGTCTGTTACCCAGTAGATCTTGTCTTTGTATTCTGTTGTGTTTTTCTCTAGAGCGCTTAGGGACATGTTTTATTGCTATGTGTTATGCGCTATACAAGAACGGTTAATTATTATTATTATTATATTGAATATTATAACATTAATTGATTTGGTCTTACTATATAATATCATAATATATTTATATCTCTTATCATGTATTCTAACCCTCTTCTTCCTCAATTTTCCGCCTCTTCTTTCACACACTCTCTCTCTCTCTCTCTCTCTCTACGTCATATTCTTGTTTGACTATGACATAAATGTATGGATTTGTAAGACATTTTGTTTTTTGTGATTTATTTCATAAACTCCATGCAATTCAGCCGTTGGGCTGCCATGTGGATTTTCACATATGAATACCATTTAAATTCAATTCATTTTTTAATTTTTTACAGAAGTTCATTTGTAAGAACTGTTTTAAAAACAAAGGTTATCCTATTACGTTATCAGTCATTTTGCAGCTGTCACATGGTTCTCTTTGTGAATATTAAATGAGTTTAATAAATGAACCAGTTTGAAACTTGTCTGTTTGGAGATAAAAAGGCATCAGTTAATTTTATTTTAAACAGAATTCACATGATTCTCAAACAGACAAAATTCAATTTCCCCCATATAATGTTCATTCTTGCTTGGGATGTTTGTGATGAGGAGCATTCTGATACACTTTTTTGTGCAGTATATGGTTTCTTTCAGATATCAGATGAAATTGCAAAGGAACTGGGTTAGAAACAGCATTTTCCTTCTTCTCTATTCATTTTTGTATGAGGGTATAATAGTCACTAAGTTTGTGAGGGATTCATTTTTAAGGACGGAATGTATGGATTCTGAAACAAATATTGTTTCTGTGGAACAGTATATGATGCAAACTGTTTCTGTATTGACGCAAATGGCCGTGACTAGAAACTTGATTTTCCCATCATTATTAATCATCCATTATTCTCTGGGGATTCCTTTTTGTAATGTGAGATGTACATATTTTGTAAGGTTTCTTGAAATGCATATAGCATCTTAGTGCACATACAACCAGATTTGGTGAAGTTAGTAGGAAATACTAGTTGTTGTGTGTATAGATAAGTGGTAGCGACCAGGCGCGGATCCAGGATTTCTTAGGGGGGACCCAAATTTGAAAGTATGCGAGCCAAATATTGGTACGTAATGGTGACCAGCAGTGACGTAATGCAGGGGGATGTAGGGAGGGGCGAGTTCCCCCCTCCCTCCTCTGCAAAGCGCGGAAGCTATATATGACGATTCATTAAAGTATTAGAGAAAGAACACAATTCGTTGTACCGTTCTCGACTCTTAATCCTTCTCTTAATTCAGCCCCCCCCCCCCTCCGTGCAGCGCGGAAGCTTTGACGTTTCATTAAACTATTTTAGAAAGAAGACGATTCGTTATAGCGTTCTCGAAAATTATCCTCGTTTGAATGCAATTTTCCCCTCCCGTGCAAAGCGCGGAAACTTTTACGTTTCATTAAATCATTGACAAAAAAAAAACGATTCGTTGTACCGTTCTCGACTCTTAATCCTTGTCTTAATTCAGCCCCCCCCCTCTCCCCCCCCCCCTGTCTCGCGCGAAGCGCGGAAGCTTTTACGTTTCATTAAATCATTGGAGAAAGAAAACGATTCGTTGTATCGTTCTCGACTCTTAATCCTTGACTTAATTCAGCCCCCCCCCTCCGCGAACCGCGGAAGCTTTGACGTTTCATTAAATTATTAGAGATAGAAGACGATTCTTTGTACCGTTCTCTATACTCTCAATCCTTGTCTTAATTCAGCCCCCCCTCCGCGAAGTGCGGAAGCTTTGACGTTTCATTAAATTATTAGAGATAGAAGACGATTCGTTGTACCGTTCTCTATACTCTTAATTCTTGTCTGAATTTCAAAGATGTTTTTTGTTCGCTCATTTTTCTCCCTACGTCCTCTTCCTTTCCTCTCCTCTCTATTTTTGTTTACCCCCCCCCCCCCCCCCCCCCCCCCCTGGCTACGCGCCTGCGGTCAGATAAACAAATTTTGATACCTTGTCCGACCCGAGAAGCTCAGGGGTTTTAGGCATTTGATTACGGTCAGATGAACATATTTTTATACCTTATTTGTGACACTGGCAGGACACTAATTGGCGTGAGGTCCAGCGGGCGAAGCCCCCATAAAACAGGGGTTTTAGGCATTAAATTTCCGTCAGATTAGCATCCAGGGGAGTCTAGGGCCCTAGGCGGGGTGCAAGGGACGGAACCCCGGAAGCTCAGGGGTTTTTAGGCGTTTAATTTCGGTCAGATGAGCAGCTAGTTAACCATTCTTTCTTTCTTGCTCTCTTTATTTCTATTTCTCTTTACTATACCTTTTTAAAAAAAATGGAGGGGGGGGGGGGGGGAGCTCGAGGCTTGCGATTCCAGCCGATCCCCGGGCCCTAACTTTTCTCAAGAATCATATTTCTTGCCTGGCTGTAAATTTAGGAATTTGTCATTTTCCAACAAACGCATTTCTCTTTTTTCTTCTTTCCCTTTCTCTCCTCCTTAAGGTTTGCGGAGGGGGGGGGGGGGGGGGTGGGGGGGGCTCTCCTCTTTTCCTTTTCCTTCTTTCTCTCTTTGTTATAGCGGGGACGGGGGGGGGGGGGGGGGGTAAGGGCCTTTTGCCCCTCCTCGATCCACTGGCGGGAAAATTGCAAATGATATCCCCTTTCTTTTCTTTTCTTCTTTTTCCTTCCCTTTATCTCCTCTTACCCTTTCCCTTTCCTTCCTTCTCTCTTATTTTTTTATTGGAGGGGGGGGGGGGGTGCAACAGCCTGGGAGGCAAGGCCCTTTCACCCCCCCCCCCCGATCTCCTTCTTCACCCGTTTCTTTTCTTCTTCCTCTTCTTTCTTCTGGTGCTACACCTCTTACAAAAACAAAATGCAAAAATATCCAAAAAGAGAGGACTGCAATGGGGAACTTTGATTTAAGCTACGCGACCATTATTCTCTCATTTCCTTTCACATTGTATCTCATAACCATGAGAATTGCCAAGCTATTGTATACGTTATTTCGTTACACGAACACACACAAACACACGCACGCACACACACACACACACGCACACACACACACACCACACACACACACACCCACACAAGATCATAACCTGCACGAGTCTACAAGGTGTGAGAAAACTCTGATTCAGGAAAGAATGCAAGGGTGAAAGTAAAAGCGAAAAAAGTGGACACTCTCACATGGCTTCCATGGATGCCGTCTTTGTTCTCTTTTTGCCTTCTTCTTACTCCTTGACCGTTAGCGCATATATTTTTTTACAAAACTGTTTAGCCATATATAGTACATGTGCAAGCACGTATACCCAGGGAAGAGAAGGTAATAGAAAAGGTAAAACAAAAAAATACATAAGGAGAGTGCAGAGAATATGGAGAAAGAAAGACAAAGAAATACATAAGAAATACATAACGGAAGGGCTTTTAGGCACCAAATTACGCATCTAGGGACCCGCCTTAGGCCCTTGGTTGAGTACAGAGGGCAGAGCCCCCGAAAGCTCAAGGACTTTAGGCATTTAATTACGGCCAGATGAGCAAACAGGGGCCCGCCTTAGGGCCCTTGGTGGGTTCCAGGGGGTAGGGCCCCCGGGAGCTCATGGAAAAATACTGCCATTTTAGCAATACTTGTAAATCACTGGTATCAAATTAAAAATAACCCATGTTTAAATTGTATTGGGGGGGGGTACTGCCCCCCCCCCCCATCAGTACGCCAGTGAAAGAGGCGGAGGTGACGGAAGGGACTACCCCCATAAAGCTGTATGATAAGTCTTATATGTAAACCCCTCACAGGTTTTTGAAGTTTTGTTGTGTTACAAAATTACATTCTTTAGCAAAACTACAGCATAAAAACAAGCAATATACTTTTTTCACGCTTCACTTTTACTTTGCCGATATCTAGTGTGCAGTCCGAAGGGTTGTAAATATTTACTAGGTAAATTTTAGTTTGACTGAGCAGGAAGGGACTTCTTAAAAGAGCAAGCTGAATATTCATTTTTGGAACACTGATCTATTTCTATAACTTTTAATCTTGTTATTATACAGTGTAATTTGTACATACGTGATACCAACAGAATACATATTTTCTTCAATATTTACTTGTATATTTTTAGGATATTATGCGAAGGAGCGTAGCGACCGAGCGAGAAGATTTTAGCATTTCTATTAGTCTAAACGCTGTACTCTTGGGTCCACCAGAGCCTTAAAGCGTGTTGCAGTCTTTAGTCAGTATTTGCTATACATTTTGTTGGTGTGCACTTTTTCAAATTATCCATGGGGGACGATCCCCCTCAGAAAATTGAAGGAAGACGTGTACCCCGTCCTTCCACCTATTTTGTGTTTTGCTCAAAAAACTATCCACAAAAAAGGACTATGTATGCCACTTTTGTGAAGCGACCTATCAATATTAATGTTCACATATCAGTCCCCCCCCCCAAGAAAAAATATTATCATATTGTTACATGTGTGCACAATATATATTGATGTGTCAACCTTACGAAAGTGGTGTTTTCATAATGATTATTGACCTCCTTTAAATTTATATTTATATGGAAGACTTAAGAAGACAACTGTTTACAGTCCAACTAAGGGTGTAGAGCATGCCGTGTAGACTAAAATGTACAATGTTGTTCAATTTCTGAATTCTTTGTTTAAAAAACTTGCTTGCTGTCAATAGTGTATACATTTTTTATACGTTTCAAATGTCTAGTCCGGTTAAAAATAGCACGTAATGATTTCATTATTTGACACGTACTTCACATTGATTTATCTTATCGATAAGCGAAACGATTTGCTTTAGTATCATATAACAAATATAACAGTAATGACAAGTATGGTTTTCCTGAAAATTGCATTATACAATGTATATTCATCATTATGGAAAATGTTGTATAATATACAACAATGGGCCTTAACATTTTCCAGACCATTGATTTAATTACGTTTAATATTGAAGCTGTTGCCCTTTGTATATACATGAACTTGAAATAATAAGTAGCCTTGAAAGTGTCGCAATAAATCATGTGTGAGTGAGCTTGAAGTTTAATGGTTTAGGTTTGTTTGAAACTGTATAGCCTTTACTCTGTTTTTAATGAGATATATCTTCAATCAAATCAAATCAAACTGAGTGATGTTATCGTACAACTAAACAATATCAATCTTCTGTTCTCCTAAATAAGCCTGGGAAACTTAAAAATACCATTTCAATGTGAATTCATTGTCAGCGAAAATGTAATACAATACACAACAATGGGCAAATAATTGTTTCCAGACCAATAATTTAAGTAAGAAGAACTTACATTTTATATTGAAACTGTTGCCGTTGTATATACATCAGGTGCGGATCCAGGATTTTTAAAGGGGGGGGGGGGGCAAAATTTGAAATTATGCGAAACGCGGAAGCTTTGACATTTCAATAAATTATTAGAGAAAGAAGACGATTTGTTGTACCGTTCCCAAAAAATAATCCTCGTCTGAATTGAGTTTTCCCCCTCCCGCGCTAAGCGGAAGCTTACGATTCATTAAATCATTAGAGAAAGAAGACGATTTGTTGTGTCTTTTTCCCTATTTTTTCTGTTCTTCTTCCTCTTTTTTCCTTTCTTGTATCTCCTCTTTTCCTTTTTTCTTTCCCTTTCCTTCCTTCTCTTTTTTTTTTGATTGGGGGGGGGGGGCAACAGCCTGGGAGGCAAGTCCTTTTGCCCCCCCCCCCCTCCGATCTACTTCTTCCCTCTTTTCTTTTCTTCTTCCTCTTCTTTTTTCCCTTTCTCTCCTCTTTCCCTTTCCCTTCTTTCCTTCTCTCTCTCTCCTCTTTTTTTTTTTTTTTTTCGGGGGGGGGGGGGGGGGGGGGGGGCCAAGGCCCGCTCGGCCCCCCCCCCCCTGGATCCGCGCCTGGTAGCGACATTCGGTGTGCTACCAAGAACTTGCTTCAAGAGACTCAGAATTTTTTCGGTCATCTTTCAGATAAGAAATTCACAATGAATGGCCTTCCCTTTATTAGAATTGGGTGGAGGGTGTGTCCATTGTATCATGCCTGCCAACCTTTCATAGAAGAAAGAAAAAAAAAAAAATCTCTCAAGGCAAAATTGGGAATACAGTCCATTTTGTATACTCTTCACACAGAATATCTCTGAAAAAAGAAAGAATCTAGGGTTTGAAACAGCTTGAAGGCCAAAAAATTGGAATCATATCTCCAAAATAGGAATGATTGGCAGCTATGATATTCAAAAGTCAAGACCCATCAATTTTTTAAAGTAAAGTATACTATTGGTGATTTATAACACTCATTAAAAGGTACTGGTAAATAGCTGAAGGGTGTTAACTCAAATTACCCATGAGAAGTTGAGAACCCACAACAATCCACATAGCAGGAATATTATACAAATTCTTTCACAGTGAATCAGTGCAATTAAACCATTTGTGTTTGCCGTTACTTGCTTTAATGAAAATGAGAAGAAGAAAAAAAGCAAATATTGTAAATTATGCAAAATGTTTCGGAATGATGTAGACAAAGAGCATACAATGGGCTCAGATATACATGTAGACAGAGTGAGCGTAGCCTTCAAGTGGAAAGTCTTGGTCCATATTCTACTGACTCTGTATCTGAAATCACCTTTAGCAAAGAAAAACTTAGACCTCACATCAACTTCCTAAATGTCAAACCTCTTTGTGAACAAAATCCTAAAACCATCGTCTTGACTAAACACTAAATTTAAGTAGAATATGGGGCCCTTATGTCTACACTAAACTAAATAGAATTCATCAAAAGTGAAGGAGGCTCATAATTACTCATAACAATACTTGGCATGGGTCTCTTGATAGTCATGAAACACGCGATCATGTTCCATACCTCTCCTTCCAATTTTTTATGTTTATTTCCAATATATTTGTTAATATCATTACCGTTACATTTAATCTAGCTTTTTTTTTTAATGCTCTATAAATCCATATTTACATAAATGAACAAATAACATTTTGCATAATTGTTTTTGATACCATTACTGTTACATGTAATCTAGTTCTTTTTCAATGCTCTATATTCACAAAAATGAACAAATAACATTTTGCATAGATTTAACCTTCCTGTAAATAGTGTATTACAATGCAAGAATCAAAGACACAGCCTTCTGAATAGCCTTTGCCGTATTTGATCAGTCTGTTTTTAAGCTACTTTTCCCACTAAATTTGATATATCCCAGATGACAATCATTTCCATGTGTCAAAGTAGGGCAGAAAAGGTTAATTGTTAACCCAGAACTTCTTCCTCTTCTTCCTTTGAAGGATATTCAATCTTGTTTCCATGAGTGTTTTTCTTTATGGTTAACTAACTTTCATTATCATTACCAGATACAATACACTTGAACTACAGAACAAAAGATGGACCAGTGTACTTGAACTCTTCTTCAAACAAGAGGTATTTGAATTGAATTAAAGAAACAAAGTGGCAGGGTTACATTGGTACATTTACTAGGATTTGTGTTATACGTTAGATACGTTATACGTTAGATTTATAAATTTCTACTGTTTGATTAGTACACAAGTCACAAAAATGTTAACCTCGAATAGGAATATTTGTCCTCATCTTTTAAGATGAGCTGACATGTACATGTACATGTATATTGTTTGTGAGCTTTCTTACTTGTACTGTCACCTATCCTATTAACTGTATGAATTTATGCTTCACAAAGAAAGATTATCAATCCCAAGATGGTTCTATGGCTTCTAAGGTCATATGCATACATCTTATAGCCTATTAGGCCCAATAACAAACAAAACAAGTCTAGCATCCTGCCATTTGGAAAAAAAAGGAAAGCGGAGGCCCTTTTTTCTCCAAAATGGCCGTTCAGCAGTCGGCACATTTTCCAAGACATCTGGCTGGGCTATTTTTCAAGATGGCCGCCAGCTTTTATAATTTATTCAATTTTTTTTCATTAAAAAAAAAAAACTTAATAAAATTTTTTTTGTTGAAAAAAGCAGGTGGCCTCAAAAAAGGAAGCAGGCGGGGACGCTAAAGGTTTTTTTTTTAAATGTCGAAATATGAAACTTGTATAACAAAAGACTGTATAACAATTCATTGAATAGCAGAAGTGGCAAATGCGCATGAATTAGGGTATCGTACAAAGAAGCATTTAAATGAAACTAGTTTTAAAGAGGTCAATTGATATATTGTCTGGAGCCACAACTCAGAAGGATTTTAAAGGGGGTGTAGCATAACAAATACTGGTCAACGCCATCTACGGCTTTTTTTGGACAACTGCAAGTAAACGTATGGACTTGATTAACGGTCAGCGCGCACTAGCATTCGCGAAACAGACCAAGGTTCTCCTCACGCTTAGGTTTCTCATATGTTGCACGCACGTGAATACTGCAGTCGCGTCGTCCGTAGTCGGCTTATACCTGATTGGCCCAGAGTCAGGCCACAGGAAAGACACATAGTCTCGTCATGCTACACCACCTTTAATCTAACACAGACATTGTATTATAAACTGTATTACGAAAAAGAAAACAAACACAGATTCTTTGCAACATGTCCTTACAAGTTTCAAATAAACTTGGCATTGCCAAGTGATACTGGTAATGATTTTTTTCCCCCCCAATTGTTTTGAGAGGGAAATATTAACAGCTCAACATTTTAACTAAATGATAAAGGTCAAACCATAATCTTTCAATCAGTCACCTTGCATTAAAGGGACATTTTATCATAGATAGTGTATTTAGTAATGCCTGGATCCCCTTAACAGCTCTAGTGATGGCTGCTGCAATATTTCAGGAGCAAATTATGGATGAGACATTTATTTTCATAGCATCATTTTACTTGTAAGATCATATTAGATATCTAACTACTTTATACAAGCAGCTACATGATCTTGGTGTCTAACCATCTTACTATTTTGGCATGAATACCGTAATCAGATCACTAGTACACCCTTGAATTAAGAGCTGTCAGGTATTATAAATGTGTACTACAATAAGCTCATCAACAGATGGCACTGTTCATCTACATACATTTAGTTACAGCATCATCCAATTACAAGCAATAATGTGGCTTGCTGAGTGTAAGGTAACACTACCTCTCTCTTTTACTCACTTTTTACCTGTGAATATTTGGGTCTTTGCTAACATCTCTCTTTCTCTGTTTCTGTTTGGTTGTTTTTCTGTCTGTTCATACATCTGATATTCTCTCTGTCTCTCTGTCTCTCTCCCTCTCTCTGTCTCCCTCTCTTTCTCTCTCTGCCTCTCTCTCTTTCTCCATCTCTCTCTCTCTCTCTCTCTCTTTCTCCCTCTCTCTCTCTCTCTCTTTCTCCCCCCCCCCTCTCTCTCTCTCACTCTCTCTCTCTCTCCTGATATGTCTGTCTGTCTATAAGAAGGAGGGCGTTTTTTTTCATCCTACCAACTGCTATTAATTTTGATTAAGAGTTTCCATTTTCAAGTATTATACAACAAACTGTGTAGAAATAAAGCGAATAATATGGGAAGAAAGAGATGAGAGAGAGGGGGGGGGGGGGGGGGGTGGATTAATATTAATAAAGTGTTCTCACCTCTGCATCTAGTTGATGTTTTACATAGATTTCTTCATCGTCTGCATTCAGTTGGTCCTGTAACCTCTTCTTGTATCTAATTAAGAAAAATCACCAAACTTAGCAAAATATAGTTGCACGAAATGATGCGTCCAGAATGCAATAGGGATAATAATTAGTGATGTCTATAAAAAAAGTTCTTTTTCGACATATGTCAATAAAAGTCTATTTGATGTTAAGTCAAATCAAATTCGTATATAGATTACCAGCTCCATATTCTCACAGTCAATGTGGTTCTAACACTATGTAATAGAATTGTGATTTCAATAACTATGCACTTTGCAGATGCGTTTTTTGTGCCACTATATTTTGCCAATCTACCTTTCATGAAGACAAAATCCCTTTCTCTCTATCCAGAAACTACCAAACCGGGGCCTATAACTTCAAAGATTCACCAAAGCTTACACTGTAGCAATCTTTTTTAAAGCTATCACTTTCTTTCGTTTTCTGGTTCAATGTGAGCAAATGTATAGGGAGAAATTAAGGGAGAAAGGTCCCCTTACTTCATTTCACAAGTATTGTGATATCATCAGGTAGTATCCTTGGAAATTAACTTCAATTTCAATAATATTTTAAGGACAGGACTGAACCACAAGCTTTTTTTTTGGCATTTTGCGTTTTTTGTTTCCTTTTTTTGTTGCTGCTGTTGTAGTTGTATATAATATTGTTGTTCTTTTTGTTGTTACTGTGTATTGTTGGGTGTTTTTAGTCAGTCAAATAATCTACTTAATTTGTATTAATTCTTAATCAAATAAAATCTGAACATTGCAATAGATAGAAATAAGTGATTTGCATAAAGCCCCCATCCCCCCCACCCCCCATGATAAAAGGAAATAACATAAAGAATAGACGGGCTAGCTGGAGATTACAAATGTTAAATACAGTGTAAGCTACTGAGTGATCGAGAGACTACTTACACATGGCTCTCTGGGTTAAGTTCATCATTGCGACACTTCTCAAGCTTCCTCTCCAGTTGTTTGGCAGCCTCTGGGTTGAGCTGAGGCATTTTTCTTACTAACTGTCTTATATCTAGGACATATAATTGACAAGAAAACAGATGGCTGACTTACAAAAATATTGATCATTGCTTGGCAGAGGAAATTCACTATTTATTCCTGTAATTGGAAGTGAAAATTCATTATTCTTCACTGAATAGCAGATTTGTATATGCACTGCCAGATTTACAAATGGCAAAGGGTATATTTGGGCATTTTCCCTGGAGGGCCCACCAGTGTGTTGGCTTTATAAGGGTTGGTAAATTTGTAGATGGATGGCTGGTTCATCAAACAGACATAGAAAGATAAACCTTGTGCAAACTTCTTACCAATACCAGATTGTACTGCAGCCTGTCAATATATCCACTCCTTTATCCATAACCTAGAATGTAAGGCCATGTTCAGCTAGCAGCTTTACAAGATAAACGTTCTGTATACAGTATGGTTAAAACAGTCCAAATCAAATTGGTAAGTGAGAGACCCTGATACCCCCTATGGGCAGCATGTGCAGTACCAAGGCAAGCACCTAGACCTACCATGTTATATAATAAAACCCTTACCAAACTAGCATGAGGAGCCCCCAAAAAAGTTAAATAGAGACAAGAGAGGTTGCGGTGAACACATAAGAGACATGAAACGGAAGACCCTCCGAATCACACAGGGCTAAATGAAGAAAAGATGTCTTCATAGATGATATCTCAGATCACAAACAGAATAAATGTAAATATATTTAGTCAAGCAAATAGGAAATAGCTGGTAGCCTTGCTTCCATGCTCACGTTTGATTGTGTTGACTATATCTGGCAGATCCTTGGGATTATCTCTACCCCTCATCAGATAATCAGTCACATACCTGCAAAGAAATAACATAAAATATAAGAAATTCTGTTAATCATGTTCTTTACCTATAAGTTCCTATATGTACCTATAAGTTTGTTTTGGTATGGGGGGGGGGGGGGGGTGAAATAAGCCAGTTCATACATGTAGTTACAGTCTGAGCTTGAGCAGATAAAGGTTATTGCAGACAAAATTGTGAAATACACAGAGACAAAATACTGGATACATGCTCATGAAAGTTATGTACGGTAATCCTTATTAATGTATGCACAAAGCAGTGCACTCCAAGATACACAGGTGGAAGTATTCTTTGAAAAGGGGAAACAAAGGCTATTTATGTAGCACCTCCATCGCTGTAGGAATGATTATTTCAAAATGTACAAAGTGGGACCTCTTCAAGATTCCGAGTCATTTGGGACATGTGCTAATCGTGAACTGGACTATTGATCAAGCAAGCATGATTGCAGCTAATACTTTGAGTGAACCTAAACCAATTTTAACCTTTTGAGTAAAACAAAGCCAGATCATAACCCATAATGAAACTCACTCAAAATGCATATGGAATTATTATAGATTCAAACCATCAGTAGAGGGTTAATAATATCTTTAAAATGTAACTCACAATAGTAGAATGTTGATTATCTTCTTGTCATATCACATACATATTCATACAGAAGCAGATCCTTAGACATTTTAACATATGCCGCTTCTCTCTAAGTGATATAGTTCTTCTGAGAACTATAAGCTAAGAAAGATAACCAACAGTCTTTTTCAAGACTATACCAACAGTCCTTTTCAGGACTACAAACCCTCAAGAAAGATTACAGAGAGTCCTTTTCAGGACTCCTCAATCCTCCCTATGTGTCACATGGTGCACCAGCAAGCCTACTGCATATTTCAAGATATGTTGATCTACAGTATTATTTGACATACAGTCTTCCTCACATGACCTTGATAAAAGAACTTCACATGGGTGTTAAAATAGAGTGAAACCACCTTGACTGTTTTGGTTTGATGATGTATGCCTCTCCATAACTTTGGTGAATAGGTCTTAAACAGGAAGAAATAAAAAGAAATATGCAGTGACTCACTTATCAATGTTTGTGTCTTGTCTTGCAGAACTCGATACAAGGGCTGCAAGAGCAATCTACAAAAGGAAATAATATGATGTAATAATAGTAAGTAAACATACATACACTTTGGTCAGATTACTTACAAGTATCTTATTCACACACAAAATTGAAAAAAAAGTTAACATTTTAGCTCCGGACACTTAAATACCCATGCAATGAAATTGCATTTCATAAAATCTATCTATCTATTCATTTATGTCGGCTTGGCTGTTGGGCGACAATGAAATGGACATTGAGACACAAGTTCTTCATAACTTCATTATCAAACATAGTGTGTATATATTTCTGGTGAAAGAGAGGTGGGGGTAAATCATTTATTTGCATTTAGGTGAGCAACACCATGCTAGCTAATCAAAATTCAAAGAGTTGTCAATGGAAATAAGCCCTTGGATATTAACTATATTAACTGAGGTTAACCATCGAGATTATATGCATACTCATACTCATAGTTTGGCAATTTGCCAGCTTTTTGGACATGAACACTTTGATTTCCTTTGTAACCATTTACATACCCATGTCTGAGATACTGTGCAAAGATCATATTTCATATTTTAGCTCATCGCAAGTTTTGCTGAGTGGTGGACCATGTGACTGACTGCTTGTATAAGTGTTTGCACTTTAAATTAAAGTTTGCATACACCACATCTTCATGCACAACATGAGCGATGTCAATGAAGAGTTCTACCTCAAATGTAGGTATTGATTTTGTATACAAGCACCATAGAACATTCACAGAACCATAGAAGCATGAAATCTAAAGAATCGACACAAACTGGCACAAAATAAAACAGAACTTCCTGCCCATTGTATGTCACTGCATAGGAGGATTATGCTATTCATGTGGACCTGCATGGCTCTGTGCAGTACTACCATCTTTTGTTCATATTATTTCCTCTTACTTAAAGGGGGTGTAGCATGATTATTGATCGATTCTTCGACTGAGCGAGCACCAAAATAAGGTTAAAATCCACAACATTAATGAACTGAAATCATCTCCAAAGACAAACAAATACACTACAACCAAACTTAAAGGTACTATGTCCAATTTGCAGGCCCAAAAAATGAAAAGGTTAAATTCCAACGGCATTTGAAAGATAATACTAATTTAGAACTTCCTTAAAAAAAGGTGGAGCTTGAAAATGTTTTCAAGTGGGAAAATAACGACTATTATTTGTCAAATCGACTTAGGAGCTATAGAGCCAATAAGTAATAGTCTTGTTTTTTAGACCATTGTACCGAATGGTCATACGTTTTATGCTGCGCATAGATTCCATCAGCTTAATTTTGGCCATCACAAGAAGTGGGTTACTGATGTAGACAAATGCTCATGTACCCTTTACAGCTCATTTTATGTATGTTATTACCAAAGAAGAAAAAAGCCAGTCAGTCACTCAATAGTGTGTGACAGTGAAGTCTAGCAAGTAAACAGGTTTCCTTGCATAATTTGAATATTAGGACACTGCTAACGTTTAAATTTCACAGATAGGACATACATGACATATTCATAATTCCTGCAAAGTTCTACAGAATTTGAGGTTGGCTGCAAAAGGGACATAGTACCTTTAAATCGAAAGGCACTTCTGCACAGCAATACACTCAACTAATGTCAGTGCTAGCAATTACAAAAGCTAGGTTTCATTGCAAAGCTCGCCAAAAGTTGAAAGAAAGATTATTACCTGCGATGGAGAACAAAGTAAACATGCATTGGTAGCTAGAGATCTATTGATAAACTCTTCAGCTCCTTTCCTCAGCAGCTCTGGTTGCTTCATTGCTGGAAACCTTGTCTGTGAGACAGTGGCAAGTAAAAGGTCAGAGTAAGGTCAAAGGTTATGACTTCTGGTATATAACAACAGAAATAAGAGAATTTCAGGATATAAAAATTCCAACCACTAAAGAAAAGTGATGCTCATCAATATTGACATCTAGCAGAGAAAGACATAGATCCATTCATAATTGGAAAAGATAGAGATCTTTTATGATTTGTCATCAATATATTTATATGAATATATTATATTCGTATATTTACACTTGTTATTTTACTCTAACCATGGTGATTCCTAACCGTCTTTATTGTTGCTATTATATTTTTTCACTCAACAAATAAGACTGGTCATTCATTAACTTCTTCATTTTTCAAACAATTTTTTTCTTTCTAATATTGAGTTTTTCTTGCATTTAAAGCCTTATTTTGTGTATTTTTTTACTGACGTAATGAAAAGAATCCCATCGGTTAGAATTGAAAATGTTTAATCATGTTAACCAGACTTCGATGAAAAACAGCTTTGCTGATTTGATCGTTTCTTTTTTTATCCTGTATAAATTTGTCAAATAAATAAATAAAAATAAATAAATCTCCATTTTAATCTGACAATATTCTATGCAATGTGTTAGAGCACAAACCTGTATATACTGGCTGCTAAAAAGAAATAAGTTGTCTTGAAAAGCAGAGGACTATTATAAACAGTTTCCTTTTACACAGGCTTCAATGAGATTTGACCGAGATACCTTTATGTCAATGAAGAGGCCCTCCATGGGTCTGTATGGATTGTGAATAGTCAGCTGATAGTTAAGCTGCTGCATGACTAGCAGCTCGTGACTCAGGATCAACTCCGCCATCTTCTCCTGTTCCTCGGGTTGAAGGTTGCCACAGAACTGTGAGATGGAGACATTGAACTCCTCCACCTTGCACGCCAGGTACACACACGTCAACCTAGAACAAATTTAAAGTTTTAATTCAGATTCAATCACTCACCAAGAACAGACCAGGGCCCCGTCTAACATAGAGTTGTGATTGATCCAAATCAATCAAGTCCTTCCATCAATCAAAAGTTTGCAGTTTCCTATCTCTTATGTACATAGTTGCGACTGATATCAACTCTCTGTAAGACGGGGCCCAGACAACAAAAGGTTACAAAATTATCAAATCAATGTTTCTATGAACATGTGGTCAAATTCAACGTATTTTGCTGTCTCATACGTCACCAAGAATGATGAAAAATAAAACAAGATTTATAAAGAAAGTGTTGTTCAACTTGATATTTAGTCTGCATCAAATTCTACTATAATATCATCAGGTAAATGAAATCACTGACGTAGTGGCAACACATTGGACCAAATACCTTGTACTCGCCCAAGTGACCTTCATAGCCAACATGCTGCTGGTAATGATTAACAGGGTATGGTTTCACCAAACCGTCCTAAATACAAGTACACCGAAATCCCATTGAAACATGTGTTGAATTTAATACCGGTAAACAAATTTCAATGGGTCGTCTGCAAACTCGTTCTAATGATGGTTTCGTGAAACGATGCCCAGGTAATAGAACAAACACTAGTCAGGTCAACTCCATATTAATCGAGTGAACCTTCTTCTCAAGAAACCAGTGATTTATGACAAAAGTCAGAACTGACTACAATTGGTGTGAAAACTGAACAAAGTCATCTTTTTTAATTTTGTCTAAACTTACATGATGTATTTGGGATGGTAGTCCATTGCCGTGTTGTAAATGTAGAACCTCTTGAAGTAGGCACATGATGTTCCCTGCACATAAAAGAGAAACGAAAAAGGTCATGGTTATCATACGTACACAAATGCTAACAATATGGCATTTAGCCCGTTGGCCACAGCTAGGAGTAGATTTCTGTACTAAGCCTATGAAAATGATAAAATTTGGCAGTCACTTAATTAATATATATGAATGATCCAGTGGTCAGAGAATAGATTGTCAGAGAAGAGAGCCCTGGATCAAACTCAAGTGTGCGCTTGTAAAATGGCGACTGGCCGGAATGCTCCCCAGGGAGTTGAGAATTTGCATACAATGTGTGCGGGTAAGTCTGAATCCGATGACCTGGGTTATAATATAACGGTAAAGCGCTTAGACACATTGTTGTATCAATGTATTTGGCGCTATATTAAAAAAAAAAGTGGAATAAGTTAATGTGCAAGTACCCTTTGGTAAGGAATCATTCCCATCACCTAGTCTCATAGATAGCAAGTTTTTTTAGTCTCCTTGCCCTCTATCTTACACATTTTCCTCAACCTTCTATAGGAAAAGAACAAAGAAGTTATTACTTCATCATTATTCATGCATGGCTCTTTCATTTTTCTGCTATTAATTGAGTTACAGTTTTGTCAGATTTATTATCTGTACATCATGTATCTTCCTCTACTTGTTCAACCCCTGAAAGTCAACACAAATAAATTTATTACAATCTTTATTGCCATCACCTCCAATATGACAAGTTCCATGCCTGGACATAAAAAGCCATACAATTCGGTTTGGTTCAATTTACACACTTCCTATAGATTCCAGTTCAACTTTGCTGAATCTAAAGATTAACCAAAAATGTGCAGTTCTTTTTTTGGTTCTTTGTTTTATGTAAGCAGATAACTCTTTATGCATACTTGTAATGTAAGATGCTAATACAACTGGGAAAGAAAATAAACTCTATTGTGGGACACAAATACTATTATAAAAGCTAACCCTTTTACACAGTACCTGTAAATAATATGTATAAAAAACAAGGATAACCCCAATAGAGTAACTTGATCATTCTCCCTTGATCTCTACAAGTTGAAGTGTACTTGTACTACCAGCACTTATCAGGATATTGTTGAAATATATATTAACATACCTTACACTAACCATATGGTGAAATACACACAAGCAATCACAATCTAAAGTTCAGTTTATATTGGGACGGGTGCACATACACATGTATACTTTCAAACTGTCTAGCTCCTTGAAATTCACATCTGTTCACGCAATAGTTAAAATAAAATATCTGTCAATTTTTGTGTACAAACAAATGGGAAAATGAATAAATGAATAAATAATGACAATAACTGAATGTTTTGTAGCATATTGAGTCAAGGGGGGGGGGGGGAATACTCAGATTTGGTTTGGACGGGGGTGTGCCGCTCAAGCCTCGAAACCCCTACCCATTATAAGGGGTCATTTCTCTCGAAAAAAGACAAATAAAAAAAAAACTAGATGGAACTTCGACTGCGCGCAGTCGAAATGATGCCTCCGTCATAGAGCAATTTTACAAACCAAAACAGAAGAAATTGTTCAAATTCAAGTTCAATTGTAATCCATTAACAGGTTCTCAGAATATCGTGATTACAAGCAATTTCTCATATACATATATGACCCTTTGATCTTTGACCACATGACCCTAACATCTACTCAGTTCATTGGCTCTGCAAGATGTCCCGAGTTAAATAGTAATCCATCTGTCAGTTCTAATGAGAATGCGTTCACAAGCTATTTTTGCATACATAATGAGCCCATGACCTTTGACCTTTGACCTCATGACCCAAGAATCTACTCAGTTCATTGGCTCTGCAAGATACATACATGATCTAAGTTTGGGAGGAATCCATCAATCTGTTCTAATGATAATGCGATCACAAGCTATTTTTGCATGCATAATGAGCCGCATGACCTTTGACCTTGACCTCATGACCCCAAAATTTAATCAGTTCATCGGCTCTGCAAGTAACATACATGACCTAAGTTTGGCAGGAATCCATCAATCGGGTCTTCAGATAACGCGATCACGAGCTGTTTCAGCATACATAATGAGCCCTGTGACCTTTGATCTTTGACCTCGTGACCCCAAAATCTAATCAGTTCATCGGCTCTGCAAGATACATACATGACCAAAGTTTGGCAGGAATCCATCAATCGGTTCTTCAGATAACGCGATCACGAGAACGGGACGTACGGACGTACGTACGGAGGTACGCTTACCACAACAGCAGGAGGCACAGGGGGCTGAAACTTCTTACAGAAAGCTCTGAGAAGAAACTCGTAGGATTCACAAAGTGTCCTCTCCTCTGCTTCACTCAGGAAGAAAGTGGCTGGATCTTTACCCTACAAAAGATAAAAAGTAATGTACACATGTACGGTACTTGTAAATTTAACTTTACAATGCCTTCACTAATGTCCTATTCTGGAGTTAACTCTGTCTTCAAACCTATCAAGGAAGCATGGATATTTTTTCCTTTCTCTTTGTAATAGCATATTAGGTTTTGATGGTACATCTCTCAGTATTCTTTAAAAAAATAATAAATTCAATAATTACAAGAATTACTGGTAGGTGATATCTGGATAAACCACCTTTCAGTGTTATTAATGACAAATAATTACAGCAGAGCCATGAGTTGGTCCTTGGTATTTTGCGACTTTGGACATTTAAGCTTTAAAATAAATTTTCCTTTGAAATGCCCTCACCAGAAAATTAGAATAACTTTAAGTTATCTTGAAGGAGCCTCTTGTTGTCTCCTAACGCAGTCGCAACTGCATGCATGAGGGACTGCCGTTTACAGCCCGGAAGCGGCAGCTGGTGCAGTATATAGACAAGACAAGATAAAGGACAACTCTGAAATCAATCTTTCTAGCTCTTTTCATCTTTGAGTAGGATTGTCATAATTCATACCTCAGATTTGGCTTGATGCTCCTCCCTGTATCTTCGGTTGGAAGCTGCCCGTTTCTCATTCAATTCTTCTTGGGATTGAAATGTCCATTCCCTCAACTGACTGCTGGTATGATACATCTTGTTTTCCTTGAAGGAACACTGTAAAATGAGGATCTGGATGAGAGAGAAACCAATGAAATTCTATTAATCAAAGATCGATCATAACAATTGATGAATATTGAAAAGACCATGCTATGTTAGTCAACTGTTTCTTTGCACGAGTTGATAAACAATTCAAAGTGCACTAATCACCTACGAATATTCTGCTCTGTAACTCAGTGTAAGATAGGGGAACCAAGGTAGCTTTCAATATTACTTCTTTATGAAGATAACAAGATAGTGCAAGTTAAAAATACACTCTAAGTTTACATAAGAGCTACATTTACATGCGAGTAGACTCGTCAACGCACGCGTACATGCTAGCACAGAATATGGTCCTCTAGGAACCCAACCCAAGTTCGACTTGGTTTCTGTGCGTCTAACTTGGGGTCTACACTCTACAATGTAGCTTTCTATCTGTTCCTTTCTTCATACTCTTTTGCCGTCAGCTCATCTACTGCCAAAAAGTGCCAAGGAAATTATTTTTGTAATGTACGAGACTACGAGTTGATTTCATACATTCGTTTAATTCTGGACACAAATTTTCTTGTTGTAGGCCATGTTTTAAAATGATTGGCAGATCTGCACGTACACTTTTTGATATAAATTCAAATAAAAAAAACTAGCGGCACAACTCCTCCTTCCTTTTTCTTCTCTTCTTTTTCTCCTTTCCACTTATAATCTACTTCTTCCTCTTCCTCTTTTCTGTCTTACTCTTAATATGTTCTTCATTATCAATATCATCACATCCTCATCATCATCATCATATTCATATGAGATTGAGAGGTTTATCTTGTAATCCTTGATCACTTCTCCAGGGTTGGCCAGCTTCAGTCTTTGATAGATGGGAAATCAGTCTTTGTTCTTCTTCTGTTTCTTCTTCCTCCTCTTCCTTGATAATGTTGATTCTCCTCCTTCCTTCCTTCCTTCATTCCTTCCTTCCTTCTTCCTCCTCCTCCTCTTTCTTCTTCTTCTTCTTCTTCATCTTCTTCTCCTTCTTCTCCTCCCCCTCCCCCTCCTCCTCCTCCTCCTCCTCCTTCATCTTCTTCTTCTTCTCCTCCTCCTCATCCTCCTTCTCCTAGTCCTACTTCTTCTCCTTCGTTCTTCTCCTTCTCATTCTTCTCCTTAGCTTAATTCGGCCTTCTGCTTAGAATCTAGTCTAATTTGCTTCTTATTCTCTCTACCGGAAAACTCTTCTTTGATATTCCTAAAGTTGATCAAGAGAAAATCAAGATAGGATCTAGATCTACTTACAATTTTAAATGGAGCTGGAAGATGTTCGTATCAATCGTATAACTAGTAGAGTTTTCACGCGCGGCTACTGGAGTACGAGTCGTCAGCCTATCGCTGACATTCGAGTCTATCCCGAAGCTCCGGCGCACGGCATGGACATTATACCGCAATGATTTCCTCGCCGCGGCCTTTACTAAAACCCTAGAAGCATACTTATGCACGAATAGCTCGATCGACACACCACCAGCACTCTGCCTGTGAATTGAAGCTACCACAAAGCTTGTGCGTCGATCTTGATCCGCAGTACTAGTCTTGCCAATTTGATAACTATTTCATAAATTTAGAGCAAAACCATTGGCGGGGGTTGAACTTGAAAAGGAGTATTTTCCGTAATACTGTGAATGGATCATGTTGTGTGTCTGAACAGTTGATTTAAATCAGTAATTTGGAGAAGTTACATGCAATATTCCAAAAATCTTTCGAGAATTAGTTTAGACTTCAGACAATATTGTACGAGACATATTTTGTCATGATGGTTAGAGCCCCCAGAAGTTCAAGGGGTATAGGCATTTACAGTTACTAACGGTCAGATGAGCATGTTTTGATACCTTATTTGTGACACTGGCAGGACACAAAATAAATTGGGGTCCAGGGGGTGGAGCCCCCAGAAGCTCAGGGGTTTTATACATTAAATTACCATCAGATGAGCATATGAAGAGCTTGATTCCAAAAGGAGCTAAATCCATATTTTATCAAAATTGAGTTATCTGTCTTAAAATAATGATTTCCTACATGGGACAAAATGCACTATATCACATTCATTAGGAAGTATGAACAAATTTAGATACAATATCATGTTTCATTCCAAAAGGAGCTAAATCCAAATCGGTTTCATTCCAAAAGGAGCTAAATCCACTTTGGGTACTTCTGAGTAAATCACCTTTTTTATTTCTCCACTTGAGTCCCTTTAGCCATGTACCTTCATGTTGTGATGTATGTTAAAGGTGTCGCCCTGGACCAATAATATATGATAAGAAAAAAAATCTACCAGTTATTTCTGATTTTTACTATTTTTTTTAGATATTGTGGATTTAGCTCCTTTTGGAATGAAACATGGATTTAGCTCCTTTTGGAATGAAACGGATTTAAATCCTTTTGGAATGAAACTGTGATATGTTGTTTAGGCTTTCTTTTCAAAAGGTTTTTTTATTTGTGATTTCACTTTCATTATTTAAAGGGAAAGGTTTGCTACTAAATTTGAAAAAAATCAGTGACTTTATTGAGAAAATATGAAATTTTCCAGGTACAATATCATGTTTCATTCCAAAAGGAGCTAAATCCACAAGAAAAAAGTCTAAACATTTAGTAAAAATCATGAAAAACTGGTAGATTTTTTCTTATCATATATTTTTGGTCCAGGGTGACACCTTTAACATATATAACAATATTAAGGTACATGGCTAAGGGGAAAGTGGAGAAATTACGTCAGATGAGCATATTTTTATACCTTATTTGTGACACTGGCAGGACACAAATAGGTGTGGGGTCCAAGGGGCGGAGCCCCCGGAAGCTTAGGGGTTTGGAAGTAGAAAGTACTATATGAGAGTCCTATTTGGGGGTACTATTTGGGAGTTGAAAAAAGAATGTGAATTTTTATTTTTGAATTGATTTTTTTTTTCCTTCAAATCTTAATTTAATGAAAACAAAATATTTTAAATCTTTTTAGATAATTTTTTTTAATTTAATTTTTTTTTTTAAATTATAAAATAATATTTTGATGCAGGATATACAACAAATATACCATGCCTCTATTCGAAGTATTGGTTAAAACTATGGGCCTCGCTGACTCCAAAAGTACCATTTGCTACGCGGGCTGTGCCCCTCAGCAAATAGTACTATTGGAGTCACCTCTTGCGCATAGTTTTAACCAGAACCTCTCAAGACAGTGTATATATTTGTATACTAGTGATGCAATTTCTCAATAAAATTAAAAAGCAAAAGAGATCAGGCTTCCGTTTTCTAATTGTCCGCTTCACCGGTCTTTCAGACTCACTCTGCCATTATTAGAAGGGGAATATTGAACAAATACCACATTTCTCCCTTTTCCATTCTTATTTTAAATGAAAAGGATTAACTTCTCGTACCTGAAAAGGATCATTTTACCTAAGATAAAAAGGGGAACTTAAATGCGAATAAAAATGACACTTTTCAAAGGGGAAAAAGGGAATTCATGAGAAGGGGAACGGGCCTTTTTTAATGGGGGAATTGATCATAAGGAAAAGGTGCACTTATTAGAAAGGAAAAGGGGCACATGTGAAAATAAAAGCTGCGCTTATCTGAATTAAAAAGGGGAGGGGCACCTCTTACAAAGGAAAAGGGGCGCTTGTCAAAGTAAAAGGGGCACCTTTCAGATTTGGATAGGGTTATTATCAGAGACAAAGGGGGCACTTATCAAAAGTGAAAAGGGGCACTTACCATAGAGATTAAAAAGGGCACTTATGAGAATAGTAAATGAACATATACTGCAAAGGAAAATGGGAACTTTTCGAAGGAAAGGGGGCACTTATCAGAGGTGACAAGGGGGGCACTTTAACATGATTAAAGGGGCAGTTTTCTTCAGACACATTTATTCAAAATTGCTTTTAATGATTAAGTTACTTTGTTCCCATTGATGTATTGATGTATTGATGCCTTGATGTATTGTATTTTGTAGGTTTATTTGTATTTTTAGTTTGTTTAATATGTAGGCCTATGTTTATTATTGTATTTTGTTTGTTATAGCGCTTAGAGATTACAGTGGTAAGCACTTTATAGGCATCGTTTTATTTATCATTATAATTATCATGTAAAAAGGGGTACTTTTGGGGTAGGCCCTACTTGAAAAAGTGGGGGGGGGGGCTTTGTTCGTAAGTGTTGTGGCAGGGGTTGGAACCCCGTATACCTACGGTCACGGGTTCACAGTAGACCTATCCACTGGAACACCTATACATCACATTTAAACATTTTAAAACAATTTTACTTTTTTTTAAAGAAAAATCCTTACGTTTCGGTTCCGATTCATTAAATTGGCAATAACTGTGCATGTGAACGTGTGCAACATTTGGACAAAGATCTAGAAAGCCTGCGGCCATCACACATTTTGTAAGTAATTTTACATTTTAATCACATTTCATGGAACTTTTCCAAATGATTCTACTCAAGCAATAATTTCTCCACATGGCCGTTATCTTTGATATTTATTAACTGGACGAAGTAACGTTTATTAACTAGTTAAAAATCGTAGTTTCTGGAATTATCACGCGAGTGAGGGCTTTTTATAGCGTGTCGTGCATTTGCATGTGTGCATGCTTGCCGACACGACGTCCCTACATAATACAACGGTACCGCAGCTCGGGCGCATGTGTAGCTGTTGGTGAGTGTGAGATGGAGCTGGAGAGAGAGAGAGAGACGGCCATGAATCCATGATGATAATGATAGCGACTGTCACTTTTTGTTTGACACTCTGTCGTCTTTTATCTGGCCTGCATATATGTCTGTGTAAGTGGACGGGATCGGAAGTTCAACATGTATCGTGTGTATTGCATGTTGTATGAATGATCCGAGTCCGGCTAACTCGGCCCATTGCGAATATCATCAATATACTAGAGTAGATCTAGGCACATTCATGGGGCACTAGAGGGCGCTTCGCGAGCGTACAAAACTCTGAATGGCCTTGCTGCGGTGGGTCGGCAATAATCAGCCCAAAACTTGGATATGGGAGGGTGGAAGGATATATCTTTTTTTATAATGCTATCCGGTCTTACCCCTAACCGTCCTATGTTTAATCTATGTAGAAATAACATGCGAGTACGATAAGAGAAACATCGGGCCCATTACTGATGCAACTTTTTAAATATTAGCCTAGAAATGACCACCAAACGGAAAAAAATGACATTTTTTTCCGACAAATCTTCATAAAATCTGAGTTATAATTAACTCACAACTGGGCTCGGTAATGCAAATACGATTTTCTGAAAATTCAGGTGTGATTTTTTAAGTTCGCCGCGCAAATTTTCTTCACTGCTTCAAAATCACCCTTGAAATTTTTTTTTCAAACGAATTTGATACGGGGTCCGCGAGTGTTCCCCGTTCCTTGCGTGTTGAAAGTTTGGTAATACAAAGTTTGCATTGACTCGCGCACAAAAAGATGGCTCGAAAACAAATGTCAAAACGAGAAATAAACAAGCTTTTGTATAGTTATAAGAGATCTACTGAGGTTTCTTTGTCGATATAATTTATTATATAGTCTCAATTAGAATTCAGAATTATCTCACTGAAACCGACGATGTTCTCGATCGTAGTTATTTTTACTTTGCCCGCAGACGTTCTAGCGTGGTTTTGGCAAAAAGCTAGCCCGCCACCTTCCCACCTCGAATCTTTCGAGTTCCGCTAAAATTGTGCGCTGCGGAGCTCCGAGGGTGCGTTGGTATCGCTGGCAAACTCTCGGGCGGCTAGCTCCCCACGACGGACCATTCGCGGTATGGCGAGAGTGTGTGTGTGAGATACGATTTTGGATTCGAGAACGTACGTACCACAACCGGGTGCGTCATTTTCAGCTGTCGAATGTCTACGACCAATTTTACATGTACGATTTTTAGTACAGATACTTGGTCAGTTTTCTTCTTATATCTTTTGTTTTACAACATTTAAAAATATAATTTCTTCAAATTTGCTCCTGACTCGGTTCAGACTAATTGTCTGATGTGTTTTCAAGTCAATTTCTTGAATATATTTTTTTGCATGAATTTGCCTAACTAGAGTAAAGGAGCCGGTAATCGGCCAGCTCCAGTTTTCGGCCGATTGGTTGGATGCAAGGTAAAATCCCTCTAAAATACATCGCATAATAGCATAACACATATCCCACACATACCATACCATGCCAGTGTCACTGAAGAACCACATTTGCAATGAAAAATATATCCTAAAATATCACATTTTAGCGATGTAATCGGCGGTCCCGCTACCCGAATCTGAAAAATCGAGTATCTTATAAGGCTGTGAAGGGTAGTCGAATGCTCGAGTACCCGCACGGTTGACAACTACTCGGGTATGATTTCTCGTACCCGAATATTCGGCTGCAAAAAAAAAAAAAAAAAAAAAAAATTAAAAAAAAAAAAAATTAAAAAAAAATTAAAAATGTCCAGGCCGACGCTTACCCGTGCCTGGGTGAGCGGCGGCCGCTGGCATGTTGCCGTCGGTAAAAATGTTTCCCAACTCAAGCACTGTCAAACTCACCACTCAGAAACTGGGACCAAATGTCTGGATTTCTGCTTGGACTTGGAGGAAAATGGATTATTCTGCCATCTTTGGTTTTTAAAACAGCATTGTTCACTGTTATTATTATTATTAAATCGGCGCCTTCAACTGCAACTCAAAGTAAAATTGCATGCGTTTTCGGCGACAGAACTGGGATACTGCTCAAGTGGTATGTATGGTGGTGGCAAAAAAAATAAAAATAAAAAATAAAAAATAAAAAAATAAATAAATAATTTTTTTTTTAAAATTAAAAAAAACAAACAAAACAAAACAAAACATGGCGTCCGAATACTCGAGTATTCGCTTGTAAGCATGGGAGTGTACTCGGGTAGCTCATTACACTGTTGTGCACAGCCTTAGTATCTTACGCGTGTCTGTAAGAAATATGGGTACCATAAAATGAGTAAATAGAATTCAAGTATTTTTCAGATTTAGAGCCCGATTTTGTGCTATTCGCAAGCTCAAAAGTATCTCATCGTATGTATTAAATCAATGCAGCCGCACACCGCAACGCACACACGATATCTCTGTCTAATTCAGATTCTGATATCCGATCACCGCAGTACTAGTTTTCGGCCTGGCGAGCTCCGGGGAGCTCCGGCGTGGGATATCTGCTCCGCCCGCTAGTGCTATAGATCAGCGCGGAAACGCACGGCGCGTGCGCGCCCTTCCTATTGACTTTGTACATGCGGCCGAAAACTGGTAGGCTATGCCGAAAACTGACTCCGAAACAGTGAAAATTGAAATGAATATTGTCATGGCAATTCGTGATTTTTTTCTGGAATTCTTGTTTTGTTTAAATAATAATAATATTTGCTTCATGATTTGAACAAAAAGTGATAATAAATAGGAAGTAAAGGGTCCAAAAAATAGGATTTTGTCTTAAGTGGCCGAAAACCGGCTCCTTTACTCTACAGGCCTAGTCTAGATCTAGGGCCAAGTTATCCCGGCATGATTGAATTTTTAATAAATTCTTTAGGGTTAGGGTAGGGTTTAAGCATTACGGTTAGGGTTAAAGTTGGGGTATGTTTAATTTGAGGAAGCTCCGATGCTGACGCCTTCAGTCTCGGAGCTTCAGTGCGAAATCTGAAACAAAAATCAAACAGTGGTTGTGGCGACATTTTTCCCGAGGTGGGTAACGGTAGTTTTACAAATTCTGACTAACAGTGCTTTCGATTCCTCTGGGCATGTCGCACCACACTCGAAATTATAATTTGAAGAAGTCTTCGATGGCAAAAACGGTGATTCCTCGCCCTAAAACGAGCTATCCATGTTGTATCGTCAACATGGCGAAGAGAAAGTACGCATGCGCGGTAGCGGCGCAGCAAATATGAATATTCATGCTATAGAGCGCTGTTTGCTCAAAAATGCTGAATATGTACGAGGTTGTGAAGGACCGAGGGACCTTTGAGTCGTGCATATTCAGCATTTTCCTGGAGTTAGGGTATGCTGGGACAACTTCAAATTAGCCCCATATTTGCAGCGGAGCTGAGTTGTCCCCGAGTCTGAGTTAGCCCGGATTCGTTGTAATTTGAAGGGCTAGGGGTGACCAAAGTGCGCAGAGCTCAGAGATTTTGAAAATATTAGAGAATGTGATATTTGATTTGTGATTTCTCATATTCTTCACAAATTAATTTATTTCAATAATTACCGAATGGACAGCAAAGTTTGAATCAAATATATATATATATATATATATATATATATATATTTGGATACGAGGCTCACAATCACAAGAAAAAAGCAATTCATCAGGTTTTTTTGTTCCATTTTGTCTGAAAAATTCTATAACAAACGATCAATCTTTTTCCACCTCATTTTTGTTTGCTTTCTTGCTTTCACAAGTTTCACTAGCAGTTGAATCCACTTCATTCAAATTTTTTTGCAGAAAACTTCAAAATGACGGAAGTCGAATCTACCGAGACCCCAGTCACTGGAGCTGAGCCAGTCGATGAGGAGGTTCTGGCCAGGTTTGAGGATATGTTTGCATCCAGATTCACGGAGGATGACGTAACGTTCCAAGAATATGTGACAAATATTAAAGAAGCCAGAGTTCCACCAATCTTGAACCATTACCAGGTCATGAGGCCGAGAAATCAAAGGTATGATATGTTCAATAGTTTCATGTCATATAAAAAAAATAGTTTTCCTGTACTTGATACCAAGCAGATCAGGGTAAAGAAACAACGAGACGTGACATAACATAAAACTTGAGGTATCATTAGCAACCAAGCCAAAAGCAAAAATACTGAATTCTTAGCATCATTTGTGTGATTCCAAGAAGAAATGAAACAGATGGGTATTATCATAACTCTCATTTTGGTTGATTTGTGCAAAGAAGAAATTTAAAGCAGTGATGATTGCAAACATATTGCCTGTAACGGTAAGGGTGTTAGGTCATGCCCGATATTGATCTTGTTAGAACTTTTTTTTAAATTCATTCCTAGTTTATGGCTTGAATTGTTATGTACAAAATGGATCAACTCCTTTTCTGTGAGATATGAACTAGAAGACATTGGTGGGGAATGAATATATTTACTGTGCAATTTACTTTAAAACTAGAGTAGAACAACATGAGACATCTTGGCCAATCAATATCTTATATTGGTAATAGGTATAATAGCTTCAGTAAATGTTTGTTATGGTGTAGTTGATTATGAGTGTTATTAAATCATATTTTCATCATGTAATATCTGAATAAGAAAAATCATTCTTTATATAATGAGAAGTTGGTGCCCATGACCATGACTTACATCAGAAATTCTCTGAACATTTGTTTACAGAGGGTTTGGTCGCGGGCGCTTTAACAGCGGTCGAGGAATGAAACGCTCCTACGACGGTCGCGACGAGTGGTATAATAACGACAGCAGGCAGAGGTGGCATCAAGAGAACTACAACAGACAGGGTGGAGGATGGGGAGGTGGCTACCAAGGCAGAGGAGGCTATGGAGGAGGAGGAGGAGGGTACGGAAACCAAGGTCAAGGAGGATACGGAGGATACAACCAGGGGTATGGAAACCAGAGGTTTGGTAGGGGAGGTTATGGTGGAGGCGGTGGCGGGGGTGGATACCAGGGCAGGGGAGGATACCAGGGAGGTGGAGGATACCAGGGAGGTGGTGGCAGGGGTGGCTACCAAGGCGGTTACCAGCAACAGGACAGGTATGGGGGTAACCGTGGGGGCAGGTTCCAAAGAGGTGGAGGACAACAGAGGAAGTGGGAGGATTATTGATTTTAATTTAGGAATTCTAAGGGGTAGGGAAGGGGGCTGAGGGACAGTTGGCAGGTGACAGATAGTGCATGTATACTGTAAGAGATGTGTGAGTTGTGTGTGGCAGTTAAGTGACTAATGCAAGGTCATGTAACAAAGAATGTATGGAGATTATCTTCTGCATTGGATTTTGTAGATGGCCTTTTAAAAAGTTCTCACCTCCAGTTTGTTTAATATATGTGTATATCTTTCTCTGTATTTTTCCCCCATTTTTTGCCTTATGTACTTGATATTCAAATGGTTTTTGTTGTTCTTTATGTACAATAGGAGAAACCCAAGAAATAGGTAGGAATGCAATGAAAACAAAGCCATCAGCAAGATTTTGTGACATAAGAAGAAGCTTAAAAGTGTATCCCTATATTGGCTGGTGACTTAGAGAAGTACTGAGTTCCATAATTGTATGTTTGCTGATTTTTAAAAACCAACCCATATATTTATTCTATTTCTGTCATGTATTAAGGTAAGGAAAAAAAACAATTTGATTGTCTTGTACATTTTAAACCTGTATTCTGATGTAAGTTGTACCATTATGCACTGTCATGTACTACATGTAGAAATGGAGAGAAAAAATAAAGAATCTTTGTACCCTCATGTTATCTATTTCTTCAATAATCTGCGCTTCAAGTACCGATAGGTCTTGCATTCTATTTTGGGTGAATAATGCAATTGTTAATTAATACCCATAGTATGTTTGCCCAAGAATCATGACAATTTATTTTGAAATAAACAGAACCTACAAGAAAAGCAGTTCATCGTAAAATAGGTCTGTTATGCTGGAAAACATTTATTTTCTTTGTGTAACATTGTTCTGATGTTTTGAAGGTGTGAACACTTTATCTGTTTGCAAATGTACATCTTAATGCCTGCTCAAGCTGTAGATGTTGTGTAGGAATGAAAAAAAAAGAACATTTTGCTGTATAATATTTGCTCAATAGTTAAACTTAATTTTTTTTATTTCAAAGTGACCTTTGTTGTCAAGTTGGTAATAAGTTGAATGTAAACTTTTTGTTTCTTTGTTTCATGTATCGTATCAACTTGTGAATTTTCTAGTTTTATTCCCTTTACCGTCCGGTATCAGCCTACAGTATGTGTGCGGTACATCGGTTTGTGAAACCAAGGATGAGTCTGTGATCATGTTAAGTCACTTCTACATGGGCGTAATAACATATCTGTGAGATGACACAGTCCATTATCAACCTTTAGTTCTATGCACCTAGAGCTACCCAACTCAGTTTGCAATACATGTATTGGCAATTTTGTTGTTGTCATGTATCAAAGTTTTGATGACTTGATGTAATCATATGTACACACTGTACTTTGATTTAGTGGTCTGTGTATTGAAGAAAGAACATCTAACTGTGAGGATATAAATAACGTGGTTGGGCTTCTGGTGTTCCGATAAACCAACTCGAGCTCAAATCCAAGTCATGTCTATAAGAAGGGCATTTTAAACTTGGAGGTCAGTCAGTCTGAGAGTAGTAACTATCACACATCTGGTCAGTCTATGAATGTACACCATCCCAAATCACTGAGCAAAATTCCACACCTTTGTGAATTGTGATACTACATGTACATGCAAACTGTTGTGAATGTTGCGTACATTTAGAATGACTTTATAAGCTTATCTGATCACTAATTTCATATATTTTTCATTCTTTTTTATACTAGACACATCTTGGGTATAACAGGAGTACATGTACTTTTCAGTCACATTCCTGGTTAATTTGAATTGTTGGAAATTGATGAATAAAAGAGTAAAGTTTTTGAGTAATGAAATGTTTTCTTGCATTCTCTTTATTAATGTAGCAACTTCTCAGGCATTTTATGCATAACACAATCTCAAAGGCTTTTGAAAAGTCAATCCAAAGCAGTTTCAGTAGTCTTGTACCTATTGAAATGTGAAAGATTACAATGACATACTACATGTACTTTGATAATCAGAACATGAATTGGGATATACATTAGGGTATTGAAACCTAGAATTGATTGTTCAAAAGTCTTATAGACCGTGTTGCAGTTAATTTTGTCTCATTCTAAAGATTATATGAGAGGTAACGCACTATATTGTTAAAAGGTCACACGGGTCAGAGTTCCTGACTTGTATAACCCCATACACATATTGCGGTATAGAACAACCCCCTAATTTGTTTTTGAATGCTTGCATTTTAAGAAATCATACGTGCATGTTCCCTGATGATTATTCTGTTATCAATGTCCGTACAGTTAGTTATTCATACCCTTACCAAGTTTTGACATTAATTTTGTAAAGTACACACTGCTATGCTGAAGGAAGACAAGGGGGAAATATACAGAATTGTCTGACTGGACAGGTTTCTTGCAGTGCAGATCAATGGACACAGTGACAGAGCAATGATTGTCTAGGACCAACAATATTTTAAAAGAAAAGGACATTCAACTCCATCCCTCCCCTCAACAAAAGAGAAAAAGATAAAGTTAAATGGCAACTCCACTCCAAAAATAACTTGCCTTCAATAGAAGCAAAAAAATCAAGACAAACCAACCAGACAAAATTTGAGCAAAGTCGGATAACTAATAAGAAAGTTATGACATGAAAAACTTTGAAAATCACAAGACAAATTGGCAACTCACTCATGAGTCTGTGACGTCATTGCCTCACTATCCAATAATTGTTTACTTTATATTGATAGTGTAAATTTCCAATTTTCCTTCTAAAATTCTTTTTATTCACACCAGCATCCCAAGTATATTGATCGTAATATTTTGTGTGTGTGGATGTACTAATATACCGGTAGAGTAATTTTTTCAGTTAAATCATGACAAATGTGAATTTTGATAAACTATTTATATAAAAATCAATGATTATGAATATACAATATTCCCAAAATAGTATCAACTCTAAAAGTTCATAAAAAATTGTGAAATATCAAGCACGCAATATGATACAAATCATATAAAATGGGAAATCAAGTTTTGGGGATAAAAAAGGGAATTAGTGTGATAAAAATGTACAAAGCAATTGATAAATGGTGGGGCATTTAGATTTCTCAGTTCCATAGTTTTTCATACTTTAAACAAAATTCATAACTTCCTTATTAGTTATCCGATTTTACCTATTTTTTTTGCTCTGTTTCTCTCTGTGCATCTATTAAAAGCAAAATATTTTGTTGGAGTGGACTTAGCCTTTAAATAAGTTAAATCAAATCTACGACCTTCACCAACATCGTTTATTACCTTTAACAAATTGAATTATTCTAAATAAATGGGTTTAGATTATATTTGTCATGCACCCTAAAAGTCATTCGTGTCTTTTAGTTCCTCTGTATTTTCTTCTCTTCATTTTTCTTCCCCTTTTCTTCGACGCATCCCTTCTTCTCAAACTTATCTCTTCCCCGTGTATGAGTATCGGCTCTCCTCCCAATTCGATCTGATCTGCATTCCTGTGCTTTCTACATGTTTTCAGCCCCTTTTCTCCTCTTGTTTGTTTCCTAAATGGATCCTTCCCCGCCCACCTTTCTCTCTCTCTCTCTCTCTCTCTCTCGCACCCCCATTATCTCCCTCTCTTTTCTTCTCCCTTTTAATCCCCATCTCTCCATCCTTTTCTCTTTATCTTATCCCATGTCTCTCCCACCACCGCTCTCTCCATCCTCTTTTTCTTCTTCGTAGTCAATAAACTGAAACCTCACACATTATCATTTCTCTAGTGCTAATGGTTTAATCCCAAGCTTGTGCCTTTAACAATTCTTTAGCATGGCGTTTCACAAGTAAAATCATAAAACCAGCATCGCTAAATATCTGACGGAAGCGCTGAATACTACCAAGGATGTCACTTTCGCAATAATCATTCACACAAAAATTCCCCAAATAAGCCAAATCCACGTGCACGAAATGACCTGGATAATTTTACGATTGTACATAATATATTTCTTTCAAATGATTCACTATTAAGCTTGTATGAACGGCAATCAAGATGGGGCTTATCATTATGATATAGGTCAATGCTGTTCTTTGATAAAGCTTCCGATATATAACATTGAACTCCTGCAGGCAAACCCTGTTACAATGAAGTCGCTTTGTGGAGTTTAAAATTTTAGGACAAAAAAAAGTTATCCCTTCAACTGATTGGGGGATAGTCATCAGGGGACAGTTATCAGAGCACAGTCCTGATATAAATCAAGAGAATAACGTCCTGGGCTCCGTCTTACAAAGTGTTGCGATTGATCCAAATTAATTGCAAGTTTGAAGTCTCTTATCTCTAATGTACATAGTTGCGATTGATATCAACTCTTTGTAAGACGGGCTCTGTCTGTAATTTGTTATCCCATTAACCCCCCCCCCCCCCCCCTCTCCCTCCCGTCCTGGTTAAAATGTGGGTTAGGGTTATTATTATAATGTCGCCTACAAAGCGAAAATCTGTTCGCACTTCCAGGTACTTCGTTATAAAGGATTTGCCTGTTACTTACTATCCAATTTAAAAATCACAATACCCATCTTCCCTTAAATCTTCATGTTTCTACTACTTCATGTATCTACTACTTGCATCATTGATTTACGAATTGCTATACTACTTATATAAACCTATACAACAATACTTTGAAATACATACAGTGACCATTTTACATCCATTGTTATACATATTTCTCTTTTTCTTTTTTCAAAAATAAAGCATAGTGGCACTTTTAATTATGTACATTTCACTCTCTATATCATTATATTTTACGAATCTACATGAGAATCTGATATTAATATAAGACAGCCAAATAATACTGCTACGAATAGCACAAGAGGGCTATACTACTTTGCATGGGGAGGTTGAGGCCACTACTATACTCATATCACATATACCTTTTTCTTCTATCTAGCATTTGTTTTCAAACTTTATAGTATACACATTATTTTACAATAAAAGTACAGTGATGCCTGGAAAATTGATTGTGTCATAAATGTACTTCCCGTCTTTGGTAAGAAATGACAAAAATCAGGGGAAATAAACAAACCAACAAATTCAAAAGAAAATGTTGGCATACAATTATTAACAGTTACAGGAATAGAGTCTGACCTTATATTGAAGTCACTTATGAAAGTGGGATTAAAACATTATATCTTGATACATGGCGGGTTGAACTCAAACAGTGTTTTAAAAAAACGTTTAAAAGTTAATTTGTCTCCCTGGTGCTAGTTGGAGCATAGCTTTCACAAACAATCAGACGTTTCAAATCCCATTTCAAATCGACTGCAATTTCCGTGAACTTTGAAATTCAGTTATAATTTGTATTGTTAACTTTCTGCAAAAAGAAGGATTTTTTGGTGTGCATGGAGACCATGGTGAAACCATCAAACGATTAAAACTGACTTGCTTTACTGAATAGCGTCAAACACAAACATATTGTCGGTTGTGTCTCGTGTCTCATCTTCATTTTGATCATTATGTTTCCCAAACTGAGCACTCTACTCCATTTTCCATTTTAAGACGGTTTCTTAGGATCTGTATTTTAAAAGACCTTAGTTACATTATAATTTGCTGTGTATACATCAAGTAATATTTTCAACAATCTAAATTTGTTTAAATTAACTGGAAAAAAAATCTCGGACATGATTAAAATTCGCCTCCACCTGTGCTGTCCTGACCGACTTCTTGCGCCAGAGCTCTCCCGTCGTCGAACCCTCCTCCTTCTCCAAGCTCAAGATCTCGCTCTCCGTCATCATCGACGGTTTCGTCGCGTTTCTCAGAGTACGGGATGGGAGTGACGTCTTCGGCAGTCAGGACGGGTTGGATTTCGTCGCGGTTCAGTGATGACGACCTCGCCTTACCGGACGATGTCGGGTCGGTGGATGATGACGGATCTGATTTAGGGTTGTTGTATGACTGATACTGCATGGCCAAGAAGATGACGAGGACAACGAGGGAAGCGACACCGAAGCCACGGAATGTTTGCTCCGTACCTGTATATGGGATCAGAGGAAACAAGAGAGGGATTTTACAGAAATTATTATCATCATGGTCACACCCATTTTCGATTGGCATACAAACATGTTTTACTAATGTGACAACAACCTTTTTATTTCTCTGTGACCTCGATAGGAATGACTCATCGGATAATACCTGTTAGGGGTATCGCTAAAATATTTTTATAATGGGAGGGGGAGGGGTCAAATTGAAATGGAAGTTCAGATGCGAAATACACCCAACTAAAACTTACCAAAAGCATTGACAAGCAGTCCACCGAAGATGGCGCCACACCCTCTACCAAGTCCATGATGGGTTCCTTGTAGAATACCTTGGGCGGATGATCGTAGCCGTTGAGATGTAGCTAGACCGATGTAAGATGTACACGCTGCCCAGATGAGTGCATGGGTCAAACCTGAAGATAAAATTACGAAAATAAGACGTATGTCATCCACATATTTTTAACCTTTTCCATTAAAGTCAATGGGGTATGAGGGACTGTAGGAACGAATAACAATGTCATAATGACCGAAGACATTGAATCCCAACGTTTGCAGAAAGCTAAGAAGATATACCATCGAAGAGAACATCAGTGCGAAGTACAGCAATAATATCCTTCTTGACACAAATTCTGACAGCTTGGGGTCGAGCATGCATATTTCAGTAAAAAAAAAAATGACAGTAATTATGCTCATTATCTTCGTGTAAATTCTAAAAAAACGACGTACTCCTATAATTCACAATACGCACCAGATCAGGCGTTTACAAAATGTATTTTTTCATATCATTATTGATCGTTGATAAAGTCAAAACTGTATCGAAATTAACATATTACAAGTTTTAAAATAGAGTGAATTACCAAACTAAAGCTAATGTGTCGAATTTGCAAATAACAATTCAATTTTCCATCCGCCCTATTATTTTTGCAAGACCCTACACGAGTAAAGTCGTATCAGCCTTGTACTGAATCATTATCAGCTTGTATACTCCTTTTCCTCACCAGTCACCATCGAGCAAGTGTATGCTCTCCATTATCTACGAGTCGTTAAATCTGCTGCACCATCTTACAACACGCTCCAAAACAAAGACATATTTTGGTCAATTTTGTTTTGTTTACCCTAAGGAATTTTATAAGTCAGGCGTGAAGGAATTCAATATTGCGTGACACGGCGATTAATTTCCATGCTGCATGCATGCATGGCGCTTCGTATCATTAGCATTACAGCGGCAGTCTAGTGTAAAAATTCATAGTGTCTTACAATGTATTATACATGTATTCAGCATTGCAGTATTATAATGTGACCAAGTAAGATAATGGTCATTTGTATAGCTGTCGATTGGTTATCCTTGGATTGAATTTCTTTTTTAGGAGTAGGAAACCGTATTGTACCACTTCTTTAAAATCATGACA